>NW_028297160.1:1440281-1815281 GCF_055798465.1 Pogonomyrmex barbatus
CTCATGAATATGCGCATCGAGGAAAGAAAAAAGATTTGTTGGATAATATTTTTCAATTACGCATATCCAAGGTGTCGGTAATTATTTGTAGGAACGTATAGCAAGCTAAAAAATTAATTCCTTTTTTTATCATCAAATCGATAACGTATATATAATTAAGAAAAAAAGATATTTTTAAGTGTTATATTTTTAAACGCTCCCAGCAATTCGAGAGCAAAGAGAGTAACTTTATTATGTTTCAAGTAATAATTGATGTTCTAATTTGGTACGAGTGTTACTATTTAAAACCTCACGGTACACGGACGGTGAGCCGAAAAAGACCGGGTGGCAGACAATTCCGTGGGTCTTCCGAGCTTGTCGGTAAATATCTTGTTCTCTCGTAGGTAAGTAGCCGCGTGGTCATCAATAAGCCGACCTACTATGCCTCTTACGCGGACGAGTATTATGGCGCGAAACGGCGGGCGGTCCCTTCCGTTTGACGAGAGCCATTCATCCTCATCCACCTACGTTGATACCCACACATCCGGGCGGCGGTAACATGCACGCGCGCACGCGTGTTCTTCCATTGTGCATCCATCTATCACGTGTCAGAAGTAACGCGGCTTAGGTGGGTCGATCGGGGCCGAAGAGGTAGAGGCTCCGTGTATATCCTCGAAGAGCGAAGTCGCACTTGCAAACTCGTCGATCAGACCTGTCGCTAAATACGCGGGGAAACACTCGCTGGTAAGCAAATGCGAGTAAACAACGGTACGATTTATGACAGCTGCCGAAGCACGATCTCGCGATTAGATCGGTCCCTTTGACAGCTTTTATCGCATTGGAAATATTATTCCTATTTAGAACGCGGCATATGAGTTAAACATGTGAGATTGAGACATTTATGTATGTAAGTTTTCGAGAAATAACCGTAATAATATATATATTGTTATTATTAAGACTTTTTTATTATTTTACCTTTAGATATGGTAATAAATTGTTAAAGAAAAATGTAAATTAGTAAAATATCTTTTCTTAAAACGTTTTCGAAAATTTCATCGTGTTTAATTATTTGAAGATTTGACATAAATAATTAAAGGCACCTAAATTTTTCATGTACAATGTATAAGATTGTAATTGCAAAAGATCAATTTTGGTGAAGTTTTCATTCCGTACGATTTTCAATTGCGACTTTTGTTCAGTATACAACGTCTAATTCATGTTTCTGCAAACGTGGCAAAACGCATAACGCATTGCGCTACGTTAACGGGATATTCGACTTTAGTTCCCGGCGTTGTCCCTGACGCGGAAGGGCCTCTAGTGGCAGGAAACTCAGGGCCCTTTGGCGATGACCTGCCAACGGCTCGCGCATTAGCTCGACAGATAGCGGTGCCTAATCGGGCCTCATAAATTACCAAATTAATATCCCGCGTTGCCGACGCCAGGCTATCCGTCAGGTGTCAGCCACGGTGCAGATAGCAGCCGCCTCCACCTATTGCTCTCCGTCTCCCTGTACCATCCTCTAACGTCATCTTCCGCGCTTGTTACTGACGGACGGACATTCTCTTAACGAACACCCGCGACGGAGAACGACCGACGACGCCGCGAGAAGTGTGAAAATACTCTTGACCGATAGTGGAGGTAGGCATCAGCCGCGCAAAATCACACATGTTGAGAAAATTACATAACAACTTCGATATTAATAGATTTAGTTCTAATGCGCTAAGAGAGATAACTTGAAACAGAACAGCTCGACAGCTCAACATTAATGGATATTAATGTTGAGAGAAAAATATAATTTTAAAATCCATTGGTTTTGACTTTTTGATCGATTAATAGATCGATAATAATAGATCGAAAATAATAACAATTTTTAATTAAATTTAAAAAATATATATGGTATATCTATATTTGGTTTTCGTTCTTATCGCTATAAGCGGTTTAGTAATATTTCATTTTTTCCAAGAAAAAAAAATTACTTTTGCAATATTAAAATTGCAGCGTTTCTGGAAATGCTTGTGAGTTTTATGCGGACAAGTAGAGAATATTGCTCGATAAAAATATGGCTCATCGGTGAATAGCGAGCTCACGTCACGTTGACTCGAAATTAACGGCGAGAGTGGCTCCACGCCGGACCGCGAAGGCTTAAAGGTTTCTATCAATCTTAAGTTGCCGACGACAGGCCATCCGTCCAAAGCCGGTAACACACTGAAGTAGCCATCTCTCCACCTACCGCTTTATATACTATACGCTCCAACGTCATCTTCCGCCTCTGCCGGTGACGTTCAAAGTTCTTCGAGTGAGCGTTCTCCGCTACACGCATATTACGGCACCGTGACGCATGAAAGCTCCGCCGAAGTTGCGCCGCGAAAAAAAGAAAGAAAAGAAAGCAAAACTGCCGGCTCTCACTGTTTCCGATGCATCGTGCGCCCCGACATGCGAAAGATGACGGACAAATTACTCTTTCATTAATGACTCGACCTAATACTCGATATGGGACGAGCGGCATTAACAAAAGGTGCTTAAAGGCGCCTGTCAATCTCGAGACGTCGCGAACATCCGAACATCCATCAGCTTTCAGGCACACGCTGCGGTTTCTACGTATCGGAGCTGCTGCTTTCCTACAAACGCGCTCTCACATTTTCTACGGCCAGATCAATATCCAACGCTGCAACAATATACTCAATCATATCTTCTCTCATACATTCTCGTATCGGCGATTTAGTTTCGGATATCAGTCTCGAGAAAAACTTGTCCGATTATAAATTAATCCATCAGCGTCTAAATTTTATTTCTATCGTTGATATCAGTATAAATCAGTATTTCTCTCAACGCGCGTTTCCTCATTTAACCGTTAAACGGTTTCAATTTCATTTCACGTCTGTGACACGAATATGCAATAAAAATAATATTTTATCTGGAAAACTGAAGAATGAATCTGACTTTTCCAACGCGATATACCTCCCGTAAATTGCGGTATCCCGTGTGTAACTACCCTTTGCGAACGAAAGGTGCTTAAAGCACCCCGCGTCAACGTTGACGTTGACGACTGATAGAAAAAGCATCTCCAGGTTGACCAGGAAAGACACTCGCGCGTGTGCGTATGTGTGGGGACGGATGCGAGGGGACCACCCAGGGTGTCCCGGTATCCTACACAAACGTGACGGCGCTCGTAGGTATGCGAGCGAGAATACGTTGTCTCGTCAGCTCACGTTCACTCCCGGCTTCTTCCGCCTCCTCCGTCGTTATCCGTTCCGTTGGAATCGCCCACGCGTCATCGTATATAAATGCATAGAAGAGAAGCGTGATAGAAAGGTGCCCGGATAAGCGTATCTACGGGTCATTATGTCGCTCCTCCGTAACATTTAAGGTATTAGCTGTAGCTGCGCGTAAATCTTGGGACAATTTAGATGCAGCAGTGATGCGTCTAACTTGTCGTGACGCGCCACAATGTTGGATTGGCCTCCTGCAGTTAGCTCTCGAATTAATTAGATGCCGGCTAGAAATTATATTTTTATTATTATGCGTATATAATCGTGAGTAGCGAGGTGAATTATTGTTTTAAATGCACTATTACATGGAATTTTACACGAGTATATTTGGAATATTACCGCAATCGCGATATTTTATGCCGCATTAACGACGTTTGTCTGCGTCATTTATCATAGAAGGTTGTTACTTACGATAATGACAATATAAATTGACGATAATAAATTTTGTATATAACGGATAATCGGAAGATACAGGCGCTCATATTAAATTACAGCTATATTGCCGTAAGCGACAGTTTTAAATTATTCAAAGTCCTATATGTCGCTATGGGTCGTAAAACGTAACTAATTTAATTGTGTTTATCATCTAACTATGATCTATGTTTTTAATAATGATTATACTAAATCTTGCAATCGATAATTTCATAAAGCGAAACTTTCAAACTTTAAGCTAATAAAGTCAATTTTGTGAGAATTTAGTTTAGGGATCGATACTCTTGCGAGTCTATTTCGAAAGGATATTAATGTTAAATATACGATATTTAACGATTTCAATTTCATAATAATATTATTGTTTTTGCTTCGTAGATCCAGCACTTATTCATTAGCTTTTATCCTTAATTATCCTTAATTATTTTTCATTACTACTTTATAATTGTCACATTGTCATGCATGCATACTGTTCAATGATATTTACGTTACCGACAATATTTAAGAAAAAACAAACGCATCGATGATTTATTACGCTATTTTCAAAATGACCCCGTCTATCTCGACTTCTCGCGTCGAGACGCGATCATACATATATCGATGGAGGTGGCCTGACGAAATTGGTAGCGCGTTGTGGCGAAGAGGTAGTCAAAGAAGGTGGGAGGGCAAGTTAGTGGAGAACCGAAGAGGGTCGGCGCGCAGGAGAGGAGCAGACGCGCCGCGAAAGAAGGGGCAAGAACCGCTTACGAATTACGCGACGGGCAGCCAGCTACACAAACCGGCTCCGGGCTACCTCTATGCGACACGGCTGCCAATTAGCGGACTGACATCGACCTGACTGACCACCGTACACTGCCGACCAGTCGTTTCTTCGGCTCCCTCCTCGAGATTTCGCGTCCGTACCACCACCATCACCGTCATCATCACCATCTTCTCCTTCTCTCTTCTATCCTTCTCCTGTCCCGTCGTCGGCGCCCGGTATACTTTTTTTGTCGCTCCGTTTTCAAGTCCCTTTCAATTTTTCTGTCTTCATGCGTGCCCCCTCCTCGTCACCATCGCGCTGATGAGTGATCGTCGAGGTGTCGCGGCGCCTGTCGGGCCGAGGCTTTTTATGTGCGTGCCATCGGACGTGCGCGGCCTCGAAAATACGGGGCCTAATTCGGGCCCGGACTTTCCGCCTCTGGTCCGGCAGCCGACGTGACCGGACAATGGACGCGCGTGGCACTTTGAATAAACCTTTAAATACGATCTCGGCTATGAAAACGCTGGATGTGCTAGAATAGACCGCTCCGTTTTTCATTGCGGATGCATTCAGCCAGTAGTAAGTAGTAGTTGTAATATGACGATTTTGGAATTATGGAAAAAAAGTAACATTAAGGAATATTCAAAATTTTCTGTTTTTTTCGTTCTTAATTCGTTGGCATATATTTTCGATACAAGAGACACTCTTATAACGTCGCAAGTTGCCAATATTCTAGCCAATTTACACGCTCTGGGTGCTCATTAGAGCTTCCAAAAAAGTATATACATTCTTTAAATTTACTAATTAATGCACGGCCTAAGTGCTTGCGACAAAAATTATAAAGTTAATATTTTAGAACTTTAGGCCGCAGTCATTCCTTAAATATTTTCTTTTAAATGTGTGCAAAATGCAAATCTCGGGTTTATTCGCTTGAATAAATTACAATGCGCATTTTTGAGGTAGCCAACACGTATACGAAAAGAATTCAATTAAAAGTCACCCTTCAGTTCACTCCCGAATCAATGAGCGGTCAGATTGGCCTGGTCGAATAATCAGCGCTCTGCGTAATTATCGGCTGTGCTCAGTTCGCTTGGCGTCGTACGAAAATGCAATAAAAAGCGATCGCGCGTCTAATAAATTGTTTCCGGCGCGCAGAGCGAAAAGCGCTTTCGGGCTAAAATCCGCGATATCGGTAGACGACGATCTGGTCCGGATCGACGAGTTTCTCGGCAAAAGCGCGACACTTCGCGACACTGGCAAAAATGGTAATGAAGAAGATACAATCGACCGGCGTGCCGATTGTGCGTTTCGTCCAATCGATTCGGTACACCTCCGAAGCAGAACCATTTACTTTATGAATATTAACGACCTCCGGTTTTGCGAGGACCCGCGCCGCGCGAGGACACTACCGCGATAATTGTTTCCTCGCTCATTACGTCGGGCGTGAGGTATTTACGCGATTCGATCGTGCCTTCTCGCACTACAAAAAGAGGAGAAGGGAGCGCGCGCACAATGGACATAAATAAGCTTAATTCGCACAAGAGTCGCACATTTGCGTCCCTTCGGCGCAGCGCTGCGCACCTTCCGGGAACGGCCGTCAAGACGCGGTTAAGTAATTGACCGTTACATATGTAATTTACAGTGCGTACTGTCGCGGATACACACGACCATGACGCTTCGAAGACTCCCGGGACGCGCGCGTTTAAACCGTCGGATCGATGCGACTTTCGACGCGATGAGGGGATGGGGGCGGGGGCTCGATCGTGTATCGATACAACGTGCATCGCCGCGACAATAATTATTACGTACGTCAGTTGACATTATTCGCGGCTTTCTAAAAGTCCAATAAAAATTTTGTACATTTAACTTTGTACACTTCTCTTCTTTATCTTTATCTCTTTCCCCTCCCTCCCTCCTTTACTCTCTCTTTCTCTCCTAGCTTTCCTCTTCCATCAACGCTGACTTTTTTCTTTTCTGTCTGTTTTTTTTTTTTTTTTTTTTTTTTTTTTCCGACGCCGATGCAGCTGCACGCTTTTCAGTGGTGGGCCCGCGTCACGTCGCATTACGGAATGATATTTGCTAATTGAGCACGAAGATAAAACGACAACAGTGGCCGGTTAATAACCGGCCCCACCGTCCCAACTCCTCTTCGTTCCTCTGCTCTTTTCTCTTCTCTCCCTCCTCTCTCTCTCTCTCTCTCTCTCTCTCTCTCTCTCTCTCGGCTCCCGCGGGAGCGGATAATCATACCGTTGAACCACGTCGCACCTAGCTGCGACGCTTTGGGATACCACGGGGCTCGCGTCTCTGACTATCTCCGTGTTTTATCGGTTCGTTTGCTCGTGGTACACTCGTCCTGTAACTAGTTTCACGTATGAAATGCACACGATCCGTGCGCAACGCGATCATTGCGATCACAGCTCGCAATGAACACACAGATCTTGAAAGTAGACGCGGAGAAGTAGCGCGGAAATTTTTCGCACGCTAAATATTATACACACACGAAGACCGCGCGATAACTGTTTCTTTCTTTCTTCAACATGTTGATTCTTACCGTAAACAACAATGTCTGTGCAGCAAGATACATGCTTCATGATGTTCGGTCGTTCGAATCTTCGTCTCAAAAGCAATTTTATTTCTGTGAATGATTAGTTCGCAAATCGCACGTGCTGCAAAGGCACTATTATTGCGACGAAGCACGCGATAGATATCGCGATCGTATGAAACTATAAATTATTGACTTAAATGGGTCATGGATCGAACAAGACACCGAGTGTCTGCGTTAGGAACAAGTAAGCTGGCATAAAGTGAACGAAGCGGAAGTCAGCGCGCGCATCGTTATCGGCACGTCGTTTTTAATACCGCGAGCTCATCTACGCGCCGATTAATTATAATTGCTCCTTTCAGATGGTCGCGAAAGTGTGGTCGCGTCATTTGCGACTATTTCGCGCGTTTGATTTCAAAAAGGCGAACAAAAACATTACACATTTATAAAGATATGTTAGACGCGAATATTTTATTCAAGTAGATTGGTTATTAAAGTAGGATAATTTTTTATTAGTAAGTTGTTAAAAATATATACATAGTAGAATATACTGTTATTTATTTGTGTATACATGTTCATATGAATTTTATAATGAAATCACTGTTGCATAATTGTTGTTTTATAATGAAATCATTGATTCTATAATAATATCTAAAAACATTCGTCACCATTCGTTTAAACTTGAGAAACAACCCGTCACACCGATGATATTTAACTCAGAAAACGTGTCGCGAGTTACAATGCAAAATGCACAGTTTTAACCGATTAAACTTTCAGGATGCATCACGAATATGTCAATTGCGCGACGCTGAATTAATGTCGTTTTATTTAACTATGCCATACTGAAGCCGACAGACGCCGTGAGTCAGTACGGTCCTGGAATGGTAATAAAAATGAGAGAAGCGAAAAGCGTGTTGCTCGATCTGACGGTTGATGGAGACGTCTTCGTTCCAGACAGACGCCTCGGACGCTCGCGACGTTTGATCGACAGTTTCTTTCCTCCTTTCGCATGCGTCGCGCCCGATCAAGTTCTCTACTTCCACCTCTCTCCCTTCCTCCTTCCCCGTCTCTCTCTCTCTCTCTCTCTCTCTCTCTCTCTCTCTCTCTCTCTCTCTCTCTCTCTCTCTGTCTTTCTTCCGTCCCACTTTCATCCTTCTCATCCTCCTGCTTCTTCTTCTTCAGCACCTTCTCATCTCCTTCTCGCACAATCTGCAGCCTCTTCCGAAGTCCGAAGGAGGCACTTCGCGCCCCGCCGTCGTCATTCGTGTTTTTGTCGGGGCGCCTATAAATAGGTTTACCACGCAGCGCCTCTGGACCAACCGGGGCCAGCTTCCTCGCGTCACACGGTCGTCATAAGATCCAAGGTCGCGTCACCGACGGACCCGAGATCGCCCTTTGTCTCGAGCCTCATGCAGACCGCTCGAGGAGTTCGGATGACCGCGTGACGTTAATGCAATCGTTGGGTCTGATTTGCGAGCCCTTTGTGATCATAATTTGGATTTTCCGTTCTGTAGAACTTTAATTCTGCATCTTGCCTCTCTCGCGCAGGCTCCCATGGATTTACATTTTTGTAATTGACTTTTTGTACCTTTCTCATAGATAGTGGAAGTGCCTTACAGCATGATCAAACTTGGCGATTCAAACTTTGACTTTCCTGTCGAACATCAGTTGAGATATTTTTGAACTGAGCTGCACGTATGTATGATTTCCAAATAGAGTTTGTAGAGTTTCTATGGATTGATATATTTGAATTGGAAAAAGTATGCTTGAATTTTATTGAGATTCGACGATAGTAGAGATATCTCTGGATAATTATAAAAATTTATATTCTCACTCTACATCTATATTCTGACTCTAGATGAGGATTTTTTCTACTTGTAAAATAAGACAATTTATGCGTTTGCAAACTTCTGCATTTCGCTAGAAATGCCTAGAGATCTATTCCATGTCTCATTGGCAATTAACTGTACATTATAATTTCCTGCTATATTATCTATTTACTAAGTCTTATAATAATCATTACAATTCATTACACGCTTTATTATACTATTTGATTCGTGAACATTGCCGATCTTGCTGACTGACACGTTAAAGTGTATTATTAAAAATATGTTCGCTTTCTTACCTCTTATTTGTTCTATTTAACAGCTTACCACTGTTATAAGTATTCGGTACAAATCTTGCGTAACGACGAGATTGCAAAAGAACCTAACACATTGCACTTAAGAAAGAGGTCTAATGCCACAGCCGTATGATCAACTTTCTATTTTATTATTATGTCGAAATACATCTGCATACCCGCGATTTATTAGTATTTTAATAAATATCTAAGAGCAGTATAGAGCTTCTTATCAAACGTAATATAATTATGTCGTTAAACCTGGCGAAACACGTTTGAGGACTGAGAAGTAGGACAGAAATATACGAGCGATTCGCTCTCGCGCGAAGGTAAAATATTTCTCGACATCATCGTGAATGGCGAAAAATATGCCTGAGAATAACAAGTTGCGGGGGGCTTAAATACCGCGGTTATTAAGAATTGACTTTCCTAAATTTCCGACAAAATGACGGCGTTTCTATCCCGCGGTGTTATCTACCTCAATGCCATGCCGCCGTCTTTCAGCCTGTCGTGAAACGGGAACGGAGGAGGCTGCGCCTCCTGTTTCATTCAAAACCTCTTCATAGCAAAGATAGAGGAATCTCTCCTCCCACTATCTCTTTCTTCGCTGTCTCAGAAAATCAAGAATACCCGATAATCATCGGTAAATCACTTGGATTGGTGTGTGTGTGTGTGTGTGTGTGTGTGTGTGTGTGTGTGTGTGTGTGTGTGTGTGTGTGTGTGTGTGTGTGTGTGTGTGTATGTGCGCGCGCTCGCCTGTCAGAACGCACACACGCGCGCGCTCTTACCTGTGCGCATCCCACAACGTGGGTCAATCTTTATGGCGGACATAACTCGCCTGATTTCACTGGAGATTATCTCGTTATTTATTGGGAAGGTGGACACGATGTCCGCGGCTGCCCAAAAACCTCCTCTTCATCGTCCTCTTCTTTCACCTCCTCTTCATCGTTCGCCCTCGACTTGCTTATTTATATCTGAAATGCGTACATTCAGCGACAGGTAGAAGCCGATCGCCGATGATTCACGATGATGCGAAGCCGTAAAGATTATCGGCGCGGCGGCTTTCACACTCGGCCAGCGGGGAAATTCGCGCTCGCTCCAGTTTATCATAATTATTTTCAATCGCGCGTTGAAATTTTGATGGAACGATGTTTATCGCGTCTGAGACACGAAACGTCACGTGGGCTTGTTCGAGTTTCCGAGAGATTCGATGACACTTCCAGCAGAAATAACATTGCTCTCACAAATTAGGAAGTGGCATAAATGTCAGTGGCATAAATTGAAATACACAAAAAAAGGTTAAATTTAACATTCGAATTACTTTACGTATTTTTATAATGTTGAATTTAGGCAACATTATAAATGATAATTTCAATTTATATCATTGATACTTCCTAGTTTGTGAGAACAATGTTATTTTAGACTGGAAGTATCATCGAATCGGAAACCTTATCAGGCTCACATTGTTGATATTTTTAAAAATCTTGTTAACAAGATAATTTTAAGAGTATTTATCGAATACGAATGTGAATTATAGTAGTCATTGCGATACAAAAATTTTACGAAATCGTCGCGGTCGATATTTAACGTCCTCGAAACATTTAAAAAAAACGGCCATGCAGATACACTTCGCAGACGACGCACGACTTCCGTTCG
The DNA here is from genome assembly GCF_055798465.1 of Pogonomyrmex barbatus. Classification (NCBI taxonomy): domain Eukaryota; kingdom Metazoa; phylum Arthropoda; class Insecta; order Hymenoptera; family Formicidae; genus Pogonomyrmex; species Pogonomyrmex barbatus. Next base: position 1,451,018 of record NW_028297160.1, read on the forward strand.
TACTTAGGTAAACACCAGGCGTTAATTCTCATAACGGAAACTTCCTAAACGCGAAGTTACGCATACAGTTCTACGGGTCGCGCAGAAGCTGTACGGGGGATGAACGGTGGTGAGACGCGGCGGGAAACGGCGGGGGTGGCTTTCGCGTGTTATACGTGCCTAAGGTGCCGTTGGTATCTTGGGAAGCTTGGTGCGGGGATGCGGAGGGATGGACGAGAGTGGAGAATGCAGGCTGCACAACTTGATAATAATAAACTGAAAAAGGAGCAAAGGGCGTTATTTTAAAAGGGAAATGCAGCGCCGCATTTTTATGTCTTCGCCAGAACTTTTCATCTCCCGTGCCTGCGCTAAAAGGTATCGCGCGCGGGGGCAGCGGAGCGATCCGCGAGATGGGGGAGGCGAGAGGAGGGGGAACGACGCGGCAACGGCCAGCCGGCTCGTGGAAGACAAGATGAAGAAGAGGATGTAGGAGAGACAAGGCGAAGAGACGAGGGGACGGGGGGGCCGACAGGGGAGGCTAAAACGCGGAATGAAACGGCAGACTGCCGCTGATGAAATTCATAATTTAGATCCAATGCGCTTTCTGTACCTCGTTTAGAATACACTGCTATTTATAGTCGAAATTTTCCTTCCGCGTGATCCCGCCTCCACCCGTCTATCCTCGCGAAAGAACGCGAAGCCGTTCTCTCGCCTCCTCCCCCTCTCTCCCTCCTATCACCCTTCTTCTCGCCTTTCCTCGCAGATTTTCTCAGACAGACAACGATATGCGCCACGTGGCTTCGAAATCGTACTACGAAGAAGATAGATGTTCGTGGCTTGATATATAACGGCAAATTATCGAGATGCACGAATACATATTGGAGGACATATGGAGGGAGAAGAATGTTCTTTCTTTCGAAGAAATGCGAGACACGATGAACGATGAATAAAAAACGAGATTAATTATTGTAATTGGAATTAGGCGGGATTAAGCAAATAATAAACTTTTGCGGTGCCGATTGTTCACGCGATAAATTAATTTGCAAGATCAAATATGTAGATGCATTCGCTTAAACATGGCGTAACGCTTTCGCTTTCGTTATGGATTATTACTTAACCCCCTGGATACACGATGTATGCCATGAAACTTCGGTTGGTAAACAACGCGGTCACCCCCGCATAGGAACGAGGGCAACAGGATGAAAATGGATGCGACCGGCGAGCGTCAGCTTGCAAATTCAAAGAGGAAGCTAAAGATCGCATAGTCTCTTAGTTTAATCTATCTCTACAATATTCTTAGAAAAATATATTATTCTAAAAGTACTAGTAAAAAATACATCTTATATCTTTTAAAAAGTCACTTAACTCTTAACTTTAAAAAGTCTCTTAATTAATTCTAATTGAGTCAAATACATGTTCAAACAATTTATATATCAATTAAATAAAGATGATAAATATTGTATTTGCGTTAAAACTTCCGACATTTTTAAATTTTTACCGGCAAGTTTCTTTGATTTTTGCAAAATTTATAGACTTATACTTGTTAACTGAGAAAATCACAACAATTAAAAGGGGCACATCTCACCTTTCGAAGGATCGATAAGCAGTAGCGGGGGAATCGAGACGGCCTAATCAGCGCGATCGACACGATATGGCGGTAGGGGCACAAAAGGAAAAGTAATTGGATACGTTAACAGGCACGAGTACTCGAGTACTCGGCGGCGCTCGGTGAACGCATGACGCGCAAGGTACCCGGGCCGTAATGCACGGCTAAATAGGTGGATAGCGGGGCCATACGTTAGCCGCGGAACGTCATATTACTCCGACGTGTGACGGCTGGGTGGCACGCATCTTGAGGCACTGCCTCTTCCGTTTTATCGTCCGCTGTCGCGTTTCGCCCAGCAGTTACTCTGGCCCCTAATAGGATGTAATATTATACGGAGAGTCACGTCCACTCGAATCCGCGGGCTTTAACGGTGACTGGGCACGAAACGGCCTATACACCCGACGCCGGCTATCTGACTACGTGGCCCTCATGCCACTCTGCGCACGAGAGAGAGAGAGAGAGAGAGAGAGAGAGAGAGAGAGAGAGAGAGAGAGAGTGTGTGTGTGTGTGTGTGTGTGTGTGTGTGTGTGTGTGTGTGTGTGTGTGTGTGCGTGTGTGTGTTTTAGAGAGGGAGGAAGAGAGAAACAGAACCTCACGCTCTCCTCGAGTTTGCGTCGATACCGTGACTGAAAGGAGTCAAGATGAAAATTACGAATCGCCGCCTCAGCGTGGCCGATTAGATTTTTGCGACCGGTTTGATGGTCGGAGGTGCGCGGATGATTGCGGAGTCTGCGAACATCAAAGATGAAATGGCATGTCGCGTCGATGACTATCTCTCTGCCGGCTTTGTTCGACGATTCGAACGCGAAGGAATTAATTTTATGCAATATCTTATCTTAACGTCGCGCTGGATGTACTAGACAATATTAAAATCCAAGCTGTCGTGGTTGCAACATTTTAATAAATTATATAACATCTTCATTGTATGTATCATGTGTCAGGATAAAAATTGAGTAGTTTTAAAAATATCGTATCTCTCGTTTTGCTCAAGATAATGCTCGCGCAAATGGTTTGAAGAAGCTGATATATCATTTTTAGAAATAATTCGATATATATTACAACAGAGGCAATTTTATCCAATCAAGTAACCTTTCGAGGAAGCAAAAATCAAAAATTCAAAAAACGTAGCGATAAAACACAATGTACGCGTGTGCTCGTATTCGCGTGAAGCGATGCGTTTTTTTTCCCCTGATGGCTGTATTTTCTCGCCGGAACATTTGGTTACAATTGCCGGAGTTTAGTTACAATCGGTTTAAAACGTTGATTCACGTTAGACGACCGATACGAGCGTTGCGAGAGCGGGCGCTTAACAGGCCGGTGCTCCCCATGAAAAATCATAACAGTCCGCGGTTGCGTTCGCGGACGCTCACGCCGCACTCGCGTGCCGGCACATTAATTGGTTGCGTTCTCGCAGTATCGACCGGAATCCCGAAAGCGATCGATATGCGGCCCTATCCACCATCTACGGGCGATTACCGGGCCGACTGCTCAGTGGACTGCGCGGCCCCCCGGGGGCGGGGAAGCGAGGGAGAAGGGAAAAGAAGCATTGTAAATTGACCGTAATTGCGTTCAATGTTACGCGCGCACACGGATCAAAGTCAATTGCTCGAAGTGACGCTTGGTGCGCTCCAAGAAACCCAGCCAATTGGCTTTGCGCACTCGTGCGGTTGTCGCGAAAAATTCACGATCGGGAATTTACGATGAGAAGGAGTAGTTCGCAACGACAAAAAAAAAGATTGAGCGACGATTGATTCGCGGTTAATTTGATCGCCCTCGTATTCGATATACATATAATATATTTGTAAGTTGTGTGCATGCCATTGCCTTTCGAATTTTTTCAAGTGAGAAAAATGTTTTTATATTTTTATATTTTCAATAATTCTCTTATATGTGATATATTAAGATTAAGATTTAAAAGATATTAAGATTTAAAACATATGAAATATGATAATTTTTTAACTTATTAATTTATTTTAACTTATTGTTTAAGTTATTATTGCAATTATATTACGACGATGAATATGCAATTCCTATGAAGAAAATTGATATCGTCGAATAATTAACACATTTTTTTTTTTAATATCAGAAAGAAAAGATTTGAAACTTTTACTTTTCTTATAATTTTTAAAAAGCGTGACTATTCAATTGATTAATCATTGACGAAGTATATCGATCGATTATAACTTTGGCCGCTGATTAAGCAATTTATTCCGTAGATCGACTATGTCATATCAAATTGCAATTGGTCATGCGATTATTATATGCTAATCGATAAATTATTATTGAAAATAGAATGTTATTTATCGTTATATCTCTTTTTATATTTTAATTTTCAATTGTTTCGAAAATTTGAAGAAACACGTTTATAATAGAATCTTTTTGAGATTTAAGGATGTATACCTATATTTTTATAATTTTTATATTCATAATGAAAGAATTATGAAAAACTTAGACATTATTCTATATTTTAAAAATAATAATATACAAAGAAGTTTGATAGCGATTTAGAACCTGGAAAAATTATTTAAATAAATAATTAGAAATGTGTTCTAATGGAAATGTAATTAAAACATATAATAATAATGATAAAAATATCAATTGAAATAATAAAAATAATTTTTTATACAAATACTTTAAGTGTTCAAGATTTATGTAAAGTTTCGTTAATTTCTGCATCGCAATGAAACATGAATTGATGTACTTATATAAAAAAAAAATTGAGATTTTTATCATTATTTCTTAATTACATTTTTATTAAAGCACATTTTTTTATATAATTTTTGTCCAAAAAAAATCGGCGCAAAATTTTTTACTTTTAAATATAATCTAGAATAATCTATAATTCTTTCGTAATTTTTTTCATTGTAAAGAAAAACAGATGTAATCCTTAACTTGATGACAATCCCGTAATCATCGACTCCAAACGATAACCATCGCTTGTCGCGGAAGTGGTAGGTAGTACTTCTTACAACACGAGAGAGTCGGCCCTGAATGTCGCGCCGAGAGATAATCCGTGGAACAAGTTGAGTCGGCGTTGAGTGTACAGCCGCGACGAGTGCATACAATAAGTGTCAAATGCCACATCGACTAACGTTTCAAGCCTTGCTCGTAAGAGAAGAGAATCCCAGATCGTGTCTAAGTTTTGAAGAGGCGAGACAACGCGTCGATCAAACGCGCGATTTGTCGTATCAGCCGCATTGAAAGCTATCTTTTCTCCCGGTAGGCAGCTTACCGATCATTAGGGAGCCCGGGTGTCAAGATATCCGGTTTGTCACAGCTCGCTTGTCCCCAGGTTCCATCATATCGTCGCGTTTACATTGTTCGTAAGGTGAACATGAGATTTGCGGCGTGCCACTGCCGGAAGATGAACCTGGTCCGATGATAGCACGCTGTTGCAACGAGCAAGAACTCGAGAACTGGTTTCCGTTCGAGTGTGGACACGACTGCGAAAGCCAGCGGATCGACTAATTACCGGTGATAGTACAGGTGACGTGGACGTATATTTTCGCGTTGACGCAGGCTGCAGGCTGAAATTTAACCCTTCCTAAACGATGCCCGGCCCCGTTTATGTCGTGACAAGTATTAAACTCGATTGTTAATCGATTATTGTGCCAACCGTATCATATTTTGGAAGCGTGGGAGGTGGAGACAATTCTTTTGACAGTTTAAAATTGGTATCTATCTGCGCGTGAAGCCTATTGGCTGTTTACTGACGACGAAACGCAACACGCGCCACGAATATCCACAGAAATTAAAAACTGACGTGAACAGTAGAAGGCGATTTTAATTGTCATCAGCAGCACGCAAGGTATTTCGATAACCAAAAGGTTAAAAGTGATCGCATTTTTATCACGTGTAAAGTGATTATTTGGAAAATGTAAAAAGAGATTCGGTGAAGTAACGTCATTGTTTAATGCGTAAATCGTATTGTAGTTTGATGTGAATAAAACACTTCATTTTTAATCGACAAAGATTTACAAAAATTGTTTACAAACGGATTCGAATTATACACTATGTAGATAGAGAATAATAAATTGTGCGCTAAATATAGAATATGGATTACTTCGAAATGTCTTATGAGAGTTTATGAGAGTTAAATTACGCCAGGGCTACCGCAAGATGTTCAGGATATTACGCTTCTAGGGATCAACGCGGTACCAACGTGTCCGTTAACTATTTCCGGATAACGAGGTTTCGCAACCGATGCTTCCGCCGGTTTCCGCTCTTACGAGAACGCTGCGTCTCGCAGCGCCCTCGAATTCTCAGGGGGGAAACGAATGACAGAAGGAGAGAAGAAGAAGGAAAATTGCAGGAATGCGAAAGAAACGTGAGTCGAGCGGCAGACACACAAACGCGCATGTACACGGTGCGAATCACGCGGAATAAATTAACATGCAAATTTCGCGGCGCAACACGCCTACCGCGAACACGCTCTCGCACAGACGCGCGGTTAGACGCGATTGACCTTCTTTGCCGACGCGCCCGCGCGCGCATGTGTGTGTGTGTGTGTGTGTGCGTGCGCACTGAGAATTACCCTTTCGTCAAACGAGCTATCAATCTTGCGGTGAGACACCGATAGGTCGCCATTACGATTAAAACCACTCGCCTCGCCTCGCTGCTGTGCCCCGCCGTGCCGCGCCGCGCCTCGACAATTCCGACGAGATTGACATGTAAAAAATCACTTGGCACCTTGTACGAGTCGTGCTCGCATGATTTGCGATCACGCGGCGAGTATAGTATACTAACGAACCGATGATCAGCTAATGCGGGGCAACGCGAAAGAGATCGGCGTAATCTGGGACGGGCATATTATAACTCAATTATTCATTCGATAATGAGCCGCTGACAGTGATGCAGTCACGCGCCGCACGATCTGTTAATCCGCGAGAAGCGGTTTTTATCTGAGAGACTGTTTTCGTCGAGGATAATTAAAGCGAGACCGAGGCGTGCGCGCGCGCGCGCGCGCATGAACAATGCGCAACCGGAAATATTTTCGTACGTGCTAGAACGGGGATATCGAATGTGATGTACGAGCCGGTCCGTTGTAACGTACAACCGGCGCGGCATACAATTCGATAATATCAATTTTTTGCCACATCTGGCGAATGAAAAATTACGACGTAAATATCGAAATGTAAGATATTTGATGAAACGCTGCGAAAGCGCGCGGGAAGATGAAGACTTTGAATCGGCGTGACTCGCGTGATTTCGCGCGAGATAAGTTATACCCGCGCTCCACAAATCGTATAACTTCCGCGCGAAATCTATCGGCCTCTCGCGATTAGGTAACGGCGAGTTTTCTGAAACGATTTCTGAAGTGCAGAGGATCGCGGCGTGAATGTTAGAGTACGAGATGTCCGATAAGACATTTCCCACAAACGCCACGAGAGAAGATAAAGACTTCAAACGGCATTGTGATCGCACGGATGATAATTGCAATCGCATGACTTCTATATAAATCTACTTCCACATTGAATCGCGCAACATGCATGCCACGTGTTAACACGCATCACCATGATTCCAATCTTTCTCCTCGATCGAATAGACTTGATCGGCCAATCAATACTCCAAGTTAGAATCGCGCTGCTCGCGGCTTCGCCGATTCTATTCTGAAACCTCCATCGTTGTTACATCGTTTTGTGACTCCAGATTGAATTGCGTCGATTTTCTCATTGCGCTTAAATCTGTTCATCTGCCATGCTTCTTACTTCCTGTAGCATCCTCTTCTATGATATTTTACTAATAAGCTGTTTAACTTGTATCAATTAAGATTCCTCTTGTAAACTCACATAAGACATTTTTCATAATGTGATACGATATGGCGTGCGCAAATTATATTATATGTACGCAGCTACTTTTAAATCTCTCGTGCGATACCGTCGTTTAGACAGGACTGCATAGTCTTTTCATTCCTTTGCATTTCACAACGGTTAATCATCGCAGCAGTATTTTTTTCCCAATGCAACCTGCTAATTGCTGTTTTTCTCAGCTTCGTCGAGCGGCCGGGCCGCAGCGAGACGCTTACGAATGGCGGAAAAAACCGAGTAGGTTTTACCCACGATAAATCTCGCGACCACAGGTATAGGAGATGGATCTCGGTAGAACGAACGCGCGATAATATCCGTCGCGTCCCTTCCGCCGCTTTCTTTTCTCTTCACCCTTTCTCACCCTCACGTCGCTTTCCTTTTCCTTCATTTGCCTGATTACACGCGCGCTCGTTTCTTCATGCCTATCGCGGTGGATAGGACGAGTGGGTCCTCGAACGAAAATAAGGAGGTACGCCACGACGAAGGAGCCTACGGAGAATCGGAGAAAAGAGAGCAGTTCGAAGGAAGTAGAAAGGGTTGTGAAGATTGGGCAGGCGATAACGCTCATAATGAAAGGCATTCATTCCACTGCGAGCCCGACGGTGAGCTTGAGTGACGTGGTTGCAGACAGCTGCCTAAACCTGATCGGTCCGTACATACGTCCATCTGTCCATCCGTTCGCCGCTTCTTTTCTGCCTCTCTCTCTCTCTCTCTCTCTCTCTCTCTCTCTCTCTTTCTCTTTCTCTTTCTTATTCTCCCCCACTCTCTCTTACACATGTGATTTTTTTTATGATATCATATAACCGGCCGGACCGGCGGTAGCGGCGGTGGCGGCGGTGGCGGCGGCGGCAGCGGCGGCAGCGGCGGCGCTCCCTCTCGATCGGACCCGGAGACAATCTTCATGGTGCACGCACCTTGCAATTGGCTGATCCACGAGAAAGAATGTTTACCGTTGCACGCGGCCCGTGTGATTAGCCCGGTATAATTCGACACGACAGGACTAATTCTGCCAAATAAGCGTTGCGTCAGAATAGATCGCCGGATTTCTGTTTGTTTTCGCGCAAGCGGAAATCGGCGTCGCGACACTACGCGTGGTAATTTTTCGCGGCGCGTTGGCGCTCGCCTGACAGTCCCCATTCAAAACGGTACACAGTGGCTCGAAATTAATTAATGGTCTGAATTCTCGCAGCGATACACACGGGAAATATTAAAAATAATATTTCACTCGGAGGTACGGGAGGGCGGGCTGATACACGAGATTTTTGGCTGGCAATGACATGTATATAGGATGTATTTGCGAGGAGGAGAGAGAGAGAGAGAGAGAGAGAGAGAGAGAGAAAGGAAGGCGCGGCATCAACGTGTAATGTTCATTAATGTCTTTTGAAATCGATAATGCAATTTTACCGCATTGGTTTACCACACGCTCTCTATCTATCGTATTCGTGAGAATTATATAGTACTTTTATTGATAACATTGAACGCATCAACGAAGATTCAGAAAGCGTTTGAGATTTTATCAGGCAAAAGTTTTTTTTTTTAATGTAATTGTTGTATCTTTCAATAAAATTGTGTACTATTGTTTATAAAGATCACAGCAAGAATCAAATTTTTTTCGTTAGAAAAATTTATAACTATTTCCTAAAAAAGAGATAACTAAAAAAAAGATATCTTCGTTTCCTGTGTCTTAGACTAATGAATAAAGAAATTTTTATAGCATTAAACGCCAAAACTTTCTAGTATCGCGATTTTTTTTCACCAATTGACGATGAAAAAGCAAAGTTTCGAATTTGATATATTATTTATTGCAAAATTTAAGTCGTCGAAAGCAAATTTGGGATGCTTGCTGAATTAATGATGAGATACAAGATCTCGCACAAGAGATGACGATACAGCCGTCACTCGATACCTGCTTTCAGTTCCTAGGTGCATCTATGTGTTCCCGTGAGTGGCACACCAACACGTAAGCAACGCGAGTCGCTCTCACTCTCGTTCGCTGTTTATGTCGGTTATAAAACGTTTTACGATATTTTCATCGGGATATCCTTTTCCTCTCTTAGATACTTTCTCCGGCGTAAACGTGGCGGCCTTCTCACGCCATCGACTTAATAATTAAAACGAACCTCAAGAACTTGAAAAACGTGGATTAGCATACGTCATCATATTTGGTAATACGATCCGTCGCCTTATAAATATATATGCGATTATATTAATTTAAAAGAGTGTTTTATGGATAATAATAATGTGAAGAGACATAGGTCACGAGTAAATTTCTTGTTTCTCATTTAATTAATTTGCTAATTCAAATTTATATTAATTTGCCTAACGTAAATATTAAATAGTAACAAATATAATATCGTGTCGTTTGACATTTCGGAGTATTTGATTAAAAATAAGTCTACGAGGTAAAATAATGAGAAATATCACTTTCGACTGACATAATTCCGATAATACGAGTAAAATAATAATACAAGCAAATCTTCTAATGCTAATTTGAGTGGTAATTGCGCGATATGCTTTGCCAACCATCCGCGACAAGATAAATGCCTGGCTCGCAGCGACTAGAATTTAATAACGGCGCATTATATTCCGCGTAAACGGCGAGTTTTTGAGAGTTTCTCCCGCACGGTGCAAGATACCACGATGACGATTCCGTCATCGCGACATTTAGTTAACCCACCCACGATGTGCAACTCGTTTCTCATACCTATAATAAGCGACGGACGATAAATCTCTTGACTCCCTGGACCTCCTCGAAGTGCGCGCGGGCTTCGAAGTTCACCATGTAAGAAACGTAACGAAAGCCTCGGGAAGAATCTCCTCTCGTGGTGAGCATCTCGATGCGATCTAAACCGGATGAAACGTAACGTGACTGTCGCACGGAGCAGGAAGTCTCGGCGTTTCGAAGGCCAATGAGCTTGGAATAAATGCGTAACGCGCCTTCGCGCGGCCTCGTTCCACCTGTTCAACAGGCTTTTCCAGCCCCGTAAGTTAAAAGGGTTGCGCGCGCGAATCCGCTCGAGTCGCAATAATCTTATATACTCATATACCGCTTATATCTTATATACCGTTGCTCGTTTTATTTGCGTGTTGATATCGAGCTAGCGGTAAGACGGACATAAGGAGAGACTTGGTGTTGTAATAAATCGCTAGCGATCTCGACTTGTGCGTGTGCGTGTGGAATGAAAACAATAAGAAGACTACGTTAAATGAAAGAAAAATACGATTTATGGCATTCAATTAAAATAGTTACGTGTCTACTTGCGTCAGAACGTTGATGAAACGTTAATCTAACTGCAAAATACTAATTTTTAGATAAGCGGGGAGAAGGAGAGAACCCCTTTAATTGATCTTATTAATAATATATAGTATTTTCTCTTTGAGATTATTTGGACACTGTGATTATCGCTGAATTCAACTGCCAACAAGATTTGCCGCGACACGTCTCTCGTAGGTTTTGCAGTTTAGCAGTCGCCAGGTGGATTGACAATACCGTCCATTGATATTGAGCTCCATTCACGCGTTAACTAATGGCGAGCTCGCGTGCCATGTAATCCCGACTGGCTATAAAGAAGATACTAAAGATTCGCCGGATCGGAGAGAGTGCCGTGTAAATTTGCGAGGTTAACGCTACCATGTTACCTCAATGGACAACCTTGACTGGTGATATCAGAGGTCGCCGTTACAACGTCTTACGACGAGGCTCCCCTCTCGTTCGCTAACAACGAACATTGCTGGAAATGTTCCAGTGACTTTTTTTGCCTCTGCCTCTCGCCATCTCTCTTCTCTAGCTCTCGTTCTGGGTATCTTACCTCCTCTGCGGGTTTCTTCCTTCTTCGGCATCTTCCTCGCTGACTTCTTCGAGCTTGAGCGTGACGCTGACAGAATTACGCTCGGGTCCTGCTTCTGCTCTTCGCCGCATAGCGAAGAGTCGAACCCCTCGGTCCTCTATGGCTCGCCATAAATATCGACGGTGACGTTTGGGGAGAAAAAAGAAACTGGCGGTTGGGAACTGTAGATGACCTCCGTCTATGAAACGGGAGTCAGCCATGGCGGTCTAACTACCGTTCGTTCTTCCTGAAGCTGGAGCGGGTCTCGTCCATTACACACGTCAGAGAATCGTGGTCACCAGATGAATTTATTTATCTGTAGTGATATTGCTACCGAACGATCTTGTACTTTATACTTTTCCATATTTTGGATGATCATGGCGGTATTCTTTTTTACGTGTCTTTTTATAATAATAAAATATTTTATTTCAAAAATGTTTTCTGTAACAAAAAATCATTTATCAACAACGAATGTTCTTCTTTGTACAGTTTGAATTATCGCGCATTCTTTGGCAAAATCAAAATTTTAGAAAAATATGTCTGATATGATTGAGTGAGGATTAATATTTCTTAATTATTTGCATAAATGGAGATTATATGCAATTATAATTTTAATAATAGTTTGTTTCTTACGTATCGAGAAAGCAAACCGTCATCGTGACGTTTCAGTATACATAGTGTAAGAAGTATTCAACTTGAGCTTACTTCGTTTCGATTGAAGTGTAGCTTTGACATGGCGCCAGAAGAACTCTGTCGCGCTCGTGACACTTTTGGCGAGAAGCGTTGAGACGCTCGAAAGGTTAACCGTTGGCCAAGCCCGACGTTCCTTGCATTTGTCCAATGCATCTACGGTGACGAGATAAACGATAAGCAGCGCCATTGCGAACTTCGAGCGACGATGCTGTGATCGATAGCACAAAGAGTTATACGCGACAACGACGACAACGACGACGAGGGTTACACGATCGAGGTCGCGTCTTAATGATTCGGAGAATCAGCATGACGAGGCTATGTTCTTCGTCATGCACATTGGTTCGGTGCATTATGCACGTGGTCTGATGATGATTTAGTAAATTTCACATTTATTCGGAAAGAAAGGAAAATTACATTTATGCAAACCAGTTTACTATCATATCAGTTTAACTACGAGCGCGTCAATTTCAAAAAAATTTTCAGAAATAATATAAAATACTTAATTTTATAAAGTATTATTAATTTAATTTTTAGATAGAGCTTAGAAATATATTATGCATATAAAATACAAAATTTACAAGAATATTCGATTGGTATATTACGTCGTACTTTTACTATGCTTTAATTAAAATTGTAGACACATACATTGTTAGAGCGTTAGCAATTTTTGCATGTTGTAATTAACATTGCTGTAATCATATCTAACACTGCTCGTTCAACCTTGATACGTTGAGTTATATGTGAACAACCATCAGTATGAAATGTTTTTATACGTTAGATGAGGTAACGAATTTGCCATATGAAGTACGAATAAAATCGTCCTTGGATCGCTTTCAATACAACATAAATTCTATGCCCCATAAATCCTGGCAAATACATCGCTTGTTTTTATCGTCGCGTTTAAGATCATAACTCATGTTGTCCTAATTAGACTTTTCCACCGTCCAAAGAGACAGATTCCCGCCATGGCATGACTTCACGATAAGGTCGCGTTGTAAATTACAACATTCCGATTATCGAATGACGCACATATTGACGCTTCAACTTTCTTCATGTTCGAGTAAAACAATTTTACGGAGATAAAGATGATTTTTCCACAATCGGTTAATCTGAACGTTGGTATTTGGATAAGCAATAGCATTGAATTATTAAAATTTACCTTTTTAAAAAGAGATTAAAAAAGAGTGTCAAATAGAAATACGTTGTACAAAAAACATTTTTAGTACAAAAGATTTGATGCAGGAAATTGATGCCAATTTACAATCATCAATAAAGTGTAATATACTTGTTGTACTTGTGTGGTACAATATATAATTGCATTATTCTGTGACAGATTTTGTTATAAATTCTAAATTGTATAAAGCGGTTCAAGAATGAATTATAAAATCTTGTTATATTTGGATCGCATCAAAATATACATTTATAGTATAATGGATTAATTTAAATATTTTTATATTAAATCGAAAGAAAGAGAGAGAGAGAGAGAGAGAGAGAGAGAGAGAGAGAGAGAGAGAAAGAGAGAGAGAGAGAGAGTTAAAACTAATACGGAAAAAATATGTTTCCATTAAAATAAAATATCCAAAATAATTTTAGCGGTAATATAAATAATAATAATATATACAATAAAAATAAAAATTATATATAAAGTTTATTTTAAAAATAGAGTAATTTTTTATAAACAATAATGATTTTATAATTTGTTCAGAATTTTATGTGGAATAGATTTCCTTTATAATATAAGAAACTTCTTACAGAACATCACAAACATCACTATTATTAATAATAAATGTACTTTATATACCTTATATATTAAATGTTATTTATATAATATGATTTAAATTCCAACTATCTAATAAAGTTTAGTTAAAATTTATTTGATTTATATAAGAATTATTTATACAAAATGGATTATTTTTTTATAGAATTATAAGAATTTTCGACAAAAACATTTTAGATACAGGACAATTTAATAATATTGCGTTTCTCCCGTAATCAGTATATTCGTGTTTCGCCGTTTATTAGCTGCTGAACGAATTGATAAATCCAAAAGAAATTCTATTCTTATCAACAAATCGTCAAAAATATCAAACTAGAGAATCGGATCGGAATTATCAATAAATTCGTGGTGACGCTCAGTTTTCATTTATTATTAAACACGCTAATTTTTGTTCTTTTTTAATAAGGTTGTATTATTACTTGACATATCTTGTTTATTTTGCGTTCGCGAAGTTTATTTTGAGCGCGAGTGTTGGAACGTTTTTTCCCTTCCCCGAACACGACAATAATAATAAATATGTTCTATTATATCTTTTATTTATTTTACTTTAACGAATTTTTTAAAGTATACTATCACGTTGTAACTTCTTTCTTATAATTTATAAATTATAATCTTGTCCATTCATTTTTGCTTTTTGAAAAACATCTGTCAAAAATCTGTCAAAAAAATGAACATTGTATTATACGTACAATAAAAAAAAAATGTTTCTTAAAAAGAAAATGTTGTTCCTTCGTATCAAAAAAAGAAAATTGCGAAAATTTGTCTAATGATGGTAACATGTTTTTTTACAATTTACCTATTTGGACTTTGTATTTCGAGATTTCCGTTCATAAGACACGGAGAAGAAAATACTTTTGTAATCTAATTTAATCTTCAGCTATCGATTGAGCCTAGTTAAAATTCAATCGATGCAATCATTGTTGATGAAAATATGAACTTATCTATTTATCTGAGGAATTCATGTATATAATCACGGGCATCTTGCCGCCGTTCCGCAAATTTCACTATACATGTTCCTTGACAACATGTAAATAATTATACATGTTATATTATAATGCTTAATTATTAAAAAAAGAAAAAATGATTAAAGTAAGAGTAGAGAATATATAGTTCTTAAGAGTTCTTTTATAAGGTTACTTTATTACTTTGTACATTTTTTTTTGTACAATTATTTTATTTTAAAATTAGAATTACATATTATATACATACCCATAAAGAAATTACATATTGGCAATGTGTTATACGTATACCAATATGTAGCTCTTTTTTTCTTTTGTCAAATAATTTTGTTTACTCTTTATTAAATTAATCATAAAAATTTTTTAGGATCGAAATTATAAAATAACAAATGGAGAAAAATGAACTTTTCAGACACACTTCCAAGGACCCAATAATTACTTCAACGATGAAATAAATGATATTAAATTGCTTAATAACATTCAACTTTACTTTTCTCTTTACATTTCGTATCTGCATATTCTTGTTCGTCCATAAGAGAAGGTCGCTCGATGATCGTGGTCTCCCGTACAGTAACTCAGGTCGGTAGGCCTGCACGCGAAATACATCGTCGCTTCGGTATCGTCACTGAATAAGCGACAATTTGTATAACAATTCCCCCATGGTTTGGTGCATTGTGCCGGCATGTGAAAGTATGGAGGTAGGCATGCTGCATCCCACTATGGCAGTTCCTATTCTCCATTGGTTTTTTCTCTCTTCATCATCGAAAATCATGAGTGGGTGACGAGGCTCTGTGAATAAAGTATCGGAGCAAGACAGAAAAAGAGAGCGAGATAGAGAGAGGGGGGAGGCGAGAGAGAGCAATGACGAGAGAGAAGGAGAGAAGGAGAAAAGGCTCTTGGAGAGATCACGATCTGTGAAGCAACGGCAAAGGTCGATCCGTGCTGCACAGTGCGGCACGACGACAACGACAACGACGACGACGACGACGACGACGACGACGACGAAGAGGACGATAGGACGAACGTTTATTAGAAGCGGAGGAAGCGCCTCTGTGACAAATGGCATGGTTTCATTGTTGCACGCCGGGACCCCCGGGCCCGCACGGCAAACGGGGGCCCCTCGCGCGACGTCGTAAATCTGACCGACGCTGACGGACAGAAATCAGAACGGACGGCCGCACGCGGGTTTCACGGTTGGAACGCGGGCGAAAGGAGCAGCCGTCGCGGCGAGGAGGAGCGGAGTTACGCCGACACCGACCAAATATTTACGAGCTAGATGCAATTGGGTGAGAATCCGCGTGCCCGGCATCTGGGATCCGACGTCGGCGTATAGCCGTTGTAAAAATTTGACGGATCTCTCGCCGACGAGAGATCCGCCGCGCCGAGTGAAATATGTTTACGACATGTCATCGTTTTTTCAATCATCCGCGAGACACTTGTGGGTAAAATTATGCTGGCAGGGTGATTCGAACCATTTGAAAACTCGAGGAACGTCTCGTAAAAATCTGAAAAAATGCCTGTTGTAAAGTATTCTTTGAGGCACATTTAGTTTGTTGTTCCGAAAAATATTGTCCTAAGCAGGTATCGATAGCAATAAAATTTTCGTCAAGCTAAAATTTAACGTTGCAGACACAGAAAGATGATCTTCACGTTTACTCGTGGAAATGAAAACGAAGACAACTCTGACGCTCCTAGACAGCTCGTACGTAGGCATCGACACTTGACCTCTCCTTTATTGAAATTACACCGGTGTCAATTTCTGTTTTCGCAAATAGCTAAGACTACCCGAGACCGTTCGTAGCACGCGTGTTTAGTCCATCCATTTTTAAATCCGGAGTGTGTTCCAGTAACCTAGAAGGTAAAAAAGCACAGACGAGAAGTACGATACTAAAAGCCGAGAGGAATTAACTTCTACAAATCATTCCTGATCCATGCTTTCGAGCCGAAAGGTTAACATCAATTGCCGGCGGCTTCAGTGAAAAAATCGAATATCAATTTCCTCCCGCTGCGAGAGGAGGACGATGACTAACAGAAACCCGGGAGTAATCGAGGAGATAGAGTAGGGACTATAGAAGCAAAAGACGAAGAGAATGGAAGGTGTCTTATTGTTGAGAGTAGAGCGCACGGGGAAGAAGAATACGGAATGAGGAGGAAGAGAGGAGAAGGAGAAGGAGGCGAAGGTGAAGAAGGAGGAGAAAGAGGAGAAGGAGAAGGAGGAGGAGGAGGAGGAAAGGACACCGGTAGTGGCGAGTAGGAAAGCGTCAGGAGCGTGGCGGAAGGAAGGGGGAGTTCGTTAAGCGGCGATCGACCGCGGGTCTGTCAATCGGTTCGAAGGCCCGGAGAAACGAGGGGAGCCCAAGATGGCCGACCGGCAGCGTGTACACGGGGCCCCTGCTTCGCCAGCATCAGCGACTTAGCATAAATCACTCCCGCTCCGCTCTCCCGCTTGCTCGCGCGCGAGTCTGCCCGCTCGTTCTCTCGGCTAACAGCCTACAGAAATGTGACCGCGCCGCAAATGCGGGTCTGTCTTTGCGTCTACGTGGCTCGTTTCGCAGCTATGATCGCATTTTGCGGCTCGTTGCGGTCGCGGGGCGGCACGCGATACTGCATGCAGCCCGGTCCTTACGCTTCTTGCGCCGATACGACGCAGCCAACTCTGGATGACATTAATTAAATTTCGTCATTAAGTAATTGCTTTTGTAGGACGGATCGATCTAATTGAACAGTGGATAGTCACAGTGATAGTCATCTTTACTAACGTAGGAAAATTATGGTATATTATTCTCTCCGTTCTTTTTATATTACGAACGAGTCTTTAATCATCGATCATTGTCGATCGTTGTCTTTGTCTGGAAAGAAATTAATGCAATACTTAATGAATAAAATAAATCAACTTGAAATGATAATGATTAAGATATAAGACATATATAAAACCGGCGTATCTCGCTTTTGCGAAATTAATTACGTTCTTCCTGCAATCGGATCTGCATGTGCGTCACTCGTTGCAGTACTTTCGCAAAAAGTTCAACGGAGCATAGTTTTTAGTGTCGACTTCTCGAAGTTCGTATGAGCGATGTACGCACGTACCAATAACGCGACGCTATCCGCAAGTGATAGCAATATGCATATTATTCGCGCAATAGCCAGCGATCATAATTGCACAAGTATCGACGCCAGACTAAAAAGACAGAGAAGGAGGAAATAAACGCATCGAGAAAAGAGAGGCACAGAAAGAGAGAGAGAGAGAGAGAGAGAGAGAGAGAGAGAGAGAGAGAGAGAGGGAGAGAGTGAAAAAGTGAGCAAACCAGTCGGTCAATCAATCACGGGAATTGATCTCGGTGGCAAGTGCAGTCACGATCAGCCAACCTGAAATATGTCGGACTAAGAATTGATTTCGTAGAACGTGCACAGTCCATCGTGGTTCTTTCTCTGTCCCTCTCCTCCTCTCTCTTCACGAAGGTCCGTCCCCTTCCCCCCTCCCCTCTTGGATTCTGCAATGCCGTTGACACGCACGATCACTCGAAAGAGTGATAGGCGTTGGACGACGACGAGATGTGGAAGCGAAGAAGGAGAAGGGCGATCGTGATTTTTCGTTCTTCCGTGATGGTGAAATACTTCCTCCGGCGATTGGCTCGCTTCGCATGACTCCGATATTACGACTGCAGGAAATTCAGGAGCGGGAGGAGGGGGAAGATGGTGAAAGAGAGACATAAGGAGAGAGGGAAAGAGAGAAACGATCTGCGTGGAGAGAAGAAGGAACGAAGGAAGAAAAAGCGAGCGAGATCTGCGAGGAGGGTTGGGCGAACAGAGCAAACGGACAGGTCGCTTATTTATGGCGACCATACTTCAGATATATGAACTGGTTCCCGTCGAAAGTTCGGGACGCCGCGTCTTTCCAGTTCAAAATGTATAGAGAGGTGTCCCGCCACTCGCCTTCAAACGGGAAGATTTGCGAGGGGGTCACCCTTACTCGCTATCATACGAGCTTAATTCTGTCTTCCTACTGTCGTACCGAGGTGAACGCCGGCTCTCGGTTACTACCGGTTTTATAGCGGAACGATGGGACGGCCGAACGCCGTGAATATTTGATTACCGTAACCCCACGTCTCTCGCCGATTCACGAACCGCGATGATTTAAGCATTACTTAAAACGTTATTGTTGCGTCGCGATTTCTTATTACCACGTCAGAGTAGCGTGACTTTGAATGGCTCTTTGAATATGATATATATGTAGTATGTTGTACTTTTTGACAGAGAGAGAGAGAGAGAGAGAGAGAGAGAGAGAGAGAGAGAGAGAGAGAAAGCGGGGGGAAGGGGGGAAAGAGAGATGTATCTTGACGAATTTGAAGCTGGTTCCTTAACGAGGACTTGACAAAAGATCTTGTTGTGAGGGTTACTGTCATCGAATATTAAAAGATTTTGCCTAATAGAATTTCAAAAGAAGAGATAGATAAAACAATACACTATTTCTTGATTAATCTAATAATAAATAAATCTAATACTAATAGATTAATCTAATAATAAAATAATTACATTATATCCATTTTATTAAAAATACTCGGTTATTATTAATTATGTTATGGTAGCATTGCAAATTGTAGATAAATGTGCAACCTAATATAACACGAACGATGTAGTTCAACAATCATTCTTATAGCATGTCAGCAACACGCAAATCCGTGCGTACGACAAATCGCGCGCAGTCCCAATCGTCCTCCCCGCTTCCCTTCGTTTGAGAATCAGCGAATCTCCGCGGGATCAGGGGCACCTAGGAATCGACCCCTTTGTCCTGCGTATCCCTCGTGTGCAGCGCGACGTCGGTTAATTTTTATTTATCCTCTTCTTTAGTATATGCGGGAACCTGCAGGCCGTTTCCGATATTCGAGCGGCGTTTGGAAGAGAAGCGTTTACACGCTGGGGGTGAAGGAGAAGGAAGCGAGAGGGGGAAGGGGGGGGACGGCCGCGAAAAGGGGCGAAACGACGAGAAAGAGAAAGAGAGACAGGGGCGATGGAGTAGATAAATAGATGGATGGGCAATATTATAACTCACCGGCTGTCATCCTGTACGGCCGAGTCAGGCTGCTAATCAGACCCCGGCGCGCACTCGCCCCTCGACCGACCCTTCACGAAAAATGGATTTATTGCCGTTCGCCTCGACTTCGGCACGCTATCGAGCTCTCTGATCCATAGAATGTAACCATCGTCGTACTATTCGCGTCGGATCCTCCCTCCGGGCCGAGTCTCTTTCCCTCCTACCCTCTCGATCTTGGCCTGCCGAAAACCGAAAACCGCCTCCCGAAGCTCTTTCGATTTCAATGTGGCGGAAAACGCTAGAAACTCAAAATCAAATTTTTACACATAAGTTGTAAGAAACGAGAAAAACGATGAAATTATCAAACATTTAATTGTGCGTAAAAGCAATCGTCTTTGGAAATTCAATCGTATGTAAAAAAAGATAATAATATCACATAATTATCATATATATAAGAAGCTATATAAACATTTACATTAATTTATAAATAATATAATTGAAAGATATTCTATTTTTACTTAGATTATATAATAATGTAATGAATATTTTTATTTTATGAACATTATCTACCTTTTCATCTCTTTAAATTCTTTATTACGAATTTGGTTACAAATACATATGAAAATTTCCTATTTATTCAAAATTACAAGTTTTTATTATGCTATTGTACTCGAAGTTATGTTTTTGAGAATTTTAAATCCTTCCTAATCAAATAATTTTGTCATATTTGGAATTGTATCATCCAAAATCAATTGTTTCATGAATTTCGTTTATAAATATAAATATGGAAATGGTAATGCGCTCTTTTTCTCGCGTGCATCATCATATTGTGCCCATGGCGCGTAACGCATGGTTTTCTTCTTCCCATCACCCTTCAATGGACTTCTCATCTCACCGCGCCCGACTTGTGTGCACGTGGGTGTTCTCAGTTTCCACGAGAACGCGCCGCTTTCACCGCGGTCGATGACGATGAGAGGGTTGGATCGCGGGTAAAAGGAGGCAAGGAAACGTTCGGGGAGAGGGGGACAGTCGCGGAACGACAGGAGGAAGAATGGCGTGGAGCGGAAGGCGGCGGGGCGGAAGGAGGGGGGAGTAAGGGGTCAAGTGAGGACCAATGCATCAAGCAAACCGTGACACTCGCCTCCGCATGGCGTGCATAGATCATGCCGACCTCGTCGGTACGCGACGGGGACGACGTGAGACGGGGAGACGATCTAAGCCGTACACTGTAGAAAGAGCAAGCGAGAGAGAGAGAGAGAGAGAGAGAGAGAGAGAGAGAGAGGGGGGAGGGCAGAAAATGAGAGAGACGGACGGAGACTTCGTCTCCTACCTCTCTTGTTCCTTTCCCGCCCTTCGATCACTCTTCCGTCTTTCTCTTTCTCGTTCGCGACTGCGGCGGGAGAGCACAGATGTACGAGCCGAAGTACGAGATAGACGCGAAGAAGAGAGCAGAAGTGCCTGTGCGAGACCTCCGGTACGCGACGTGCGCGTACACGCGTGTGTGAGTGCGCGCGAGCGTTTTTTCAACGAGATTTATTACCGAACTCTTAATGCTCCGGGACAAGAGGAAGGGGGGAGCCGGCGTCCTTTTCCCGCTTCCACTTACTCCTGCCGCCGCCGCCGCCGCCGCCGCCGCCGCCGCCGCCACCGCCGTCGTCGCCGTCGTCATCGACGACGTCGTCGTCGCCGCGCCGTGTCGACAGTACTTCGTACCTTCTCCTGCCGTGCCTCCGCGCGTCTCCGCGCGTCGCTTAATCCCCAGCTGCCACGCTATTACGATTTGATTTACATTCTCGTGCTAACAAGGGTTGGGATAGGGACCGAAGGCTGAATTCGGTGGCTCTCTCGATAGGTCGCGGAAACCGGCGGACTGGACTGTCCCAGATGACGACATTGCATCGATCCAGCACAATCTTCGAATCTGACGAACGATAGCATCGATCATTTTTTTTTTCCTAGAAATTCCGATAAATCTGTAATCGTTTTTTGCGATTGCTAATCACTGTCCGTGTTAATGAAAAATTCAACTAGTATCACGCGAAATAATTCAAACTAACGGCGACTCCCGGCATGTTTAATTCGTCATAGAAAAAATTCAATAATGTAGTTGGGCAGTCGTTAGATTTTAGAAGCGACAAGGAGATCTTGTACATAGGCTCGAACAATAAACGTCTACGGCTATGAAATTTATGGCTACAAACGGCGTCATAAGCGCGAAATAAATCATTATTAAGTAAATCGTATTACTGTTTGTAAATTCCACTCTTAACCAGCCTAACTTTAATGAGATCATTATAAAGGGATTATATAATTGCGACACGACGTGCGTTTTACGCGCCGGAGCGCGCTGTAACCGTGGCGATCGCGCGAGGAGCCGGTCTCCAGAGAGATCAAGATATTCGATCAACGTTCGATCGGAAAGATAAAAATCCAAGCGGAGAAACACGAGGCTGCACTTTGTGCGGCTAAATGTTATGGGAAGCGGGAAGTCGGTTAAGTAGAAGCCGCTGCATCACTGTCAGACGGGGGAACGTTCCTACTGAATCATTTTACATGTGGGATATCAAAGAGCATCGGCACAATGAACGCGAAATATATTTGTTTCGCAAATGATGTATCTGTATTCATTTGTAAACTTAATAATTTTAGAAATGCTTGGGAAGATTCTAAAAAAAGAAAAAAACAATAATAAAACTTTCAGGAAGATTTATAAGCAGACAGGAATTCTTTAATGTGCTGTGTCTAATAGTAATTTAACGCGTTCACTTAGCGAATAATTCAACAAGTGGAAATTGAAATACTTAAAAAAACGAAATTAAAGTTTTTGCAAAAAGAAGATGGAATTTTTTATTACGCTCGCGTAAGTATAATAATGTTATGATTATTATCGACAAAATGATTAATACCGCCCTCGTATTAGTACAATATAATTTTCATCTTACCTCATAATTGTTCTCGTTGAGTAGTTATCCAAAGTTATCAAAACTTTCGCGAATGAGTTACCACGTCACTTTTACACGTCGTTTTTCTCATCTGCGTTACGCACTCGGCATTTCTACCGAATATCTTTCGAATAATCGGATGGTACGTCGATGGTACGCGTGTCGTTCCGAAGAAATCGCGGACGGCCGGACGTACGAGAAGACGCGAACGGGTGAGACGAATCGGGAAAGACTTGCGAGAAGGATTGAGGAAAAAAAAGAAAGACAGAGAGGCAGAGAGAGAGAGAGAGAGAGAGAGAGAGAGAGAGAGAGAGAGAGAAAGAGAGAGAGAGAGAAAGCTAAAAAGGAATCAGTCTCGAGACACATCACCACAGAAGACGAGAAGGGCGACTCGCGTGAGGAAGAAAGACTCTCGGGAACTCCGAAGAGTGGGATGGGGGCGTGGGTGGAATGGGCGGTGGTGGGAGACGGGTGAAACACGGCGCCCCGCTAGGACTCGCCTCGGTGGTGGGGACAGTTCAGGGCCGCGGGGAGGGAGACGACGGCACCGCGAGTAGGGGCAGACGACGCTGCGATGGAGGGGGCAGAGGTGGGGAAGATGACCGCGGAGCCGTCAGTGCGCCACGTGCTGCCGTCGCGAGTGGGTTTTCGCTTTTGCTCCGTTTCGTCGGCGGGCCATGCACGCTGTCGCGACACCGCTGTGACTCCTCTTCTCTTTTCGCGGTGAACCGATCCAGGAAAACTCGATCGGGAATCGCGGTGACCGGTGACAGTCGCGGGGTGTGCGGCGGAATCGTCGCGGCGATGCGCGTCTCCGCACGGTGACGGATGACTCGAACGGAGGAAGTAGTGACCCTGCTGAGGACCACGCAGAAAAAAAGAGTTCAGTGAGTGGTGATAGAGCTGTTGTCCCCTCCTCCCCCCCCTCTCCCGTCCCCACTGCAACTCATTTTCCTCGCCTACTTCCCTCGTTGAGTCGTGCTGCATAGCGACGAGTTGATCGCGTCGTGGAGATGACGACGTTGTGATATGGTGCCGAGAATCTCGCACCCGAGGCGCGTCCCGATGCTCGCCGTTCCAACGTCGCGTTCCTCCTGTCATAACTGCTGGACAAGGATCGGCGCGTCTGTGGTGCCGGCGGTGACGGCACGCCGGGATCGACGTATCCTGCCCGGTGGAACCACTACTTCGTGGTGAGTGTGCCGTGTGATTCATGCGTTTCCGGAGACCGCCACGGGCGACATGTCACGTTGGTTACCGGTACCGTTCGAGGAGCTAGTATTCTTGCCGAAGGCCCTGCGTGAACGCATCGGAATGTGCTCATCCGTCGAGTGCTGTCACGTACGGTCCATTTGGTCGCTGGGAAATAAATAGTGAAAAATGCGATACGTCTCTTCCGAAAAGTATAGAAACTAGAGTGTGGATTGTGTCGAGAGGCCTTAAAGGCGTTTATTATTCCAGAGCGGTGTTATTTTACATATAGTGTTTACACGTGAATAATTTCATGTTTTTTTTACAACACGCACAAATAGAAAAAAAAAGAATTTATTTTCTCAATTTTTCTCATGTGAAGAGTGAACAGTTCGCTCCGAGACGCGTGACTTGAGTTCGCGCCGTACTCGGTGAAAATCCCAAAGTGCTATGCATGAAAATTTGAATTTGTAAAATTTTAATTTCATTAAATCTCCTTTTTCTCACGACTACGTAATCGCGATGATTCCGTAGAATCCACCGCATTCCGTAGGACCCACCTTGATTCACTCTTGCGAATTTTCGCGCGTAAATAGTTGTCAGGAGATATCCTACGAGATATCTTCCCGCGCGGTTGCTTCTTATCGGAGAAAAATTTCGCGGGGAGTGCAACGCGTTCCACGGTTGTTTTATAAACAACAGAGGCAAAAAGAAATGGAAAAGAAGAAAGATCACTGGCAGCGCGGGTACGCGCGAGCGCGTGGCTAGCATAAACAAAAGTGCAGTGCGCGCAGCAGGTGGCGGGGAATCGCGTGTAATCCTCGTGCACGTCCGCGGAGAGCGCGTTGCTTCTACCCCTTTGGAAAATTAAAGTCGCGCCGCATTAACCTCGATCAAGCGTGCGCCGGCCGCGTCAAAGCGTAGTCGCGGATTAAATCGCGCCGCGCGATTCTATTTTCGCCCTCGTGCCACGATTTGGATTTTCTCTGTCGTGCACCTTGCTCCTCCGCGTCTTCGTTTATCCTACACGCGTTCGTCTTTCCTACACGTACACAGATATACACACGTATACGCGCGTACGCATGCCACACAAAATACACACATACACACACACACACACACACACACACACACACACACATTTTCTCTTTCTCTGTCTGTATATCGCCATCTCCGATTCCGGAATATCTTACAAGCTGTCAGGATAAAAACGCCATGATTTCCTATAGCGCGAGTGACACATATTAAAGCGTTCAAACCTTGTAAAATATGATATTATATCGATATGATGTGATATGCAATATGTGAGATTATCGACACGTACTCGACGGGCTAATTTCGATTTGGGTCGAATTTTGATTGGTAAAATGTCAGTGTGTGACTAGACGTCACATATGTCATAATGCATGCGACGATTAGAATGAGAATAGCGAATACTATATTTGTTATCGGGCTGGATTACGGTCGACAGGATGAAACATTAAGTGAAATTTATATCATTAGAAAAAGAAATTATTTGTGTGAATCTTATTTTTTTATTAAAAAAAAAGTGCCAGAATATTATAGTTTTATATTATAAATGTAGGGAAAATACGAATTTGTTGTTTCATTTGTTGTTTAATTTTTTGTTTAATTTGTTGTGCATATTTATATAGAATGATTGATAACGTTTATATTTTCTTAATCGTCTCTTTTTCGTCTCTATTAAAAACGATCGTTTCACGCAGTTTATTTCTTAAAAGTTTTATTCCGATTTGTTTTTAGGAGGCTTAATTATGTATCGATTTTATCAAGAAAATTTAATTTTAATTTTGAATTTTGTAAATTTTTTATCTCTTTCGTGATTAAGTATTGCCTGTAATTAAGTGATCAGACAGAGATAATGACTCTGTAATTAACTATAATTAAACTATAATTAGCTATAATTACTGCTGATTGACATCGCATGATGATCGCCTTCAAATTTATCTTCAGTTCGGCTCTCAACACCTCAACATCCTCAAACCTTTTCATCTTCAATTGTTCTTGCTTCCTACTTGCGTCAACCCGTGACACGAAGCACGCAAAAGAGAGAGGGAGAGAGAGAGAGAGAGAGAGAGAGAGAGAGAGAGAGAGAAAGAAAGAGAGAGAGAAAGAAATAGAGCGAGAGAATGAGCATGTCTGTGCGTCGCGCTGCGTGTGGTTTATCCCATATCCGCGCTAATTGTCAGTTCATCAATATCGCGCCTGAAAAATGCATTTTTGAGCGAACGCACTACGGGAGAGCGTGGAGCGTCGAGTGGACGCCTCCACCCTTTCGCCACCCGCCATGTCAGGGAGGGGGTTGAGGTGGGTTGGGCCGCTTCTTGACACGCTTTCCATCTTCGGTCTGATGGATGCGGTAAACGCTGGCGTTGACAGTGCGTTTTAATTGCGAGGTCCGCGTTACTGAAGCCATCCGAAGTGGGTCTCGGCTGACGGGATTGAAAGCGCGCGTCATCGCGACGAGAGATTTTTTTCTACCGTGCGGTGCGGTGCGGTACCGGTACCACCGGTACCACCAGTGCAAAGCGACGGATCTTTTTTTCGATCACTTCGATCACGATCCATCGCGACGTCGGGTCTTGGCGGCCTTCGATTTCGAGTCGATGGCTCGACCTGGTTCTTTCTTTTTTCCTTTCTTTTTTCACATCTTCTTTTTCTTTAACGGGAATATTTACTTTGCGCGCTTCTTTTCGCGCGAAGCAAATTACGCGCGCGCGCGCGCGCGCGCGCACGCGGAAGTTTGTGTGGCGAAAGGGACACGGCGACGTCGCGTCTTTATCGTTAACCTTATTTCGGGTCGAGAGAGCCCGCGACGCAATTAACGGGATGCATCGAATAAGGCGCGGGCAGCGCGATCGGAGAGAGAGCTGATCTGTCAATCTTATTCCATCCTTGGAGAAGTGGTGCATTAACGCGCCGAGTCCTTCGCTACCATACGATGATTCGCAATTATTCGCGTCGATACTCAACGATTATGCTTTTTCCTTTCGACTCCCTCTCGAAGTCACTCCGAATCGGACAGTCGATTTCTTTTTATTATTGCAAATGCACTGTCCAACGATCTGTATAAGGAGACACGTTTCGGAGCAATTACTGTAGTTATGTAATTTGGAAATATTGGATTACGATTTTGTCTTACGTTGCATTATCGGTTTCCTCTCGCGTTTATAGAGCACTTTGGACGTTAAGAATACTTACGATTATGCATTATAAATTCGGAGGAAACGTACGGCGAAGAAACGAAAACGAGACAACTTCCGTTTGCGTGCGTGTTATTTTAACTACTATGCTTATACGTGCGCTTGACGTTCGGATGTAAACGTGAACGCGAATTAGTTTATTATCTTAGTCCCGGACACCTGAAGAGAGAAAGAACTCCTCAGGATTGCGTAGACCGAGAGAAATGTGTTCGCATATTGCGTTCGTATTAATATAGACGCATAATTTATCGCATGCTTGATGCGCATCAGTATGAAATGAGACAGACTTTGTTGTGTTTACACAGATATCACGTTTAACAATTTATTATTTAAGAATTTTTTCGAGAGCCTTTTTAGGCAAAATTCGATGATGTTAACGTATTTCTCAATTTTTTTTTTTCATTTATTGCCTGTTAGAATAAAATTAAAATGCGTAAATAATATAATAATATAATACATTATTTAACAGTTTAGTTAAATGATTCTTGTATCACATAAACTAATGAAATTTTATAATAACGTACTGTACGAGAGAAAGCTGTGGAAAACAGCAGTTGTCATCTGACGATTTTGCTTCTTACGCCGTGGAAGCTACAAAAAATTATAGATATCGTCGCGCATATGTCTTATGGATGTGTATACATTTTTCACGTTCATCAATTGTTTTTACACTAACTCGCTGTAAACGATCCGCTTTTGCACGTCACACGCATGTGGTGGCAATTGCCGGATATTTACGAGACAATCCAATGTGACAAACATCGTACGGGACGATAAATTCCCTCGCGTGTCTCTCGTCATTAATTAAATAACAACTTTTTAACAGGCACACGCTTAAACAATTAACCAGCTTTATCGCGGTCGGATATTGGAGAGTCTAATCGACTCGCCGATTAGAACGAGAATAATCGCGTACAAATTCATAAACTCGTATATATTTTAAATACATATATGTATAAATTTACTCTCAATCGGTCATACGACTTAAAATTCGTTGACTTGCAACGAAGCGGACATGATGTCACCGGACGGCGACATTAAATCCGCCGTGTCATCGTGAGACGTTCCTGACATACGTGTGACGAATCATTATGGATTCATGGCAATCGAAGCAGTCATGCTATAAATATTGTTTATTGCATCTCGCCGATTGTCAAATTAATTCATGAAATCATTAATATAATTATTACCGTCATCCAGACGCTTTCGTCATTTCTCCGAAGTCGCAATCGTGACCGAATCGTCCGACAGATTGACATAAATCGTCTGCTCTGTCTAGAACGCGCGCGCGATAGAATGGAAATCAAGGCTAAGCCAAAACTACAACGAGCAAGGATAAAAATCAACCGATTAATTTTCTAACGCGTAAAGTTTTTGTTTCCATCAAGGCAGTTTCTTCTCGCACGTATTTCTATTTCGCATCGATCGACTCGCCCGTCCGCTGTCGTGGATTTCGACAAATTGTTGTCTAATCGCAGCACGGCTGCGATCGGCTTACGCGCGGAATGCGCAGTGAAAATTTGTCGTCGTCGTCGTAAATCCACGTCCACGTCCATAGCTGTTCCTCCGCGGAGAGTCTCGTTGCATCACGTTCGTCCGCGTCCACGATAGGGAGTGCTACGACTCTCTTGATTTATGAGTCAGTTTCGTAAGCGTAATGACGAAGAGGATTAAGATTCCGCTTTTACGTGTCGGCGGATAACGGCAGATCGAAGATAATTATCGCGTACGTTCTTTTTTCCTTCATCGTGGGACAGACTCTGCCTTGACTGCCCGTCGCCGTTATAATTTAACGCGCGACCGATCGGTAATAATACCACGGCTACAGAAATATCTGCTCTCTTGTCATCGCTCTCTCATATTTCGACGCTAATGCGGATCGCGAGGCGCATGATTGAGATGCTCGCGTTCTGGATGAATAAATGTTTTCTTCACATCCGTGCGTTACGTATTCGCGATTTTATCTAAATTTATGAAATTTGAATTTTACAAATAATATTTATTCGCTCTTTTTCGAGCCACAAAGCCACGTAAATTCTTTTTAAATTAACTTTATGAGATATGTTATATTACAAATATTGATATAAATATTTGATATAATAATTGAATTAATTTAATCTCTAATTTGTTTGTAACTCTTTGTTACATTTAATTTTTGAAATAATGAAATCTGATTCGGCAGATCTACCTTGACGCGTATAAATCGGCAGATAGCACGGTATACCCGATTCGATCAATCTGAATTGACAGATCTATTCTAGCACGTCTGACGTAACAGATCTGATCTGTCTCGAATCTAAAAAAAGGGTACTCTCTGATTTTTAAGGATACGACTCGCGTCAGAAGAAAAGAGCGTAGGAAGGACGAAGAACATGGTATATAGGAGGTTCAGAATGCGCATCCCCCTTCCTGTCCCCTTCTCTTGTAACTATTTGCTTGTCAATCGTCTATCCATCCAGGTGAATGAAGATCCGTCAGGATACCCAAGCAAGATACATCAAGCTTGTTCCCCTTATTCCTCGTGAACGGATTAATAATGGAATCGTTGTAAGCTCACCTGCCAATGTCGTCGGGTTAAAAGGTCCCTTTGATGTCCGCCCGCAGGATTTCGCGAGGCAAATGAAGGATGTTCTCCCTCGCGACAGTCATGGCATGGCATCACCAAACGTTAATGAGACACGTGTGCGAGCGAAACATGAACGAGCGGTTAATAGA
The DNA here is from genome assembly GCF_055798465.1 of Pogonomyrmex barbatus. Lineage (NCBI taxonomy): Eukaryota > Metazoa > Arthropoda > Insecta > Hymenoptera > Formicidae > Pogonomyrmex > Pogonomyrmex barbatus. The sequence continues at coordinate 1,480,770 of NW_028297160.1, forward strand.
TATCATTAAAACTGTTCATCGCGGGAACGTGAAAAAATTGTATACGTCGCATTTAAATTGCAGGTCGATTATCGGATGCGCCTCACTCGTAGTCATTAAAGTCGCGTTAACATCGTGTACATTCATGAATATTTTACGTGTAAACAGATGCTCGTCCCAAAATTTTACACGATGAGATATTTCGTTCTGTTAATACACGCGGTTCCAAAAGTTCATGAGAGGATTTCAATGTTACACTTAACATTTCTATTTATTATTAATAAAGTGAAAAAAAAATTTATTACGTTCATACAAGTATGTTGTATACATACACAATCTTTTTTGTATATAATATATATATATATATATATATATATATATATATATACGATACATAGCTGCATCATTGCAACATTCATTGTAATTATTTTTTATATGTATTCGGTGCTTTGTGCTATATCGTAAAAATATTGTCATTTTAGATTGGCATCTTGGATGAAAATCTTAATTTGAATATATTAATGTTTAATTCACGTACAAACGCCATTGTCGTCCGTAATAATTTTCTGTGTGTGTTTCTCTTAGATGTTCGCCATTTAATTTCTACGAGTTCCTCATAGTGCATCATTAGCTCGGAACACAGTTTCCAATCGCTTCTTTTTTTCCATTCCTCCTTATATCGTATCGATGAGCTCTCCAGCGGTATTCGTTAGTGCGGGCGTGCAGCTCCTAGATAGCTAATGCGAAATGCAAAAGGGAGTAGTTTCGTCGTGTGCATGTATGCGAGTGTGTGCCGACACGTGTAGACACGCGCCTAACGAGGACGCGAGACGCGCATGTTGCGCCGCGAATGCGCGGATCCGCAAACAGACTTCGTACGCGCTGTGTGTGTACGTGTGTGTATGTGTATGTGTATACGCGCGCAAAACATAGCTGTTGTATACACACACGCGCGCGCGCGCGCGCGCACACTTACGCACATACATGTCAATAGCACACCCCCGCGATCCAGTACCGCCTATTGAAGTCCGCGATGACGGGGCCCGTCTGTCAGCAGATCAAAGCTGAAGTAAGCTCTCTTTGTGATGCTTTGCCGGGTTGGTATTTAATTATGTATGAGATCGATATTCGGGCCTTCGGGGCTCGTTGTCCCCCTCTTTCACTCGGCTTTCTCTCTCTTCCCTTCCTTCTCTCTCTTTCGCTCGCGATCTCTCCTTTCCGCTTTTCCCTCCTTCTCTCTGCGCTTTTCTCTCATCTTCTCCTCTCGGCTCGTTTTGGTCGCGATCAAACTCGAAGCTCGCCCAAGCAAATGTATATCTTTGCTACAACTTTATTATATCATGATGGCAAGGGAAGGAAAGGCATTCGCTCTTTGTAAGGATATATAGAATTCAAATCAGTGCGATAGTTTTGACTGCATTCGACGATATATCTGTATTTCGGAAAATGATAATAATTGTTTGATATTTTTTTAAATACTTGTATAGAAATCTCGTCTGTTTGTATATAAAGAATATCGAGTTTGTTGATTATTGATTATGTTTAAGCTGTTTGTTGATTATGTTTAAGCTGGTTTTACGAAGTTTGTTGATCATGAATCGTGAGATATTTACCCATCTCTCGTTTTCTCTTCTTCCAGTGAAATGTTGAATCGAGTAAATTAAAAATAAGCAACTCCTTCGAGCAGTTACTCATCAATTATCTCTATTTAGAAAACACGTGATTCTTTGGACATACAAACAGATATGAAGGAAAGGCAAAAAGTAAGGAAAGATAGAAAGATCGAGCTTGTCGATAAAATTAATTAATATTCGCATTCGTTCAGTTTGCACGTGCAGTTCAAAGCGCCGACACCGCGCAGATGTACTTTACGCGCGCATTCGCGTCTCTCGCTTCAATCGTAAAGATCTCGTAAGCGCCGGATGAATATCTGTCGAAAGGAAAGCACGCAGAAGTACCGGGAAGACGAGATTATTGCCAAAGTAAACGATCGAGACTACTAGCTGCATAAACCGGCGAAAAACCGCGCTGCGCCGCAACATTACGAAGAGCGCGCGCTTGTCGTCCATGTGATATCTTAGTATCTTCGAGGTACATCTCCTTTTAATGTTTGCTAATAAGCATAATGAAAGGTCAAGTCTTGATGATGATGATACGAGCCTTCTTTGATAGAGTCTCGTGCTTGCCAACATCCGTCGCATTTAATTAAAGAAGCGCGCTCGACTGTCGCGTTTTCTTTAGTCTTTAGTCTTTCGATTAAAATTTCTGAAAGAGACTGGTGAAAGAGACTTCAATGTGTCCCGGATTACTCTAAATCATCTCTTTTCTTAGTGACTATTAAAATAGGATTTAAAATAGGATATATTATATTATTGACAATATCGTTTATAAGTTCCTGGACATCTTTAAAAATAAAATAAAATGGTAAATTTTTCAAATTCGTGACAGATATTTTTGTTATTTTATAGAAAGAAGATTTTATTGAAAGAAGATCAAATTGTTGTAGTTATTTTGTCAAAATAAAGAAATTTCGCAAAAATGTTTTATTTTAAAGAATATATTTAATTTATGAATGATAATGTATATCCACGTAATTAAAACTTCCTTCGACAAAGGAGCGATTTGTTTCATCGCGAAGTATGTCAATGGAGAAAATTCGTAAGCGCGAGCTGCGAATAAGAAGAAAAAGGGAAAGAAAAATATTAGCCAACCACGATGGCGCTAATTTGGCGCGAGCGACGATGTTTCGATAACTCGCGCGCTTCTATCATACGGCGCGAACGCGTCACGTTCATCCCCTTCGTCCCTTCCATCGCCACACTTCTCTCCCCCCCTCCTTTCCCGCGCGTTTTTTCTGAACGAACGAATCCATTTCGCTCGATTTCCATTTTCACGCACCGATTGCACGTGTGTGCAATCGCGGCCGCGCGACGAATGGCCGCGAAAGATTATCGCTGCACTTCGAATTACGATCAATGTGTACCTTTCGATCTGACGATTCTGTTTTCGCTGCGCGTCCCAATGCCGAATGAAAAGTGCAGTCGGCTCTCACCCCGTGATAATCTGAACGAAATGGTGGCGTAGTGAGGGGAGAAGGAGAGCTAATAAAACGCTCTTGATTTACACGCGGTTTTCGCCCTCGTTGCAGTCCGATTTTTCGCTATGTTACCTCCTACTCTTTACTCCGTGGATTATCCATCTACCCGAGAGATAATCGAACCTCATGTATTAATTTCGTTTTTTAATTTTTAAGCCCCGCGCGTTAATCTTTTATCCGTGCACCAGGGAAAAAATTGATTTAAATTTCCTATCTGTTGTTTGAGACTTAATATTTATTTAATTTAATTTTGCCATGCTTCTTTTTATGACTAAATTGACCACTTCGAATCTTTTTTTATACGCCTGTAATATCAACAGAAAGGCGTAGTTTTGTAATCGAAATATTTACACTCGTGTTTTATTTCACTTCTATCCAAGATTAATAATTTATTTCCGCGCTGCGGAATACACACGCGCCTCTCTTTCTCCCCTGCGATAAATAACATTGTGAATCTCATTGTTTTCAACGGGCAGCATTTCGCCTCTTCTCCCATTGTCGTCGGGGGGTAACCGAAGGCTCGTTTTCCATTTCATACGACCCGGTTCGTTAGAGCACTCTCTCGGTCGGCGGTTGAGAGAGGATTGTATACGGGCAGAGCCCGATCTAAACGGAAAAGCAAACGCTAGAGGCGTGCTGATGATGTAGACACACGCGGCGAATGAGGCATAACGCGGCCAGGACGGGGTCGAAGTAGCAAGCGGCGAGCGCGCGTGGCGTTTTGATCATTCGCACAGAAAATTGTATTTTCGAAATCAATTAATATCCGTGCGAGTAATAATACACTGACTAATGATTGCGCAACCGTATACACCATAGGTCGGAACTGGCCTCGCCATTCCTCCCCCCCCGTCCTCCTCCTCCTCCTCTCCCCCTCCCCTCCCGCCCTCCCCTAGCTCCCCGTCGCCCTCCGGTGAGTGTACCCCGCGGTGACCCCCGGGCTACTTCCAACTGGGCTCCGCGCGCGCTTCGACTGTGATGCGCCCGCACCGGCCAAAGTGCATTTGACAATTTTTAATTATCGATAACGAGCCCGACCGCACAACCGTAGGTTCGGGCTGAAAAACAATGCGTCGACGGCTAACTGAAAAGCCGCTTTCCCCTCCCCCTTTTCTTCCTTGCCCGTGCTCCTCCTCCTCCTACTCTTCCTCTCTCTCTCTCTCTCTCTCTCTCTCTCTCTCTCTCTCTCTCTCTCTCGCGTTCTCGATAATTCAATATTAATTCTATTACTTGCCGATGATCGCGCGAATTTCCCATGTAACTTAACAGTGTTTAATTTTTATCCGTCCCCCGTGATTCGCCGTTTAGCCCGGGATGGATGCGCGATGCGTCACCGTGTGCCGCCGTGTCCAACGAGGTCCGTACCACGTCGCACGATATTTTTGCGGCGAATAATGAACAGCGTGCACGGAGGATTGTATTTCCCGCGCTTATATATATTTTAGTGCGTTTTCGCTAACAATGCGACGTGTAAGCGAGTGTAAAAAATTTTTTTATTTGCAAGGCAATTGATAATCAGAGAACTTTTAGATTATAAAATATCTACATATGTATTCGCGCAAATGAATGTGTGGCGTGGTTTTATAATAGACGCACGTTGTGAAAGAAAAATGCATCTCTTTGGTGGATTAATTAATAAATAATCACCTCGCGGTATAATTACATGCGACAGCGACATGTATTCTTATTTTGCGCTTTTGATTAACGTAACCGCGTCCGCTTTAATTATTTCTTTCATTGCGCGCAATAATGTAGTCGCGTAAACAAATGAAACGGCTGAATAAGAAAGTACGTGTACGCGATGACATAATCCGGCGCGTAATATCAGAATTATATGGTTCACGTATTTATGCATACGTATGAGGCGCGAGTATTTTATTTTAGCTGCTCTTTGAATAAGTTGGTAAGCTGCGATGTATCATATTCGTCAAACGCTCTAAAAAGAACGTTATATTTTTGTACCTGATAAACTCCAGGTATGACGGTATCCGAAAATGATTCAAACAAGTATCGCTTCCCATTGAGAGTCGTGATATCAGTCAGATAAATAATTTTCCAAGAAATTCTCGATTTCTCTCTGATATGATCCAACCAATTCAACGACGATTTACAATTATGCATAGATATTTTCCATCTACACCAAAGATCTCTCTTAGTAGAAATTATATTAGCGAAAGTGGTACTCCTTAGTTTGCAGACGAAAACAAAGACATTGTACTCTCGGAAAATTTTACTCGATATTGTATTCTTCCTTCTGATTCTATAATCTCTCTCTCTCTCTCTCTCTCTCCCTCTCTCTCTTTTCCTTCGTAATAATCACCCGAGATTAGTCTAGATGAGACAAGATTAACTGTACAACAAGCTTTTGTGTAACATTAGCTTTTTTCACAAACTTTTCCAATTGTATTATAAGAGTAGGCAATTCTTCGATTTTTTTTTAACAAATTTTAAGCCACGTATTAGATTATAATGTATGTTTATAGACAATATATATGTATAGTTTATATTCTTGTTTATAAATATATTAAGATAAATATATTAAGATTTAATACATAACTAGATTTTTTAGAATTCTAATAAAAATTATTCGGAGTATTATATATGTATTAATATTTTCTTATTATCACATCTTGTTGACAAACATATTTATAATCATTTAAATAAAACTCAATACAAAAAACATTGGCAAAATCGTCTTTAGATAATCGTCTTTGAGCCAGTTACGTACTCAATATTGAGTCAGTTGTGTGGTCAATACTAATTTAATGCTAAATCAGCACTAAGCATGGCATGATGTTATTCTTCTGGATCGAATCTATACTGACACAATAATAAGGGTCACAACGATACTATCTTACACAATATTGGGCCATTTTAGCATTTCTACATGAGGACATTCGATTAGCAAATTGCGAGCTGCGAAATGACAATTTGTATTTGTATTCGCTTTTCGCTCGCGGGTTCGGAAGTACGCGGAATTCTGGGGAAATCGACGCGCCTTACGAACACTTGGTACAAGGATACTGCGATGTGACTGCAGCGTACTGGGCGCCACATCGATCAAAGGAGCCGCCAAGTTGACGGGCTCTCGTCGTAACTTATGTGCTACACGGATATCTGCATAAAACCGGCGCCTACCATTGTCGAGTTTCCACTGGGTTCCTTTCCTCTCCTCCTCTTCCCCCCCCTCCCTCTTGTCTTCACCATGTTTTTGGGAACTAAAAAATTGCGGCCCTTCCTCTCGACGGATTTCTAGAACTCGAGTGCGCTTGCCTCTCGTATATCGTGCTCTCGTAACCGTCGTCATTGTCATCGTACTCTACATCGTACTTTACATAACGCTGTTTAACGCAGGTCTCTCCTTTGTTATTTCGACGCCTCGCATTTTAACGTCTCGCCGAATCGTTCAAGTTGTTGCCAGTCGTTCGTTCTGGCGTTCGAAATATCTAGCGTTTGAAAATAAACGTGAAATATTTGACGCACTCGCGTCAAAGCGTCACGACCGCGACGTATCACGCCGTTCGTCGAAGAAACTGTCGATTTCTCGTGCCGGCGAAACTACTTTACCGCCTTACTTCGATTAATTTGCGAAGGTAGGAGCAGTCGATGGTCATTGCAACGATTTGTCATCGCTCTTTTTCACTTACGTACAGGCTCAACCTAAGCTGACGCTGACATAAGCGTGCGCTCGATCGAACCACTTTCTTCGTCGCGGCTTTCCCGGCGGTTTATGAGCGAAAAGTTACGCAAAAGAGTCGAAAGCTCAAAAGATTTACGATATTCCATCCATACGCGCGTGAATGCATCGATATTCATCGAGGCGCAGCGTGACGCGTCATCGGGACGGACATGTTAATTAATTAACGATGGAGTTATGAGCACAGCTTAGTGGTCATCTAGTCATTTTCTACTTTCTCTCTCTCTCCTCTCTCTCTCTCTCTTCGAATTATGTCGTGCTTGCGGCACGATCAGTTTCGCACTCTCGCGGCATCGCTCAAAGTTACGGCTAATTCGTTCTCAAGAAGAGAGGGATTGCGTTCCATCGTAATAATTCCGCAGATGTCGAGAAACAGGAGAATCGACACGGTTCGTACGTGTCCTCGCAATGGACGATAAATCTATGAGCCACCTCTGCACGCGCGATCGTAGGAAAAATTCCTCCGTGAATCACTCACTAGATTACTCACATCACTGCCTTCCAGATTTTGCATGACAGAAGTGTTTCGCTATGCGAGAGCCGAGGAATTGCTTTGCCAACGCAATACTCTGCCCGTGTCTCTACGGTGACTCTGTCATAAATCATCCCCTCCTCCCTCCCCACGTTGATCCGCGCTTACGTAGGTACTTTGCGTATCCGCGTTACTTTCCTTAATTTCGTTCGACAGTCCCGCACGCCGGAAGCGACGTGGCGCTTGCGAGTTGACCGCCTTGAAATCAGGCACTCTAAATCGATTTTTCCAATCGACAAGACGTGAGTTATCACTCTTTCGCAGAAAGGCATTGTCCGCGCGCGTAATATTCGATGAGTCATGATGCGCGCGGATCCTGGTCCAATTCCGCGTGTTACGTGTACGTGCGTACGTACGTCATGTTACGTCCGAGGTGACGTGATCGACTAAGCGCACTTGGATTCTGTAATTGGTGTAAGAACAAAATTGCCGAGTAACGTTCGCACCGATTATAACGCGCCGACTCACGCGCGAAAGTATTGTTCTAAATCGAAAAGGCATACAGAGTGTTTCGTAGATATTTTTCATAGATATCATTGTGCAATTATGTAAATGCGAAACATTAAAAAAAATGTCCAATATTGTACTAGCATAATTTTTTTAATATTTCAAATTCAACGGTAAACGTTTGGAATATCGTGTCCCATTTAGCATATTTTTCTTTTGACAAAATTTTCGGAAATTTATCAAGAATTCACAAATGTTTTCGAAACATTTATATTATTTTTTAATATACAATATTCAATATGCAACATTGCTATTTTTCGATTCTTTTATTAAAAAATTTGATAATTTTGATTTAATAAAGAGCCTAATACTTACATTATTTACATGATGAAATATGGTGAAAGATTTTATTTGAATTTACATCATTCATTAGAGTCGGAACGTAGTTATATTTAAACTCAATGACGTAGATATGAAATGTGAATGTATTTTGCGCAAAACGTACATTTGATATCTTGATGCCACACCAACTGCTTTACACGTCTCAGCGTGTCTATACTGATGACTCAATCTTCGAACGTAGATTGTATCCACCTGTTCCTTATACGGAATAGATAGATATGACACGGTTTATGCACTCGTTGCGCATTGAGCGCGATAAGTGGTTCTATACTATTGATGGAATGTTGCGCGACGATGAATTACAACGTCAGTACAAAATCACATTTATCTTTTATATTGTTACGTTAGCGCTATGATGAAATATCCCGATGTGCGTTCACAAAGCATTCAGTGGAAACGTGAATAAGAGATATCGAGCTAAGAAATTGATAATCTCGAGAGAGTATAATTAATATATCCGTAATGTTTACATATTTATTATTATTAATTCATTGATAATTCAATTTGTCTCGGAGATGTGCGAGATATGCTCTGGATCGTCACGAGGTAACGCACGATACCCGCCGGTCTCAACATCGATTTATCGATTGGTTATTGACGGCAGCGTTAACGATCGCTGAAAGATCAACCGGCTCTCGGCGCATCGCATCCCGCGCGCGCGCGCGCGCGCGCGCGCGACACGTGATCATCTCGTGCAACGCCGATATGGTAATTTTGCTCATAAAACGTCGCCGAGATGCTACGGCTGCGTGTTCATTCACACTTTTCTCCGCAATGATCGTACGTGACAACGCGGCTACGCATCTCGCGCGCATTGCAGTCGCGCGAGGAAGTCACGCTGATAATACCGGATAATAATTGCGTGCGTATGTCAACGCGGTGCCAGCAGCGTAGCCCGTAGATATTTCTCTCGATCTATCTCTCTCTATCTCTCGATCTGTGTCCCTCTCGCTCTTGCTCTCTGAATGATATTCTGAGGAGAATTAGGAGATCTCATGACGACATAGTGAAATGTCTCGAGCTGGTGCGTACAGTACCATTACAGCTAAAAATTAGAGATCTCTTGCGAGAAATATTAAAATATTACGAGGAGATGGTCCATATTAAATTAAATATCTAATTTGCATAAGTTGTGTTCGAAAGAATTTGCTTTCGTCTCTTTTATCTTTCTTCGTATTGCTTATAATACAATTTGAAAACCACGTCAAAATAATTAAAAAAAGTATATAAAATACAAAATCTTGTATTGTTTGTCGTAGAGATTAGTTTACACGCATCTCTATTTGAAATAAAAAAAAAAAAAAGTTGTATGCTAATATCGTTCGACTTTCGATCGATATTAGTAAACGAGCAGTTGCAGGAGCTATTGCCTTAGCGAGAGCATGCCAGTAGTGTGCTTCCATCCGCGTGAACTGCACACGTGTAACCCGCTGCGTGTCCACACACGTATAACGGTACCGAAGTCGCGTGTAAGCTGGTGAATCACTACACGGCAATGCGACGCGACTCGACTCGACGCAACGCGACGCGACGCGACGCGACGCGACGCGACGCGACCCGACGCGGCGCGACGTGCACGTATGTGGGATGTTTCGAAGCGGGAGACGGCGGAGGCGCGTAGCGGAGTCGGTTGTCTTCCGAGGACGTGGATCACGCCGGAGCGAGACGCCGATGACGACGACGGCGACAACGACGACGTTGTCTGGGTGGAGCTGACGACGCTACGAAGCGATTGCCCTTTCCTATTGCAAGACAGGTTGTAATGGGATGGGAGGGGGGGGAGGAGAGGACCCGTGGGTTTAGGGAGAAACGCGCCAAGCACGCGCGAGCGTGGGTGCGTGCCACCTCTCTGTGCGCGACATTGAGTTATGTCTCTCTCTGTGCTCGTCCAATCCAATCGATCGCCCGATAGTTTACGATCGAATAGGATGTATGCTATTTGTATTGTAAATTGAGCCCAGTCGATGATGTAACTTCCGTTTCGACACGGAGTTTCTTTGTGAGAATTCTTCAGTCGTAGTGCTGACGTATCGATGAGTAGAAAAGTATCTGTTTTTAAACGGATTTGAATTTTTTATTACTTTTTTTCAATTTATTTGGCTCTTTTTTTTTTTTTTTTTTATAAAACGAGCATTTAAAAAATGTAAAAATTACGAGATTTAATGTGCAGATTTAAATGCAAATTTAAATATTTTGAGAATGAATTTTAAAAAAGATATATATATATATATATATATATATATATATATATATATAATTGTAACAAATGAAAATTTAATTGACTTTAAGAAAATATATATTATACATTAGAGCTGAAAATAAAAGTACAAATAGTACAATAGTAGTACAATATTTTTGAAAGTTTATTATAATACAAATTTAAAAAGTGTAATACTAAGCACTATGATTTTAATTGTACAGTGCTAATAAATTCTCATTTCTGAAATGGAGCAGATTAATATTTCAATGTAATAATGAGGGATATTTTAGTAGGTTGTGTAAAAATAGATATTACATATGTATTATACGTATGTACATAATTAGATAATTAAATCTAGATATTAGCAGAAAAATGACGCATTTTCAAATGCGTATGCATTTAACAAAACGGAACTTGTAATCTTAACTTGTAATCTTATCGGTTGGCGCAGTGTATTAAATAGAAAAATGTCACCCTGTATATTTGTGACTCGTTCTATTACGTAGTCGAACGAAAACGCGTGACCGGTCTGGCTTGATTGATTGGTTACTTTGGTGTTTGCTCTGGTTCGCCGGCACCAGGCGAGTCAGCTTCGAATTGTCACGTCGATCGATTATTTTTGACAAGGTTGATTGATAGGCGGGCAGGATCGATCGATTGACGTACATTGTACAACGCCGCGGACCTCGCCCCCGTTATTGCGTCGCCGATAATAATTCCAGGTAATATTATTGTCACCTTCAGCTCGCCTTTCTCACATAAAATGGCAACTGATGGCAGGCTGTGCGCGGTACAATGCAATCGTACACAATAAAATTACGAACGTCCGATCATTATCAAAATGCTCCGATGGATAATAATCATCGTGCGCATTTTAATTAAACGAATTATTCTTCCCTCCGTACATTAATGTAATTTCGACACCTAGCATATTTATTTACTTTTAGATACAGACGGAATGATCTATTGTCATTCTTACAACGAGCACTAAAGTGTGACTAACAACAGTGTGATTGAAATCAAATTTAAGTATAAGAACATACGATACTATGAAATCTTTAAAATCTCGTACATATATATATTATATTTTCAAAACGAAAAGAATGGAATAACTTTCTTTTATTTAGAAAGAACAACCGGTAAGAAGAATCGGTAGTACAAAGTTGGAGTAATTTAGCGCAATAATGTTATAATAGTAATTTTATATTTTAACGCAAGATGAGAGAAGATGTGCCAATCATTCGCAGCTGGATTTTTATTCAGCATTAAGCAATCGCGATCCGAGTGGTATGTTTCATCACACACTAAGCGTAACGTCAGGCCGGTATAAATTAATCACCTACAATTAAGATGATTCGCCGCATTCTGTTCAAGTATTAAAAGAACTGACGCGCAGCATCTATAAATCTTCATCGCGTTGCGGCACAACGACGCTTTTGTCTCGAATTTTTTCCCAAACGGCGAATTCTTGGGACGCGAGAGAACGATCGCTCGAATTTACGGCGCGGCGCACCGATGGTCGATCGCTCCGGTGCGGCTTCGGAGCGATCGACTCATCGACCGTGTAACCCAATTCCTCGAACGACGAGAGACCCCGCCGTCGTCTTGAGGCCTCGTCACGAGGTGCCATTCGTCATAATTTTATCGATTACCCCGTCGGATAGCCGACGACCGACCGGTCTATGCATCGGACCGGTATGATCGATTCCGCGTCGACTTCGCGAGTACGATTCCAATTAACCCGCTTCCACGCATCGGTGATCAGATACGATCCGTGGATTTCATAATTTCGAGTGTAACCGACGTGCGCTACTATCAATAATTGTAATCGATCTCGCGCGCTATTTTGACGTATGTACGAGAGAGACGACTGGTAAATTTCCACGCGATTTTCCTAGGATATAATGGCGTAGGAGGAAATATCCGGGCGATGTGATGCGATGCGATGCGATGTGGCTAGGAATGACAACGAGTCTGAGAAACTGCATAGTTATTACTTTCCAGTGGGGCTTATTTTCTATGCAGATTTGCGGTTGTCATCAGGCGCACATGATTTATTATTTCATTGTGCATTCCCACCAGCGTAAATTACTTGCATAATGCTATTTATCACGTAATAAACCGTCATCGATGACGTTTTTACTAATGGCAGATCCGAGGAGGAATCTTCCTTTTCCTCCGCCTGCGCGATTGTATCTGTTTAAACAATCGAGTTGCTGAGTAAGTGGCAAAAATTCTCTCCCCTTCATTTTCCCGTGTAACTTAGATCCTTGCTGGGAACAGTTGGGGCGCCTAAATCATTTCTGCTCACCGACCCCAACGGCTAGACCGTTAACTACCGGCTGCTTCTAACGATCAACGATTGCTCGACATTGATATAACGGATCGCGGACGGAAAGACCGTCCACGACGGCGCATTGATAATAACAACAATAAAAGCAGTCGTCAACGATTGGCTTCGAAGGAACGGTGAGGGGGCAGAGGAGGTGACGTGTCTCCTCCCGGAGGCACATTTCTCATTAATATAAACGTCGTCGTATATTACATGCCACCTATTCTTCCATCCTGTTTGAAACTCGTTCGGCGCAACTGAACCGATTGCATCGAGACGATCGGCCCATTCGCGTCTCTCGTTCGCTTCGAGTGAGTGAGTGAGTGAGTGAGAGTGAGAGAGAGAGAGAGAGAGAGAGAGAGAGAGAGAGAGAGAAAGAGGGGGGAGAGAGGTAGAGAGACTCGCGTGAGTCCGACTCTCGATCGCTTTCCTTCGTGGCCGGCCGGGTAGTCAATTCGAACCGCAGAATTCATTAATAACGCGATCACCGGACCGACCATATATCGCGTCGCAGGCGGGGAGGGGGGAGGGGAGGGACACGTATTGCGTCGCTGCGCCGATGGCAGCTGATGAAGTGTGGCCGCGCCAGTAACCCGTGCATCTGCATGTAAGAGCCGGATTGATGCGGCTGCGCGTGCGATCGAAGGACGACAGTTTGGCGCGATCATCACCGCCCGAGGAGACGTCCGCTCGCCCCGATCTCGCGCTAATTATTTCTGATTTAACACTGCGGGCATACGGTGGGAGCAGGTGTCCGCGTAACTTGAAAATTATCCTTTCCTCTCTCTTTCTCTCCTTTGTATATTGCACAAAAACTTTCCAGCTTCCGAGAATGAGAGAGAGAGAGAGAGAGAGAGAGAGAGAGAGAGAGAGAGAGAGAGAGAGAATATGGAATATTTGTTGGATACGAGTCAGCGATTATTACGCTTAATATTGCTGTGATCGACAGTTGAGAGTTAAAAGATTTCGATTAGACTAGCATTAGACGTAGATTTTTTAATATCGATATCCGGATCTCGTTAGAAATCGTGTAACGTTTAAAAGTTTATACTCACGCCGCTCTCTAAGATGCGATGCAATAGACGCTGTTCCGTAACGGGACAGATTCATGGGATCGCGCGCGTAAAAAAAGAAAAAGAGGAGAAGAGGAAAAGAAAAAGGAGAATCGACGTAAGACGCGGCGTGCGCAAATCCGAGTTTCGCGTGTGCGAAATCTGACGTACGCGCGGCGCAAAGGAGGGAAGAAGGAAGGAGCGATCTCTCGCGCATCTCGGGTACCTGTCGATACGCATTATGAAAGTTTCAAGAGCTAAGAGAGCGAGCGGCCTCTTTCGCGTTTAGCTACACGCGGCGGATATAAAAAGACCTCTTTGCCGACGATGCATTACATAATGCGCGCGCGCCCGTTCATAACCGTCGCCGCTTAAGTATGAATGGAGGAGAGAAGCCTATGCCCGGCTCTCGCGCCCACTTCCACTATATATCGGTCGTACGCCAGCGTAACCGAGCGCCGATCTTGACCTGCCTCAAATCATGTAAATTCTAATCCGTCCGTATGTATGCACGCGTCACGCATACACGTATAAACGAATACGGGCTCGCACGGGCGGACGTATTTTCAATAATTAAAATATTAATGAGTAACACCGACACACACCTGCCGCGCCTGGCCGCCAGTTAATTATTGATAGCCGATCCGCGTATTACTTCGCGTTAACAATTAACGATGTACAACCGGGAAAACAATTTATTTACGCGCGGATCTCATGAAAAATTCATCCGGCGCCAATAATCCCGCGTTCGTGATCGAGCGCCACGCAAGCTCGATTTTTGTCTGAATTCAGGTCTGAATTTATTATCGCGCGTACTTATGCCGCATAAATGTTGTATCGTATCCGGCACATTATTTATAGCGTTATTTTAAGTTCGATAACTTGGACAGAGCGATGAATACATTTCAAAATGTTAAAACGAGTTTTCTATATTAGAATTATATGCATTGTGTGCACATAATAAACTGAGACTTGACCGATTGAATTATTAGAACTTTATGTTTGTTTACTTTTTTTTTTGTTACTAATATATTAGTTCAGCTATTAAAAAAACGCTATTTTCCTTTATTATTATTACATATACTAAAATTATGAAAGAAAGTATTACATATTTCGAATTCGAAAGTAGCCTGTAGAAGTTTTAATCGCTCATCTATGATGCTTGCAACTTGAAATTCTGTAACAATGCGCCTCTTTTCTTCTTCTTGCTGAAGGTGGGCGACCTGTTTAACTTGCAAAAGAAATGTCTAAGAGGCTCAGGTGCAAGTATTCTGCGATGCAACGTCCGGCTTGGGAGATCGAGTTGCCTGATGTCTTCTCAAATACCTGGGGAAACTTAAAACGGCTAAGCCGCTGACTTTTCGTCCCCGATGTTACTACCTTCTTCACGTATATCATTTCGCCTTTATTTACAGATTTTCAAGAAGTGACCATATCCAAGTCTCATTTCTGATTGTGATTCATGATTCTTTTTTTCGTTCTTCTGTAGTCATGAACAGTTCGACATACCGTTGAAAATATAAAAGTTTTTCTTATATTCCTTTTTTTTTACATTCCTTTTAAAGTGGATGAGGATAAAGGATTGTTATTAGGTAATTAACGCCTAATGAACTTTGAGCTTATAAGCAAGCAATTTCACTGACGATTGACGCGTGTTATTATTGTTTTATTCTTGCACCGCGGGAGGATTCTCGAAAGCGATTCACCGAAGAAGCGGAATCGAAGATACGATCGATCTTGCTACACAGATGAATCACTGGAGTGTGACTCTGCAACAAAATGAGAGACCTCATCTGAGGAAGGTCACGAGCAATTTGAACTTTTTCTTTTTTTCTGCTGATTTAACTCTAAATTCTTGATATTAAATTTACAGTACTGTACTGTACTGTATTGCACAATTAAGAAATTTTTAATATAAAGTTTAATATAAAACAAATATTTTCAATATAAAAATATAAAAAATAATCATTAAATAAGAAACATTTGGAGTAAAATGTGATAGATAGATAGATGAATAGATAGGGAAAGAGAAAAAGAGCGAGATAGCGTAATAAAAATAAAAAACTTTTATCTATACATAAAACTCTTACATGCAAGCGATCTTTTACTCTATTACGGATTTTGTCCAAAAAGAAATAAGAAATTTATGTTAAATCAAGGCTAATCTAATGATTAAATGTGTTTTTGATATCGAGCAATCTTGATCTTAATTTCTTGATTTAATCTTCTCATCGAGGAATGCTTCGGAGATAGTAGGAGATATCTAAATAAATTGAAGAACCGAGTTTCGATGCGACCGCGCTATTTATATTACGTATCGTAATCGTTATCGTAATATGATTCACGCGCTCTTTTGTAGGAAAAAAATCACTTCCGCCGTTTGCCACATAAAATCGCCTGTCCCGTAATAAGTTTTGTTTCTACGAGCGATTTCTTCATAAGTCGGAGTAATCTCCGGATTAGTATACACGCGTGCGTGTTTAATAGCGACTGACTGGCGTGTATGAGCCGCGGCAGCCTTTTGCCGTTAATGCCTAACAGAATTCATTACTCGTTAAACATGCGGCGCATCACGAATTACTGTCGGCGTCGGTCTAAGGACGCCGCTTCTCTTTTTTCCCCTTCTTTCTTTCGCTGATGAACGCTGGAAACGCCGACGCGAAATTGCGATAGATATTATACTCGACCTCGTCGAGATATCTTGGCGTTTGGAACCGAACAACAGTCAATGGCCTATCGACGGAAGCTGTCGGGCGAACGGCCGCCCAAGTGTCGAAACGTAAAATGTCGTCTGAAAAAAAAAACCTCTGAGGGCCTTTCGAACTGCCCACTCGTAAGAGAATCCGCTATTACATTTGAATAGACGGTTGCACTAACTTACGCGTGCAAGGCGGACAGCTGTAAATGCGATTTAACGGTAAACGGAATGTCCTGCGAGTGCACTTGCTCATAATTATGGGTACGTGTTCCTCACCTTTACCACGTATCACATCTTATTCATTGCTAATGATACGAACGACTAACATTAGTATACAAGCGAATAACATTGATATAGCGAATAACAAGAAAATTTAGATATCATACTTCTTGACAATTGTTATCAGCAAATAATTATTTTATTACTGATGCTATCTACATATTTAGATATAAATTGTACATAACTAATAAAAATTGAATTATTTTGGAAAATTGAAATCTAAGATCTAAAGTTAATAGATAAGAACATCTTGTCTTTTAATTATTTTAATTTTTTATTATTTTTATTTTTGAAAGGAATTTTTAAATTTATCAAAGTATTCAACAGTTATTTATTTCTATGATTTAGTATCTTGTCACTTGTTATTTAGCTCGATATATAAATTATTGCAAATTTTTTTGTAAGAGCACACCTGCAAATTACAAGTTGCGATCTTTCTCGCAGATAAATGACGATCTGCTCTCTCGAAGAAGATCGTCATCGCGACGTAAGTTCGTTGTCTTTGACGAAGTAAAAGTTTCTTGATTTATGAACGTGATTTCCATCCGAAGAGAGTCTTGCCCTGACGGCTCAGTGACCAACCAAGGTCTTGACGTCCCCGTGGTTCTACAGGATTGACAGCTGCAGAGAGTCATCCTCTACGTCGTCATCGTCATCGTGGTATGACGATGATTGGCCGAACGTGCATTTGTTCCGTGACGCAGCAGGGGCGATCGCAAGGTTCGCGCAGTCATATGGACGCCTGTTTGCGTGGCTGTATTTGTGAAGGGCCGATAGGGGCGGCACTATGCATCAACCACCGTCTCCTTTTGTTGTATCTGACTCGAAAAGCGAAGAACTATAAATAACCTTTCCTCGAAGTTTTGCCGAAAAATCAGGGATCTATTCGACTACGGTTTCGATTTCCTTTTTCCTTTTTCTTTTCGCGAAGGAAGATCATTTTTGTGAAGTGTAAGAATATTAGGAAAAATTAGACGAAAGAAAATACTCTTGCAATATATTTGAACAATTTTTATCGTTTCTCATAAATTGCATCTTTGATGACAAAGATGCAATTATCTATATCACAATTTTGCACAATTATGCAAGCGTATTAAACGAGCAATCGGTTTACCGACATTTAAGCGCCACAAACTTCGAAAATTCAATTTTCCTGAGTCGTACTGTCGCGACGAATAACTCGCGATAAATATCCTCGACATCGTCTCATCGTTTTATGAGATGAAGTTTGCGCATAGCGACATAGCGTGTGTACCTTATACCTGAAGCGTTGCTTCGTCACTGGCCTTTAGACCCGCCGATGCGCGAGAGGGAAAGAAAGAGAGCGCCCGAGGAGGAGTATCCGCAACGGCAGGAATAATAAATAATAAAGGTATAGGTACGGGAGATTGATGGCTGCACCATGACTGACGTTCCATCCATCACCTCTTCGCTCTCCTCACGAAGGATTGACCGGATACCTTCGCTGCACGTCCCCCTCGTCTCCCTACTTCTTTCTTCCTCCGGTCTCCTCTTCTCGACTCGTCGCCGCGCCGCTCTGCCGCTCGCTATTATCGCGCTCGTTCTTATTACCCAGGCTGCCCCTGCCCAAGCTCAGCCGAGAAAGACTACCTACCGCGATTTCAACTTTCCTCGAGTTCGAACTACGATGACTACGCCATTTCCGAATCCTCTTATTTGGCGTCCACCCATTAAGGATCCCCTGGGAGCACCGACATTATGATTCCTAATTCCCAAGCGTTTCAGAAGGAGATTCGTTTTTATTACCCTCCGTTCTCCTACCGTGATCCTACCTGCCAATATCTACTCGAAACGGGAATCAGGCTGACGCGATATCTCACGCGATATGTCGAGCGATGTTAAATGAATTTCTTCTAATAAAAGGTATAGGTTTAATCGCGATCACGTCGTTCTCTCTCTCTCTCTCTCTCTCTCTCCGCATCATCTGGCATTGGCTGTATTTTATATCGAGAAAAGAGACGCGGCTCATCTATGTCAGCTTCTAGTTAAGAGAACCTTGACGTTTTCGATTCCCGATATTTCGCGCCGCTCATCTCTCTCCTCGCGACCCTTCATTAAGCGGCTATCTGTCCACTTTAGAGCACCCGGGACGTCATCGGCACTCGTTCCAGGAGGTTTGCGGAAGGTATTCGGGAAAGATTCCGGCGCGATCCCCGACGGGGCGGATCGGACCGCCGGCCGACTAATCCGTCCCCTTCGGCGTATGGTGAGTGGCCTGGACGGATCAATCGGAAGGCCGGTATAAGTTTCCGCCGTTGTGGTTCAGCGGTACCGAGGTTAGCTGTCGCGGTCAGTTTCGAATTGCGGCGATGTCAGTGACAGCTGTGCTCGAGGGCCACGTATTGAACTCACGTCCAGTTACGCTCCTTTATACCTACTTACCTTGCTCTCTTCTGTCCTTCCCTCTTCCTCCCTCTTCCTCTTTCTCTTTCGGTCTCTCGCTTTCCGTTCTCTCATCCCAATTGCCCCTTCTCGCGCGAGCTACTCCCCCCCTCTCTCTCTCTCTCTCCCCTCCCCCTTTTCTATCCCCTTTCTCTCACTTGGTTCCTTCCATCTCGATTTCTTCGTCTCGTCCGATCTTCCATCGTGGCCACAACCGACCAGTCAAATAATCGTCCACGTAATGGGACACGCGCACAGAATCGAGCCAACCGGTAATAATAAGGTCGAGGGCAGCCTATCCAAGCCCATCTACTGCGATTAGGACGTACCACGAGACTCTGCAATCACCAGGACGCGCCGGGCATCTTATCCTTCTCCCCCCTCCTCCTCCTCCACCTCCATCTTCTTCTCCTCCATTTCGTCGGCTTTACGCGCGACGATTAGGTATCGTTCTGATCAGTGACCACAAGGAAGGAACCTACTCGCACGTGTTATTAGCAGCACTTTCGACCGATTCTATTCTGGAGTAATGATCGCGGGATCGTAAATTATACTCGATACTAGCATACGTGATTTTGCAGCTAATTATTACGGAGGACCTGCTGCTGAAATTTTATGCGCTGCTGTCTGGGAACATAAGCCGTGTTTATCGTAGATGACTTGTCAAACTCGAGTTGTATTTATTAAAATAAAAATAGAAATCGATTTCATATGTTTCTAATAAACGGTATTGATATTTACGAAGTACAATGTTGAGAGGGAAATATCGCTAAAGCCTTATTTATAGTCTCTTTACAATTAACAGTGACAAGTTATATAGAATTTCATAATATCCTAATCCTTTCATTTCTTTTTGCTGGCAAATAGAAATTTCGATTTGGTTTCTACTTCGTGACGTAGACGAAGACGGTTACTCGTTACTCGCGACCCTCGCCGCTTGAGAAGCGCTTGACTTTTGAGAGGAGAAGAAGAACGATAATGGTCTTAACCCTCGGTGCTCTTACCTCGTAGAAGCTCCTTGACCCCAAGAAGATACGTACCTTACTCTCGAAATCGTGAAAGGATCTTTCAGGCACTCGATCCGCGCCGCGACGGGATCCTCGAAAAGGTGGGTTCGGCTTCTTTAATTAGCGCACTTGCCCCCTCACGGGATGATACCGAGACTCTCTTCCTCCTGAGGGCATTCTAGAGTTGAGGAAACCTGGAAAGTAGAAGACTTTCCCGACTGGCACGTTCTCGGTTGCCATCGCGAGGAATACGGAGAAAAGGATCGCGCCGCCCGGAAGTAGGGGTACGAAGAGGGATCCCGGTGCATGTCGGAGGGCTGTTTTACTTCCCAATTACTCGAAACACTCGGCTATCAGCGCCGAGTATTAAAGGGGCTTCCTTCCTCTGTGACCTTCGTATCTTTCTCGCATACACACACGTCCCCATCTTTTACCTGTCTCCCCTTCTGTTTCTTTCTGCAAAGACTCAGTAATACTTTGAAGATTTCTCCTCGTCTGACGTGAACTTTTCGCGTAGGCGAATGTGCGTGCGCGCACTCATCGTCGACGTAGACGCCGAGAAGTCGGGATAACGACGGCGGCAGGCGCGAGCGCGATATTACACGGGGGTCGACGATGCTCCAGGATTGGTACCGTTGACGGTCGTTATGCGGGACGCGGCTGGGGAGGTGGAACGTCGGGACGCTTCGGGACGGCTACCTAGGGACGCTTCAGCGCAACGAGCGCCTTATCTTCGCTATACCTTTACCAGCGAAACGCAGCGGACCTATCTGGCCCGGTTGTTACGACTTCGTCCCCTCACTCACCCTCTCCCCCGTCTCTGTTTTATTCAACGCAACGGGATGGAACATCCAAATAAACTGCTCGCGCGGATATAATTATCAGCCAGCGAATACATCCTTATTTTTCCTACCAGTGACTGATTTTGTTGTCCCTTGTACTTCTGTTCATGGAATAAGAATTATAGTTAGAATAGCTGGAATGTAATTGTTACTTATAAAATGTACGAATAATTGATGATTTTATATTATAAACTTTTCTTCGTATTTGAAAAATTAAAAAAGTTTACAAATTTATTACTATCTTTTTTCTTCTTATTGCTAGTAATACAAGTGTTTCTCTTTTGTTGAAAGTTGACTATAAAACTTACCTCCACAATCAATGATTAACATATATTATTAATCGTATTAAATTGCCGTTGACTGCCGCATGCATGTTTCACCTGCTGATCGTATGGCTTCTTCGTTTCGATATCCAAACTTTTTCTATGCTTGAATTAGCATATGCGATCACAGATCTCTTCCTCGATTATCTTGCTTGAAATATTTCCGAGAGGAAACATAGGAGAAGATATATAATGATGAGATATACAAATTATCTACATGTACGTTAAATTGGTGTACAGTTAATAATATGCAGATATGTTTATCATTAATGTCAAATTAAAAAAACTCCAATTAAGATCTATAAATTAGATATGCGATAATCATATATTGCAACTTGATATATGTTAAGAAAATTATTCGATGGCAAGATACGTATTATTAACTCAAGTTACATTTTATTAAGAGACATGTGGCATATATAATCATCCATTCTACTTTGGTCATTCTGTCAATGTTTTATGTAATCGTCTTCCTTATTCTCTCTGGTGTAACGCGAGCTAGCATAAATTGTAATGTTTCAGTGTCCGTATCTGACTTGTAACTTGATTTCTACAAAGCCTTTATAAATCGTGCTAAACTTTGCGAGAAGGAATGCCCACATATCACTTACTATATTACCCGAAAATCTAAGTTTCCCTGGAAACCTGATCCGCGTTGGTGGGCCAAGTCTATAGCTCGCGGTGTATCAATTTATCACGATACAATCGTCTTATCTTCGTCAATCAAGGCTCGTCTGATCCATGACGGAAGCCATGTTACCATATAGTACAGTAGTTAATATACCCTGTCAGTATTATTGTCTGTGATATGAATATTCGTCTCTCTGTCTCTCTGTTGATTCTGTTCGATTCTGCTTCGTCTACACTAAGCATCAGCTCAACATCAATCCATCTCTCAGGAGCTGAGATGGCAACATTTGATACTTGGTTTTAGGTCGCGATGAGCGACGACGACGATGGCGCGTCGTTCTTTGCGATGAAGCGACGGAGGACAACCGACGACGTCCAATAAGACGGGAAAGGGAAAGAGAAAGAGAGAAAGAGAACTTGACGATTTATAATCGGTGACGAATGGGCGCGATCGCGGAGAGTTCTCGTCTCTTACCCGGCGTTTTATAAATGTCGCGTAGCAATAAAGACGCTGGATGGATTAGTCGCGGACTTGGCGTGCCGAGGCAGCGGTTTCTATTCTGGTGGATTGAAACCAGGCACGCGCGTCCAATGAATCAATTGGATGCCATCCGCCGCACCGGATCTTCACTATTTCCCCTGCATCCCGCGCCTTTGATCTGCCGGACACCCTTAACGCAACGGCGACGATGCTGTGACGTTCGCAATGAACTGTTCTGAATTTACGAATTTCTTGTCGTTCCTTTTTCATTGTTTCGAGATCGCGCTTAACGCCCGATAACATCAAGAAGCGTCACGAGCACCGAACGTTCCGCTATTTTGGGGCCATCCCTCGCACTTATGTTTTCATTTTTGTTCTTTATTGGAGACAACTCGCGTTTTTCATGTCTTTCTTTCTTTTGTCTTTGTACAAAATATGAAATATAAAAAAAAAATATAAAAATTTAAAGATTTGATAAAAATAACAACGATGCACCTCATCGTAGCAAGTTGCGTACGAGAACTAGTGGAGCTTTTAAGAATTAGGATCATAATAGCCAGTAAATATTCTGATTTATATATATATATATATATATATATATAAATTTTTTTAAAAACTATATATTGTAAAGAAAACTGTTTATTTTATATATCTGACATATTCATACCCGATTATTTTTTGGAATTCCCAGAAATTGTGAATTTTTAACTCTGAAAAGTCACTCCATCGAGCTTTGCATTTGTGAATAAACATAAGAGTAATCAATTTTTCAATCTGGAAGATTGTAAAATTTTTGTTTCTTTATTATTGTCTTTATTATTGTTAGTTGCGACATTTAGAATTGCACGCGTGCGTTCACGTTCGCCGAATCTGGTCTTCGCACAAGTCCTATGTAGAATCTTGGACCTTGGAGGTGTTCACGTCTTCCTGGAGCGTCCGTTGCTCTTTTTCCACAGCGATGGTGTGACGCGAACACGGCGTATCCCCCGTAATGTTCTCAGAATTCACGTACGCGTCATAAATAGTGCCCTACTCGCACTCCACCGTCTTTCGGTCTTTCTCTTCTTCGGCTTCTCGCAGGGACCGATTTTCCAATATTCCGAACTGCACTGATTCCATCTGGGGTCCCTCCGAATCGCCTCCGACGTCGCTATTTTCCCTCCTCTCCTCCTACGCTGCTTCGTCGAGTCTCATGTATCGATCGTCGCGTGTATATGAGTTCTTTTTACGTTTTCATGCTGCCTTACGTTGCCGCGGGTCGCGAATATTACACAGATGTGACAATAATAAGTAACGCGACAGTATTCCTGACTATACTGCCAAAGACGCGGTGCTGATATTTTTGATAAATTCCAGCCTGTTATTAAACTATTCACAAGTCAGTCTTCAATTTATCGTCGACGAGCCTTTAATAAACTATTCTTCGTGGCATCGATAGTCAATAGGCCATGGCACAATCGTATATTTTATATCCTGTGTCTACACGAATTTCTGCGCTTGCCAATTTTCAATATACCTTCGTAGAAATAGCTCCAACTTGACGGTAACGCTCAAATCTAAAATTTATCGACTTGTAATAATATCTGCTTATGATAAATTATACGCTTTAAGTAGGTGAACCTAATTCTCGCGTCGATCTGTATATTCATTTGCAGTTGATTATTCTTCCATGTCGAACGCGACAGCGCGGAGTCGGCTCTTTCAAGAAGACCCACTCGAGATATCCCTCCGTCAAACGAATCCATTCCGTTGAATGGAATTGGCGCCAAGCATTTTACGAGCATGCGCGCGCAAGTCGGCATGGGACTGTTGTGCGTCGACCTTTACCTAACAACCCTCCCATCGTAGCCACCTCGCTTCCTCCTCGCTGCAACCACCGCGGCAGCCGCCCCCGTCGCCAACCCTGACCTGATTTATGAGATTCTGGAAGCGTCTACTCCACCGACGCGCGTATTCGGTCCGTCTCTCTCTTCTCTCTCTCTCTCTCTCTCTCTCTCTCTCTCTCTCTCTCTCTCTCTCTCTCTCTCGTCCCTCTCGTCTCTCTCACCCTCGACCTCTATCCCCTTCTACCCTCGTAACGTAGACAGCTGGCTAGTGTTTCCACGAGCGCACGTACACGGAGACGCTCTCTCGCACGTGGAGCAGAGCAAGTGGAATTCTCGCTGCGTTCCGTTCATTTCCGCCTCTTTGTACGCGCGCTCGCGAAAAGCCAAGACTTATTTCGCACTCGTATCTCGCGATGTATGTGTCGAAGGCGGCGCTCTAATTAGTCGAGTGACAGGCCTTCGATTGCGCATATTAGATACGGTTGTCCCGGCGTCTTATCAATTCGTGTTAGTCAAAACGTGCCGTGCGTACTTGCCTCTCAGCCGGCAAACCGTCGCACCTTTCATTCTCCCACATTTACAAAGCTCCGTCATTTTCTCTCGATTCTGTTTTGACAATCGGAAAATTTCTTGAATCGATACATATAGAAGCTCGTAGGGCATTTTTAGAACGGTTGCTACAGTATTAACGTAATGCAATTTGTTGGAGAATGCGCTGCATGGCGCTCATTGTTTGGCACGATGAGGCGGCGCACATAATCTATTTCACATTTGTAAAAACATTTGCGTCTTTGCAAACTAAAGCATAAACTTCGAACCAACTCGCGTTAGCTTTGACGCAATTAAAGCGACGTCGAGTCCGAATGGATTTTTTACCACGGAAAATTAAACTTGCTCTTTCGATGGCGTCATTCACTGAGTAAAGAAAAATTCCATGGCGATGAAAAATCCAATTTTTAGAACAATCCCCCTCGCGCGCTGGCACGCTGACGTTTAGCAGGAATCTCTTCGTCAACAAGTAAATTTTCTTTACCCCGGGAAGAAAAAAATTCGAGCGAGGGTTGGGTGTCACACAAAAGCCGAGTGATTTGTGACGTTCGCCATTCTTTTGACCGTGCGGCAAGGTTCGCCCTCTCTACATCCCCCTCTTCTTTCCCCGTTCTCGTCCCTTCTCTTCTTCGCCGTCTTGCTCGTAGATATGGCCGAGTAATATACGAGCCCTGCATCTGTTCCCCGAGTGACGCAACGTCCCGCCATAGATCACACCCAGGCTTTTAGAGAGTGAAGGCTGTTAAGGAGAGCGCGCACGAGAGAGAGAGAGAGAGAGAGAGAGAGAGAGAGAGAGAGAGAGAACGGCCGGAGAAAGGAGATAGGGCGAGACGCCGCTAGGAGAGAAGAAAGAGAGGGCGAGAATGAGATTGAGGGAGGAAGAGGGAGGGAAAGAGTGACAGGGTGACGTACTGTTACTGTTAAACTCGCCTGCACGTAAAGAAGAGCATGAGTGCGGCTGCCTCTCCAGCGTGTCGTGGCACGAAGGGGGCTGAGGGGGATGAGGCAGAAGTGGTTGCTGGCAGAAGACCATGGAAGGTGGACGGAGATGTCGGTGTGTTGTAAAGGGAGCGGGCTTGGATCGTGGGTCAGAGAGACGAATGTAGTGTTTCTAAAAACGTGCACTTAGTTGGAAGTCATTAACGCGATCGTACTGACGTATTTTCAATTGATCGCTCTTATGAAGAGACACGTTAAAACGCTTCACCGACTTAGATGGCTATTCTATCTCCAAATATATGACGGAATATATCCGATTGAATAGTTACATTTTTTGCACTATGTATGTTGCTAAATATTTTTAAAATTTAATGTGAGAAATATATCACTATGAAGGAAAATAAAAAAATATATGAATTATTTGTCATGTCCTTAATATTAATAGATTATGAAATAAACGTAATTATAATATTATTATTATATATATCTACAATTAGGAAATCTTGTATCTGCTTCATTTTTACTTTGAAGATATTTACATTTTTAAAGTTCATGTGTTTTTTAATTCACAAACTTCAATCACAACTGTTCTTTTTTTGACATCCGTCGATAAAAACGAAGATCTTAAGATATATATCTTAAGATATATATTCTTAAGATATATATCTTAAGATATATATTCTTAAAATATATCTATAGAGAGATATATATATATATATATATGTACAACGTATCCAATTGTAGCTTTCACTGCAAGACTATTTTCGTATGCTTAAAGGATCGTTGAGGTAATTATGCAAAAAAAGATATTATCCAATAATTTTTTAAAATATTAAAGTTGATTTTGTAATCAAACCGAGGACTGATTAATGTAATAAAAGCAAAATTCGCTTGCCTGCGTTACATAACAAGCGAATAATCCAGAGGAGGCAAATAACCCGCTCGATTCGCATCTCATTGTTGAAAGAATATTATGATAAATCAGTATATACCGGTTGTGAGAGCGATATATCGTTTGAATATGGGTTAAGGAATTCTCTTGGCTCGTGAAGGATCGAAGGTGGGCGTAGAGGGTAGCAAGGGCTTTAAGAAGGAGGAGGGAAAGGAAGGGGAAGGGGGGGGGACAGAAAAGTGAAGCGGGGCGACGGTGGCACGATACAGTACGCCCCTGGCGCACCGACGTAGAAACCATTGAGGCGAGATATACGAGCGAGAGTTTGTTTGCGCTTATGGCCTACGTCTGGAAAAGGGAAGGTACATAGGAGAGGAAGGGGGAGACGGGGAGTTGGCGTTTTATCGGGGCACCCTTATGCCTATTATACCTTCGCGCCCCGCTCCGTCACGCCGTGCAGAAACCCCGCGCTAACCTGCCCCCCCCCTTCCCCACCCCCTCTTTCTCCAGTCCCCGTTCGGCAACCCCCCGACTGGGTGACGCGGCGTGCGAATTAAAACGCCTCATAAATATCTGAAACAAAGGCGGCCGCTTTCGAGGGCGTACGCCGGAAAGATATACGGCTGGTTACGATGGTCGGTACTGGGTGGTTAAGGGTGGAGGGGGCGGCGAAGGGCGAGTGAGCTGCGACGCGATCCTAGGTTTTGGCACCCTTCGTAAAAACCCGTCGAGTAGGGTGGCTCTCCACCTCCCAGAGAATCACAAGAGCGTCGCGTCGATTGGGAAACTCGCCATGAAAAAGTGTGGATTTTCTTAGAAGCTATCAGCGTTTGCTGAACGATATATCACTCATTCAATATCAGCTGTCTTAAAAGTTGCATGTTTTTTTTTCGTGTCATATATATATTCCAAAAGTTAAACTAAGAAAAATGGTGGTTATAATATTCAAGCGTCGATAGCTTTTTAATAATAATCAAAAATTACAATGATTTCAAATTTTGAAAATGTTTTTACAATGTAGCTTGTTGTTTAAACTTTATTTGTGTTGATATACATCACAGAACGATTACGAGAAAACAGAGGAAAATTATGACGACATGAGAATTTATGATGTTTCGGACTGACAGGAAATGATATTTTTTTATGACCTGAAATCTGGACAACACTACTTGGAATAAGATTTATTGACATATATTGTTTTGAAAATGTATAAACCTGAAATTTGACAGCATAACATTCCTCTGAGTTTCAAAATACCCGTAACGGGATGCTACAGAATTGATTGACTTATAGCTGGCCTTACATCGGTTAGACATCATTTAGCCGCTTTATCCTGAACGATCGTATATCTTCTTTCTATTTTATTTTGCATTGTGTCTCTACAAAAGAAAGTTGTCCGGGAAATTTCTGGAAATTTGAGCGACACTTGACATTAACGACGACTATAGCTGTAGACTGACCCTCCGAAAAAGCGTTGCTCGCAGAAAACTAACAGTCATCGAGACATCGCGTAGCGATCACGTTATTAGTCTCACGTGAGCTTTAAGCACTAGCATATTCGGTTTGATTGTTTGAGATTTTGATTGTTTTATCTTGTTTTCTTTTAGGTAAGTAGTGGTCTCCAATCGTTTGAAAAGCGAGCGGCTCGGAGCCGCCGCACAGGACGGGAGATATGCGCAGCAAGCAGCAGCCCAGGCCTTCTTTCCGATGGCCTCAGCAGCGCGGTGATAACCTTACCGGTAAATATCCATATGTAACATCTCACGCACGCACGCACGCACGCACTTCGTTCTTTATTTTGCATCCTGCACTTTCTCACATCCCGATAAGATACCGCTTCTCTTCGCGTGCCGCGTAGCGGTATACCGTTCGTTCGGAAAAGAAGCGAGATCGATCGGCGATTAACCGATATTGCACTCGTAGCCACTTGGAGATATTAGTTTCTAGATGGTTCTTTGCTTGTTTTCGCGAAACGCACGGTTTTATAATTTGTACAATTGTCGAAAATTAACTCGGACTTTTTTTTCGTCTGCTCCTCTTTCTTTGATACACTTCAGTTATTGGTTGTCTAAATGAAACATGCTGAATCATATACATGTTTGTACATTTTGAATACGTGTGAATACTCGATGTAATTGTGAACATTTTTTTGCGAATAAAGGTAACGTAACTACGGAATCCAGATATCTCGGGAATCACGGATGAGTTCGTTCAATATTGGAAATACTAGAAAACGTGTACTTATTGCGACTCATTAATCGATTATCGCTGACGGACCGGTCTGGTTTAGTCGAATATTTACAATTGTTACAAGCGAATAACAGAGCAAAAGCAATCGATAACGTGCGATAGGGATCGATAAGTGCGACCAAGTGTTATAAACGACATTCTGGATGAACAGGTATCGACTGAGGTTTGTGCTCGTATGTCCTTCGACCGGACTATCCTTCATGATTATGATGTTCTTAAGTAACATTCGAGCTATTACCTTGAAAGAACTCAGTAAATCATGATTTCTGTCTCTCATTTTCCTCTCGATTTATGTCTCCGCATCAGAACTCGGTGTCGTTTCTTGGAAACGACGTGTGGCATTTATTCCCGCATTCCCGGCCGAAGTACATGATTAATTAATATCGATTAAGTTAAAAAAAAATATAAAAATCATAATACAAGTATTGAAGATATACAACGTAATATTCTCAAATTGTTGACACGACTTTCAACTCGGATTCGCATTGTACAAATGACATTTGATCGTACGACGGTCGTTACATTCCACTACTATATACTATGGATACTATATACTATGGAAAGTAAACTTCATTGCGGAATCCACAAATTTACATTTGCAATTTATTCATGGTTGTTAAAAAGTCAACGATTTACACCTTGTTGATTCTGCCGAATGACACGCACACGACATATACGTTTATAATCATGATCCCTTCATCATCTCGTACCTTAGCATGCAGATTTATTTTACATGATTACAAAGAATAAGTAGTTTCTAAAAAGTATATCGGTGCAGCTGCTATATCATGTCAATCATGATAAATATCTGCTAACATATCCTCTTTCTTTTCTTTTTGTATTAGACTCGTGAGTCTGACGGAAGATTTACCGGAAGGATTTTGTTTCCTTTTTTCTTACTTCATAAAATAAAGATAATTAGGGAGATGAGAAATCCTGATACATTATATGCAACGAATGCATCTTATCATAAACAAATATACATATAAAACAATGATGAATTTGAAATGATGAATTACGAATAATATTGAGCGTGATGAATAGCCGATTATATGTGAGAAGCAAAATGAAATTTTTCCTACGATAACAAAATAAAGTATATAGAAAAATATAATAAATTAATATTCTAACTTGGTATTTCTTTATGCGAAGAAGATGATAATATATATATTTACCATATATACACTTGCAAGTATGAACGGAGAGATTGAAAAATTTATATCTATTATTCATATCTATTTATTAATAATATGGAATAGTATGGGATTTTAATCGATATCGATATATTTGATTATCAAATTGCTACAATATATATATATATTTAGCAATCAAAATCCTGCTTGCCAAAGAATTGACTATGACCCTATTTGTTTATTAATAATATGTGTAAATCTCGGTAAAAATAAACAATGGAATGGATATATATATATATATAATGGATATATATATATATATATATATATATATATATAATATATTCAAATAATTTTTTACTACCAACCACGTGCTATTATTTTTAACAGACTTACAACGCAGCGGTTCTGTAGCAATTTGATAATCAAATATATCGATATCGATTAAAATCCCATATTATTATTCCATATTATTAATAAATAGATATGAATAATAGATATAAATTTTTCAATCTCTCCGTTCATACTTGCACAGTTTTGATCGCGTAAATGTACGTTTACACATACGTTTCATTGGCAATATCAGTACTGATGGAAAAGCACAAATATAGCAAGCGGAATAACGAGCTCGAATTCAACGGGCGTTATGCGAGTTGAAGAACAGGGCAAACAGAGCAACTGGTTGGACTCTTTTCACTTGCAGATCCGTAACTCATACGTACGTATGCGCGACGCTGTGCGAAAGTCGCTGTTGGCTTTACAACGCCAGAATTCCTGCGATGGAAAAGTAATTAGTGAGACAGGAGAAACTAATAAATCGAACGATAAATCGAAAGCGGTATTGGGTAACCCGATCGCTCAAAGGCAAAGACAATCCAAACTCAGCAACTGGTTGACTCGTCTCACTTGCAAATCCAACGTGACGCCGTAACTCATTACGTCGCCTGAACGTCGTCTTGAAATGGAGCCGCAAAGCGACAACTAGACGACTTTTCTGATCTATCTGAAGCGCGTAATCAGTTCCTATTCCTCGGGTCGGGCAAATCTTGCCGGAAATCCATGTATTATTGTGAGTTTACAGCGAATAATGTTCATATATATTGTTAAGAATTGCGTGTTCTTTTCAAATTAAATTCTTTGATAGAAAAAAAGTTGAGATATCAATATCAAATATTTGAAAACCTTTAAAAAATATATATAAAAAAATATATATAAAATTTTATAAAAAATAAGTATATAATCAAATATTTAAATAAATAACAGATATATGTGTGTGTGTGTGTGTGTGTGTGTGTGTGTGTGTGTGTGTGTGTGTATCTGTTATTTATTCAAATATTTAATTATATATTCATTTTTCATACTAATATACTTTGACGATGAATTTAATTTATGTGATGTTGCTGCAGGAATATTAACGCTTATTAACATTTTCAATTATTGTTATCCGAAACATACATGTATCTAAATACATAATAGGAAGCGGAAACGCTTATTCTCTCTAAATCAATCACCGAAGCTCTCTCTGGTCCGCTCTCGCTGGTCTGTCATTCTTCTATGTCGTCCAATTAATTATTTATGACACGATATTGTATGTTAAATAAATTTCGCATCTATAATAAATTTACATTAAAAGTTTGCACGGAATACGTCACGAATCGTCCACGTGGAGACTCCTTATGTTTTTTGTAAAGAATTTTGGCGTCAGTTGAAGAGAGATAGAATTCTCGGTTATTTTCGTTTTATTTATACGAGATACATATCTATAAGACATATCTCATTCGCAATAAAGCATTCGGTAGTGCATACTTTTCGCTTTACGATCCACTATGTTGCGTTTGGTGTATTTGTTGCTGACTCTGCAGAAGTTCGACGTCTTTGGACGTCGCCAGATTCGAAGAGATTTAGTTGCAACAGTGTCTTCGAAAGTTGGTCGACTTCCTTTGCCGGATATAATCTCAACTAATGTACCTCGTAGTTGGACTCTTTGTAAATGCAGCTCACGAAGAAATTCTCTGCGGACGAACTTCGTAAAGGGATTCTCTTCGCATTCGCTTTTGAGAAGGATGTTCGCCGTAGATTTTCGCTTAACAAAAATATCGTTGTCTTTGCGTTCGCGATGATAATCGGTCAGCGGGGATACAACTGAAGAAGTATTTGCGTGTCGTCGGAACTTCGCAGGCAATTAAGAATAAATCACAACCCGAATGAAATTTCCGTAGTGGACGTAGCGTTAATTGAAATTCACAAATTCGAGAAACGATAATAATCGCATGGCTTCGTGGCGCTTATACATTATTGCGCAATACATTTCGTACTACGATACTTAATTTTTTAAATGAAGTACATTCTTTATCCCTTATCCCCCGAGCAAAATAACATTCGTACGAAATTATGTTTGAGAGGATATATAATAATAATAATAATAATAATAATAATAATAATAATATAATAACTTTATATATTACATATGTTATATATGTTTTTGAGAATAACAGCTTTTAACTTTCTCCGATCAAATTGCGACTGATATTATTTTTGCCGCGATGTGTTCTCCTTCTTGTCTTTTTATTTCCCATTCCCGGCTCGATCTGATATTATAATTATTTCGCGCCTGTTCCGAGCAACGCTTTTAACGAACGCGTCGAACGCGATGTATTTAGAATAATAATAAGTTTCGCGAAATAAGTATTTTAAAATGAAACGGGCGCCGAAGAATTTACGAGGCATATCAGTTTCCTTCGGATCGCCCTCGAGGCGCCCCGGTGCGTACGTATTTAATGGTTAATAATTTCGTGGATGCCCACCGTCGTAAAAACGCGTTTCGCGGTAGAAAATTAACGTTTCGCTTTAATCAGCGAAATACATCAAGAGGTACTTGAAAAGATTCGGCCGTGTATCCCGTGGTCGAGATACAACGGTCGTCGGAGACGGCAATAAATATCGTGCGAAACACGTCATCGTAGTAGCTTCGAGTAAAAATTACAAGGGCACGATCGGCCGGTAACAGCGCCGGTCTCATTCTAGATATATCATGACGACCTGTCGCGCGCGCGCGCGCGCGCATACATATCCTCGTCCGCATCCGCGTTCTAGCGGTAACGATGCAGATGCACCTGCCTATCGTATCGTGTGTGGGCACGGGCACGCTTTGCGTAGGTACGCGCATGCAATGGCTCCGTGAAAATTAGCGGCGTAGCCCAGGATTTATTGCCGCGTGTGCTCTCGCCTGGCTCTCATCGCCTCGGAAAAAAAAATATATGGCAGCCGTGTTCATCGCTCGATTATGGTACATTTACCGAGCGCGGAAATTCCTCTTTGCTATCGCACTGCGACCGATTGGGGTTATCAGTCATCAGCTCGGTGCCGGAATACGAGCCTTTTTCCTGCTAGCTTTCGGCAGAAAAAAAAAATTTGCGAGGTCCCGTAATACTTGGGGAAGAGATCGCTTTATCTATTATTTAATATTTTCCAGAACACGCAATGGTTCAAATTGATTTTTTTTTATACAATGTCATAATAATTAACAATTATTTTTCACGAACACACTCATATTAAGAGTAATGATATCTCTGATAATAATGTATATATACATTATATACATTATTATATATATATATATATTTTTTCTTTTAACTATTATATATTTATATCTTTTTGAATTTTCTGTAATGATAATCTTGAAATTTTATAAAAATTCTAACCGTACTATTTTTTCTCGTTTGTCACAAAATAATGACGACTTGTTTAATACTGCATTTCACGACAAATCAAGATAAATATCATCATTTAACATCGAATTTTTATTTGATAGTTAGGAAAATGCAATTTAATTCTTTTTTTCATATCGCATTGAGTAAAGATAAATTAACATGAAACCACTGCTAAGGTTTTCTCGGGAAATCGCTGTCAATCCGGAGTACGATAATTTATATTTCCGTTGATGTAAATCTTCCTACTTGACAGCTGCGGGCCCAACGTAAGCATATCCAAGTGGTGCAGCCGCGCTTTCACTTTACAGAAGGCCCATTAATTCTAATTTCGTGTCATTGATGGTGATTTTACTCCTCGCCGTTTCATATTTTTCATGAATGCCAGTTTCAACTAACCTACGTTTTACCAGTTTATCATCAGCATATTAATGTTTTATCTCGATCAATAAATTTGCCAAAGACACATACGACTTTTTCTATGAAACTGTAATTCCTACTACGAGTCATAATGTTGGATTCTGCATAATTAATTTAAAAAATACTAAATGGATTTTTTTCTAATCAACTATTCCTCATGATTCATCTTAATCATACCATTTGACAATTATCATTAATTTTAATAAAGATAATTTATCTTTTTTGTTTTTTATATATATATATATATATATATATATATCTGTAAAGATATTTTATTACAGGGAAACAAGGAAATTCAGATTAGTAATTACGAGAAAGATGGGAAACATTACTGTTTGACAAGTTCGTAATGAGATCGCAAGAGACGTGCACATCGAAAACGGGGGCGGGGGGGAGAGGGGGGAAGTACGAGGCGTGCGTGCGACAAACGAAAGACAACCTTCCCGTGTCACCCTCGGCCGGCGATCGTCTCTCGCTGGGCGATAACCCGCGCGGACGACGTGACAAGTGAAATTCTGTATCCACGAGAACCGGTCGGCGGGGGATATCGGCGCGCGCGTCTAAATGAACCGTTGTGCCTTCTGCTTTGATTTCAAAGAGGACCCCTAACAGCCGAGGAATATTCATTTAAATATCTGTCAATACTCGGGAACGCCCGACGCGGTCCGTCGCCCATCCTGGGGATGGACTTATGTGCCCCGACGTGGCTCTCCGTGTCCTTCCCTGTGCACGTGCACACGCGCACACGCGACGCCGAGGTCTGATCTCTGTCGCAGGTACTCGCAATCCACTTTTATAAACTGACTATCCGCGAACATCCCTCGATTCAGCGTCTGCATCATTCGACTTTCCCGCCAAGGGAATTTTATGTGTACAGACGCGGCAAACTTTCAACCGCATTCGCAAAGTTATACACGTTATTGACTGCATAATGATATCTTGTAGAAAAATAAAATGAAATAAAATAAAATTGCATAAATGTTCTAATTATTTATTATGAAATATATAGATATGAGATTAGTGTCGTGTAACTATTTAATTATTGTTTTACTGTTGAGTTACATATATAGTCGATTACTGTTGTGTTTTAATAGATATTGCAGCCTTCTTTCTTTCGCTCGTTTCTTTATTTTCCGCGACATATGATCGTGGTCGTATTAGATAGATATAGGTACAGACATTATTTTGTATGTGAACTATTATTATCTTATAGTAGCGGGATATATATATTCGATCAAGTGTGTCATGTACATAGATCATATTGCATGCTTGAGCTTCATGTTTCGCTCCATATTTTACAATTCAAACCTGAGATCGTTGATGCGTCATGCTAAAGATTAAATCTCGATTTGGAAATACTTGACATTAATCATCATTGCATATTTAAAAGTATTTTATATTTATATAAATCGTCCACTTATTTACTCGTGAAGAATTCTCGTGTGTGTTTAACTTACTACTTACGCAAAGTAACAATTATATTTTCCATTGATTAACACGTAGCAATTTTTCGGCTGTAAAATATACCATTTCGCCGTCAATGGCATTCCAAGGCGAAAAGAAATTGTCAGTTTAAATCTATACGCGTGGACAGATAGATATTAAAGCCAGGAGGAGGAAGACGGGAGAAGGAGGAGGTGGCGAGGATGGGTGTGAAGTGACTGGGTGAAAAGGTGATTTCGCACGACAGGAAGCAGCTTCTTGGCGGGTAGGTGGGTGGACCAGGATGGTTAGCATCCTGGCCAGAGGTGGATGGGGGACGGCCAGAAGCACTTTGCGTGCGTCATTTAAGAGAAGCTTAATGCCGCCGTAAAACGCGCTAACGGCCGACTCTCGTCGCCCCGCCGTCCTCCAAAGGGGCGCCCGTCGTTCTTCCGCTTCTGAACCCCGAAGTGGCGCGCTCACGATCGCGCCTCTTTATCGCGCTTTCGAACTGGTCGTTCTTGCCGGCCGAATAGCACAGCAAGGGGGAGGTCTTTGCGGCGATGCTGCAAACGGTGTGTTCATCGAGGTAATGTTATTTCACCATTACTCTCGCCCGTGCAGGATTTTATACCGGGATTTGCGAACGACGTACGCGTAAGGAGGAGGCGTATAACTTTTGCATGTTGCGAAACGAGAAACGAGACTAAACTAAAAAGATATTTATACGATATGTATAATCGAGGTCTGTAATTGAATAATAGCAAGTCAGCATTATTTCCCACATGCCACATGCCCATACAATCCCACTCGTATGATCATCGATCTACTATTAGACGCATTTGCGATCGATCGAGAACTTGTTCAATCAACAGTACGTAATAATATTTATTTAACCGTTTGTAGGTATATCTTTTGCACGAAACAAGCTTATAAAGCGATTCATATGTCATGATATTCGTGCTCTTACCCGTGTATACATAATCAGACTTTTATTGGAATATTCAATGTACGTATTCAGATTTTTACTGCAATACTTAAAGTGCTATTTTACATAATCATTATAATGCGATTAACGATGATTGGTCGGCTGTCTTTCGTTGTAACTTGTGTGTACCCGTTTTCATACGCTACAACTACTTTTCTCATTGGCTTTCTGTGTTTTATGGTGGCCATAAAATGTCGCATGAATTTTTATTATTATTACCGGCGAAGAAAACGATCCTCTTTTCGCGCGGTAACATCCGTCGTTTGCCGCGTGACATCTTCGATTATAACATAGAAAGTCGAATCTCGTTAGCTGTCGCTGATGATATAGCATGACTATATGTCAGTATGGACATACGCAAAAAAGATACAATCCGCCGTACAGATTATTCCACAATCACACATATGCGATTATATTGCACTCTTTCTCTCATTGCTCAACTTTTCAACTTTAATCGACCCGATTTCATTATTGACGCCATTACGACGCCTAGTACGACCATGTTACAATTGCATCTTTTATTATTCAAATCGTGTTTCTAGTTCTGTGATTTACGTATGATTCTTGCTTTATCTAGGAATATATTAATTTTTTATAAAATTATATTTGTATATTT
Source organism: Pogonomyrmex barbatus (assembly GCF_055798465.1). NCBI lineage: Eukaryota > Metazoa > Arthropoda > Insecta > Hymenoptera > Formicidae > Pogonomyrmex > Pogonomyrmex barbatus. Next base: position 1,517,913 of record NW_028297160.1, read on the forward strand.
GTGTATTTAGAATATCTTCTAAAACTGGAATGTATACAAAAAAATATTTATATTTAACTAAATATTACTTGTTCCAAATATTTCAAAAGTTTGTAAATCTATTATAAGCTCATCATAAGCATCAAATTTATTCAGAATATATTTTGCATCTTAGCAAAAAGAAATAAAGAATATCTAAAAAAAAAAGGAAAAATAAGAAATAAATTAAACTAAAAAAAAAAAACAATTTTTTTTATCGAATATTCGGCGAAGAGAAACTTATATGAAATATTAAAAGTGAGAAATAGTATATCGCTACGACGGAGATAATAGATCCAATGATACATCAAGGTAACGTCAGCCCAGGAAATGAAGCGGCACGCAGCGGTAGGGCACGGTTTCGGAAGAAAAGCGGCAAGGACGAAGCGGGATTCTCCCCCGAGGGTGACATCCGCCGCGTTGCGACCCTCGTTACAGTTGCTACAGCTCCGGTAGCCAGCGAACATTTTAATCCGGCCGACCGACGTCACTCTACCGCCTCGAATAATCAGCCCGAAATTTGTCGCAAACGCAGGCAGGCAGGCCGCAAAGCCTGCAACAAAAGAATAAGATATTAGTCGGCCGCGCGGCTGCTGCTGGTCGACGAGAGAGATGGTTGGCGGTGCAGTGCGGTTTATCCGCACAGGGTTGGTTCGACGGGGGGTTATTGCGAGGCGGACTGACGGCAGGGTGGTCCCGCGCTCGACTCGCTTCTCTCCCGCTTCGCTCTCGCACTCGACTCGAGTGCGTAATTAGGCCGCGCATCCAAGGAACTGGCTGTCCTCGTGCTTTAATCGCCGCGCCGGCGATCGCTTAGATCGGATCGCGATCTCCCTCGCGGCGGCTGATTGATTAACAACGTCATCTCCCGGCAAGCGCACCCGACACACGGTGCGGCGCGACAGTGATATATCGTTCATTTATTCGAACATAATGATCTTGTGTTTAATGCGAAATCACACAATGTCCGTGAGCGACACGCTCTTATTGCTTAATATGCGCATCGGGAATTAGTCTTCGGCAGAAATTAATGTGCGAACGATTTGTAAGTAAACCCCCGTTGCGTGCCGACAGTTCATTGCCAAGTGTCTGCTTTCGCGTGCGCTTATTTTATGCAAGACGCAAATTCGCGAATTGATATATTCCGAGTACCTTCTCGCGATCCCGACACGCCTGCGTCGGCCGCGCGTTTCCCTAATAGAGGCTGACAAACTGAGGAGGAGCCCACCATTGTAGAAATTACGTTGTAGAATTGCGAAATCGACCGGTTAATAATACGCGAGAAAAGCTAAACATCGAAACGATTAACTGCGAGCCGAGAAACGGGACGAGGCGAAGAGAGCCGTCGTGCCGCCACGCTCGAGCGAGCGTACAACGCGCGATGGGAAAATCGCGATTTATGCCGGCGGGCACACACAAAAATCGGGCCGAACGTGCGCGACTTTTCACGCACGATTGATTCTCTCATCCCGCGGGTACAATGAAACGTCATAGCGCGCCGTTATGCGTCGTATGTCGGAAAGTCCCTGTCGAAAGTTCAGGATAAATTATCGTGATGACTTTACGACCGGGCGCACTATTACCGGGAAAGTTATTTGGTTTTCGCGGGGAGTTCGCGCGGTGACCTAGTTTCGACCTAGTATCTAATGGATCACTGCGATTTCGTTTCCGATAAATACGGTAAATACGTATAATACGCGCGATTTTTCGTTTTCATTACGCTATTACGAGACAAAGATTATTCGCGCGCGGTTAAGAAAAAACAAAACTCTCGTGGAGGGAGGAACTCGAGGATGTGCGATGCGATGACGGGCGCAAATATCGAGCGAAAATATCCCAATGATTTCACGGGGTGCTCGATAATACCCCGAAACACTTTTTACTTTTCGTCGAGTAAGTATGTACGATTGTAAGTGCCGACAACTCATGTGCATACGCATCGACAGAACATTCACTTATCATCGCTTCATCTGACACGATGCAAGCGCTCGAGCGAGCAGCACAGTCGAGCAGAATCGGTCGCTGCCACTCGAAAAGCCAATGCTGCACTCTGACGGACTGGCAAGGCCACATTCGTACATCGCGCGCGTTGCAAGATTGGGAAATTTATCGAGGACACTTTCATCATCGTCGTTTTCTTCAGCGCAAGAGAAAGCAAGATCCTCGTCGAGAACGATTTATGCAGGAGATACGTTCGACCATCGCGTTATACCCTCCTGTATAACAAAGTAGACTATCGATAAAGGATGATGTTGAGAGTAGACGTGCATTATTGATAATTTTGCGTTTGCGTTTTATCTCGATTTTTTATCTCGTTTGCAATGTCACTCGAGAGAGAGAGAGAGAGAGAGAGAGAGGGGGGGGGGAGGGAAGTCGAGATTTTATGTAACGTCAGTTTCAATAACTCGACCTGTGCGAAAATAGCTTGGCGTTGACTTTGAAAAAGAAGGACTCGTAATAAAAGCGGCAAGTTTTAATTTTAACGTCCGTAGGGTTATTGCCCCGGCGATCGCTTATTTTAATCATTTTCTTAGGCACGGGGTTCCGTAAACATTTTTAATACGTCGCGTAAGGCTATCCTGCGCGCGCGAGGAACGTGTAATATCTCTCGGCTGCGCGCCGTGGCCAGGAAGTGTGTGCACACGTCTGCGTTCTATATAGATAAAAACGAAGAGCGAGAGAGGGTTTGCTCTCGCGCGCGGTGGACTCGGGAACGGCGGGATGCTTGTCGAGCGCGGCTGGTTGCGCGCATCACGGTAGTGGACGCGTATATCAGCATCGCGTCTTCAACGTCACGACGTTCCAACTCGGCCTTGTCAGTCCATCCGCCGCATCCGACGGCTGTGCTCCTTGAGTGGCAGCGATTCATTCCGCTCTCTTATACCGCTCGTCTCGCTCTTCGCGCGGCGTGACAGGCGATGTGAGCGCGCCGGGAGAGAAGGATGCACGTGCAATATGTGTGCGACCAGTTATATCTCTCGTGTGCGTCACACGTGAGACGCACGGCACGGCACGGCACGGCACGGCACGGCACGGCACGGCACGGCCGGTTGACGTCGTCGATGAATTTTCGGGGTGACAGTATGCAATTCCGTCGCGCGTTCCTCGCCTCTAAATTAGCGCGCGATGGCGGATACATCGCAACGATTTACATTCCTCGGCCCACGTCCAGGCCGCGTCTTCGTCGCTGCATCGCGGCGCGATGAAACAATGCCTCCTTGAATGACGTTGATGCATTCCGCCCCGCTCTGTGCCACCGTGGCAGACTAAACAAATCAAAGCGTATCTTTCACTGTCTTCCTACATCTTTCCTCGTCTAGTTTATGTGCGAAGAAGCGTTTTACTTAATCGTTTATCGCTAAATTGGTACGCCATTGTAGATGTTGGAAATAATTTATATTCATCGCTCACACACAATCAAGTTGTGTTTTTCACCCATAGTCTATTGTTTTATATTGTTGTAGCAAATTTTAAGACGCAAATGGACTTTTTTTAGAATCTCATTTAATTTTTTACATTTTGTTTTACATTTTTTAACTAATATAATTTAATATAATTTGTTTTACATTTTTTAACTAATATAATTTAAATATAATTTTTCCACTATTTCTTGATCGTACATGGACTTTCGTTATCGATTTATGAACTATGTACTAAGTGCAAAAAGGCAAATCAAATAATATTTTCTACCACAGTCTAGAAGGAAATGATTTCTACAAATAAATTCCTTTTATATCTATTTAAGAAATCAATCAATCATCTTACAAATTGCTAATATATGAGTAGCTGATGAATTAAATGTTGACGCATTTAAATCCATCAAATAAAATACGTTGAATTTTTTTACGAACATGCAAACAGTATTATTCTTAACAATTGAGTTATGCCGCCTTACACCACTATAATCTTCAGCCCTCCTACAACACATTTTCTACATTTCATGCCTTAGTGGTTTCGGATCAGAGATCATTGAATGAAGGATATAGCTATTTTACTTTTCCGGCTCGCTCTATCTTGCGTGTCCCGCACACATTGCACGTGCGCCATACCCTCTTGCCGCTAGCTTAATTATAATACCGTGATATTTATTGCCAGACGTATCGTTTATTTCTGTCGACGGTCGTAGGAGGACCGGGTGAACACGGCGATCGCGTGAAAGCGACGGCACGAGCTTCGTGGATCAGCCAATTGAGCCTTGTATCCTTGCATTTGCGACTGCGCGTATGCCTATTTCTAAAAGGTCGTCACTTTGTATCGACGCATTCATGAGGATTTATTTATCTTTTATAATTCTCCAAATTTTTTATTTATATCATTTATTTCAACTGACTGCAAAAGTGCAAGCTGTCATTACGTCAATATTGATAATATAATCTTGTAAAAAAAAATTATCATCTCTTAAGGGCTTAATGGAAAATTTTGGAAATCTCAAAATTATTCTGCAAGTTTTTTCACGCTTACATTCGAAACCAAACTCGATTAATCAGTGATTTGTTTCAGGAAAGAAATATATCTTTTTTTACGATGCCACGTTTTACGTCATAACTTTTTGAACATGTAGCACGCGTACTCATGCATAATTGCATTTCCATTTACGTTTGCATTATCTACGAGTTTAATTCCCGCTCGCGCGTTTGTCGCGGTGCATATTAATTCTATAAAACTGTCGTGTTTTAAGAGAAACAGCCGCAAAATAAATATTACCGATGATGATCTCTTCGGAGGAACTGAGAACGAGATTTTTTTTTTTTTTTGAGATCGTGGCAGGCAGTTAAGCGTGACGTTAATTAGGATAAAAACAGAATTATGTTCTTCGATGATGGGTTTATACGATATACACGTGGTAATGCTTTAGACCGGGGATTTTAAATTGTATATGGTTGGCTCATTACATTAGCAATGTGATTTCCGTGTGTATCTATGCGTTTATTACATGCGCTTTATTACGTATATCTATGTATTTATTGCACGCGGTACATCGTTCCATGTTGCGCTCTATGAAACACGTATTCCTAAACTTTAAAAAATTTTTTTTTCATTTATCCTATCGTATTGAATTGGAACTCCTTACCTCGATATATGTGACATTCTGTGCGTCTTCACCTCTCTATAAGCTGTATATTTACTTATCTTCATTCCAATTTCACTTGTAATAAATAGTTTGTATTTTCTTGCTCGAGGAATCCGACAATCCTGTCACGTAGAAAGAGCAAAAGTAATTAACTTCTTAAAATTCCTGTACAAATATCAGCGTCTTTATTCCACTCGAGATGGATCGGACATGACGCAATTCTACTTGTACATTCACAACTGATAGCTTATCAATTTCGTTGTGGCGAACATGATTACAGTACTGATCGGCGATTCTCAGAGAAATCCCCTCGATCCCCTCAAACAGTCACCCTTATAAATTCGTTATCGTGGATCACTATATTGTCTTGAAGGAGAGGATATTTAGAGAAGGCGATCGGCGACGAGTCGTCGAGAAAGACGCGGGGACGACTCGAGTGGTTGAGCGATGCCGGGTCGTTCCGGCGGGCGCCCGGGTTAATAACGGACCACACTCTTCTCCAGACGAGGGAGAAAAATTCATCGGTGTTTCAGGGCCGTTCGTGGTGAGGGTCCTCCGTGCGGAAAGTTGAGAGAGCGTGAGGATAGCTTCGGCACTTTACGCTTTTATCTCACGAACGTTAAAAAGGAATCACGCGCTTTCTCATCTCAGCCGCGGTACGCGGCTTTAAAAAATTGACTCCTTTTTTGAATAAAATTGTTCATCGGTGGTCTTTGCTCTTGCGAGAAAAGCACGATGTATATACTTTGTTGCCTTCCATGCGAGTCCATCCCTGAAAGTAGAAGAGCCAGATTGAGGAAGACGCGCGATCGCAATCCTCGGCGTACAGGCCATGGCATTCGTGTGTCCTGGCTGGATTTATGCGAGGCCGCGTGATAAGGACGACTCGGATAATACGGTCCTCCTCCGCTTGCCAGCGGGCGTTCCACCCTCATTTTTAATTCCCCACGGGACAGCCGATTTCGTTAGATCTTATCGCGCCACTGGCGATTCCAGGTGAGCTCAGTGAAAAGAAGGCACAATGGGGTCCCCGCACTTGCCGCCGAAAGTGCGCAGGTGGTACCCTCACGCCGGAGGACTCATGGCATTTGTCCTTGTAAGACGGTGGGAGTTATCGAGTCCACGCTAATGTCAAGAGGTGACGCGAGCCACCGTTTCTCATTTCCTCTTTCTCTCTCTCTTTTTTTTTTTTTTTTTTTTTTTTTTTTTTTTTTAAGTCATAAACCATCGCTTTTAAACTCCAACGTGACTACGGCGTGCAGCATGGGTCATCGTACTCGATTCCCGATTCTATAAATAATAAGCTTACCAAGCTGCGGAGCTTCGCGTTAATGTTACAAATGAGAGACTTACGTCGTACACGTCAGACTAACGTGTCCGTGCGAAGATGGAAAGGAGATCCTCAACGTCGATCATTATTATGGAGCTAAGCTCATAATGGTTTACGGTGTTTTACATTGATACGCGCTCGCGCGCAATGGCTCAAACGTTGCATATATGCGAAGGGATGCCGAACTCACCGTTACTCGTTGTAGCGATCCCTAAAGAATTACTATCTAGCTCGTGTCAGCCATGAATCATCTCGTGAACGTAACGTGAATTAATTGCGCTCGCCACGCGATGCATCGGCGCAGTTCTTTCATTCATTGTAATTAGGAAAATTGCGACAGTATCGCTCTGACCTATCCATCGCGATGCGATTTTCTGAGCCACTAGCCACACAGGCAAGCGTTATGCGCTCGGTCAATCGCGCTCGGTCAATCGCGCTCGGCATTAATTATTCCGATTATATGCAGTCTGGCTATGTCTGTCGGGATCAATCGATGCAATCGAGCTCGCGGGGAGAGAGAAAGAAGCATCGGATCGAAGAGAAGACGCTCTCTCGCTTCTTCGCTCTTGCTGTAAGTGTCGCGTCGTGTCGCAATTAACATCCTCGTCGAGACGACCTCGATCCGTCCCGATGCACCTGGCTTTCGTCTCGCGCCAGAGCAACAGACGACGACGACGACGACGACGATTCCAAAGTGAGAGACTGAAATTAATATTCGGAAATGGACCACTGGGACCGAAGTTACCTAGCTGTCAGCCTCTCGTTACCAACTCGTGTATAATTCCTGACGACTTATTTTATTTCCTTCTGCCGCGCGCCTCCTCCCTCTCCTTTGCCTTTCACGTAATACGTGACTCGCAAGAGAGAAAATAGTAAGCGGAACCAGGAGGATACGGCGACGCGCAAAATATCACGATTTTCGAGTCGGAATTTCAGGGAGATCGCCGAATCGTCGACGACAGCGTCATTGTTTTGTTCGGTGAAACACGCCAGCCGAATTGTCGACGTACTAACGAGTATTGCATGACGGGGATCTATCGGATTTTACACGTGCGACCCGTTTCACATCCACGCCTTTCTCACATAGCGGGTTGGTTGCGTTGTCCGTCCGCGGCGGCGCACGCAAGCGGAGCGACTTTGCGGATATAAATCCTGATCTCTCTCGTCGCGACAGCCGCGTCAGGCCGGAGTGACGTCGGAGCGAAAGGTTTCTCCCAGGATTGCGATGGTCTCCGATTTCGTTTCCTCCTTCCCTCCCCCCTCCGCTTCCCCCTCCCCCCTGACGGTCTCTCCGACCGCCGCGTATTCTTTTTCAATTTCTGGAAAGAAGGGAAAAAAGGCGATACGTACGTATGCTTGGGGAAGAACAATAAATGTTACGGGTCGTGCGTTGCGGAACCAGCGCCGGCGATAAATCACGTTAGCCGCGTGCTTAAATCAACGTCTAAATTCTCTTTTAAGTCACACGCTGTACGTTTTATAAAAGAGCATTATTGATCGCTCCTTCCTTGTAACTCATGTACACGTCGCTCTGAGATACGTGCGTACGTACTTTCTCCGTTTCTTATCTCCTCTTTATCACTGCATCTGCCTCTCATTACTATTCCATGAGCATTTATTATTATCCTGTCGCTCCTATTTACATTTCGCCTACTCTACGTACTCTATCTCGCTTCGGCGGATTGGATTGCATCGTAAAGTCAGTACTTAATCCGCATCTCTCGTTTTAGAACGGCGCCCCATAAAGAGCTTTAACATTGGCACCGTCTCGCGAAAACAATTCTTATAAAATTTTTATTTTTCACTCGATGCGAAGATTATAATATTGGCCTCTTGAGAATTATGGTATGATATATCAGGAAGCGGCAAGCAAAAAGTATAACGACGTAGACTACAGATTTTAATTTTGTTTCAAATGATATATTTACTTGAGTCTTCTCAAAATTTAGTTAGTGAATCATAAATGTTAAAAAACTTTAGCCAAGGAAAATAATAATATTTGCTTTTATATCGGTGAAGACTCGTAAAAATATTGAATGTTTATCACCTACGTTAATATAATCGAGATTAAAACGTTTTGAAATTTTTTTAGACGCGTGCTCGTTTTACGCCTTTACTAAGGAGACGGACGGATATTTCATCCGTGAAAACGGGCGGCATTTAATACAAGCCAGTGTGTCTTGCATTAGCGGAGGTGCGGAGACGAGCGGAGACGAAGAAGGAAAAGGAACGGCGGGAAGACGTGAGAGTTGAGGGCGAAGTGGACCGTTCGTTCTGTCCATCACGTTGCCAGCGTCAGATTATCGTTCTGACACTTTCCGAGTTACTCCGGCCACGCCGCTGCGCCCGCGTCTCCCGACTATTCCCTGGTAGACGAAGATCGCTGCCGCTTCTTCCACCTCGTCATCTTCTCTCTGTCCACCGCGGAGAGACGGACTTTCAACCGACGTCCGACCACTTGAACAAAACTCGGAAGCGGGGAAGAGGGAAGGAGGGTGATGGAAGAGGAGATGGAGGCGGGGGCACGTTTGAAGTCCGGTCTACTCGTTTGACCGGTGTCGATCAAATTTCCGAGGGCGAGATCATTCAAGGTCGTCGTCGACGAGATCGAGACAAAGCTCCTCCCTCCCTCCCTCCCTCCCTCCCGCCCTCTTCATAGCCTGTACCGTCTCTGAACGCGGCTCTTTTTTTTTTTTATTCTTTTCCCTTCTTGTCTCGTCCTCTCGCGTTCCGCGCCTCATCCATCTCAGAAGCGCCCGCGTTAATTCCGAAGTCGATCCGAAAGGAGGATGTGTTCGACGTTGCGACGCGAACCAGGAGCTCGCGGATTATAGCGAGTTTCGTACGCGTTAATGTCGAACGGACGTGCCGGGGGCGACGGGGAGAGGGCATCTTGCACGGCTTGTCCGATACGCGCGATACCCGATCTGTCCGACATGAACGCGCATTGTCATAATTATATATAACGAAAGAAATATCGGATATACATTCATCGGGCGTGCTGATAAATTTTTAATTGAAAATCGTACGCACAGTTGGGAATTTAAAACGAAATCTATTTTCGCGTATGCGCTCGCGCGCCTGCCTTTTGGCGTGCTACTGTGCTGCAGTAAAAGCACGGGAAAGAGGAGAAATTTAATTCTGTCGGTTTATCGGTTGTCGATACATTTTTCGAGACGCATTAAAAGGCACTAGCTGCACAAGCCCGACGAATTATTCGCGATGAGCAACCGTCTCATCGTTGCGAGAGAGAGGTTGCATACGCGGCAGCACGCGTGTGACCCCCAGCCACGCGCGTCATTCAATTAATAATTCAATCATCGTTCTCGATTGGATTACCTTTTGGGCGGAAAAAATAAAAAAAAAAAGAGAGAGGGAATGGGAGGGGGCAACCGGCAGAGTGTGACGCCCGGGGCGAAACGCAGCGAGAGACTGTCATTACGCGCAATGGCCCATGCATTTATCAAATTATTTTGGTTTTGTATCGACCTATCGATCGGAGGTCGATGGGAGGAAAAAAAATTTATCGACGATAAAATTCCGGATTTGCACGACGCATCGGTAATATGGAGTCCGTCAAAGCCTTTGAATCAACATTTAACAGAAAGATCCGCCTGGTCGCACCATCGAATGTGGATGATCTAGTAAAAATTAGGGGACGAGGGGAAAAATTCTATACAAGTGTAATTAATATTTACAATCAAATTTTTACATTATTATGATTTTAATTCCTCTTCTTTTCGCGTACTCGAAATTTTTATTAAAAGGAAAAGTAAATTTTCGAAAGTGTGATCTATTTGCGAGACGATACGCGTCTGTCTAGTTTGTGATCTTTTTCGTTGTCGTAAGTAATTTTGAGACGCGTTTTGCGATAGCAAGTCATAGGACACGACTCATACGGGTTTGTGAGCACGCCGAAAAAATACTCGCGAATACAATCCGCTGCTAATTATTGACCGCTAACCAATACAAGGGACGCGCTCGTTACGCTCCTATTATTAGGTAATGCGAAAGTGTTACCGTCCCGCGTATTAAAATGCAAACACTACGTTCGGTATGGACGGTTTAATGCCCCGTTCGGTTTGAACGCGTTGGCCAGGTAATTAAATTGAATGAAATTACGGACGATTAATGGCCCGGACACGCTCCCGTGACTCATGCGCGAAATCACGAAGTCCCTGACAAAAAGTGTTTCGTGCAATGCCATTTGATTGTCCACGATCATACAATTGCTCGTAATAAAATGAAAAATTTCATCTTGTGCATGCTCAGATATTTTCATATAGATTATATTGTATAACCCGTTTATGTGAAATTATATTTCTAATCCCGCTTCTCTATTTCTTCGTGCGCGTTTATCACATTATAAAATTGCAGAAAATTGCTTTATAATTCTCCATAAGTAATTTCACACTTTTACATTGAAATATTATAAATTATCGAAATAAAGCTTTAACTCATAGATTTTTATTCTTTTCAATATATTTCTCTAATATCAATAAATACTATATGTATGAATATGTAACGATATACGATATTAATATCATATTATATGCACGCATAATAAATGTAACATAAAAACTGCTCGACAGTAACATGCGATTCGCAAACATCCAGCATACATTTGACTAGGCGACACGCGAGAACGCATTATATTTTTATTATATATATATCGTAAAATTATAATTACATTGCACGAGGCACGAGGCGTTTCGCCCCTATCCGAGATGCACCATTATCGCGAAATACTGCAGATGCATCTACACACACGGTCGCATTCCTGGACATTAGCATTGCCACGTAGCATGCACGTATACATGACATAGCCCTTGTGTGTAGGTTAATGCTGGTACTCGTGAGAGTGGTGCGACATTCCCCTGATGAAGTTGAGCCGCGACGTGTAATAAGGGTCGCGAAAGGCAAGGTGGGGGGGAGACGAGCCGACGGACGGACGCTGGTAAAAGGTGGGGTTGGATGAAGTCAGGGACGGATCGGTCCTCGCGGTCGCTTCCGGAAAAATCTATGCTTCCGAGATGTATAGTGCCATTCTTCTATCTCTCTATTCGAAATCTACTTGCTACTTGCTAAATCGTAAATATCTTTGACCTATCGTTCTTTCTGAATATCTGGAAAGTTCAGGATTGCTTTTAATGAGCAACATATATTAATATAGTAAGAAAAATAAGACTGACTTTGCTCCCTCTTCCCGTTCCGTAAGCAATTGAGGAACAGATATCGAATCTCCGAATTCGCGAACACGCGAGATACGCCTGAGTCCGAAAAAGACCCTACGCCCCTGGATGTGGTTGACACGCGGGGTGGACCTGTCGAGGAGGAGGGTTGAGGCTGGAAGCGGACGTGACACGGTCGTCTTGTGACCCATACCCTACCACCGACACCACTCCTTCCCCGTCTTCTCCTGACCCCTTCTCGCTGACGTCCACCCCCGGTCCACATGCCACGACGGCGACCGACCGCCGCTAGAGTCCAGCTCTATTGTTGTTATTATTAAAGGGGGTCGCTGGGGGCGGGCGGGGGGGGGGGTGGCTGCCGGTCGGGTGAGAGGGACGATGACGGAAAGGAAGGCGGCGTCTGCAGGTGACAGATGAAACAGCCGACCTCTCGCTCGCTCCCGTTTCAGATCTCGGTCGTTCTCTCTTCGCCTCCGTCGAATATACACACGCGCACGCACATACACCTACACATATATGCCCGCGTGCACGCAACCGAGGCGGCCGGGGCTTTCTCTCTTTCGTTACTGCAAACTCACGTTCACCCTTCACGTACCACACCCCTTGCCATGTCGGACCTTCGGATCGTCGTCGTCCAGCTTCCTTCAAACTGTCGGGCTGAAACGTTTCGACACTGTCTTCGACGGATGCTTTAATCGATCCTTTAAGCAATCACTTTGAACTCTTTCTCTCTCTTCCTCCCTCTCTCTCCCTCTCTCTCCCTCTCTCTCCCCCTTTCCCTCTCTTTCCATTCTTTTATCGCTTTTTTCTCTTCTTTTTCAATTCGTTCTTGTTCTTTTCTTCTCACCGGCACAATGCGCCACTTTTGTTGTCCCTTTAAACTGGAAAAATTCTTTCTTCGCCTTTGCAGCGAGAAATTATCAACAATTACACGGACTGTGTTTTTAATAAAAACGATTAAAATGTAATACGTATAATGCTTTATATTAAATTAGAGTAAACTCGTTTTCTTATATAAAATAGTCTTGAAAAATGTATACTAACTAAAAACATATATTTATAACAAACAGACGAGTTATTCAGATTCGTTCACAAATGAGAGTGTGTTACGGAATCTCATTATCAATCCGCCGGCGAAAGCAATTTGATAGCGTGTCTTACGTACAACAAGCCTTTCATCGACAAGCATGATCTTAGGATAAACCGTGCCAAGCTCGCTTTCAAAGCCCGGCCCCGTTCATCCATTCGAGGTTTACGTCTATATTACGTACCTCGATTGTGCGTTACGGAGATTAGCGCGAACTCTGCCGCGTTACATGTAGGATATTCAGTATCTGTTCCCGTCTGCGAATGTACGTCCTTCGTTACGGATGACTGGCAGAGAAGTGATTCTGACGTCCATTGAGACGCCAGTCGGGAATTACGTGCACGTATTGGCTCGACGTCCTCGTAACCGCCGAGAGCTGAAGTTAGTTCGCGTTTTGTCCGCATTTATGTGATCGAGGCAGTCAGTCGCGCGTCAATTTGCCGCCACCGAGTTCTCCGCGCTCTTCCTCCCCTTCTCCCCCCCCCTCTCTCTCTCTCTCTCTCTCTCTCTCTCTCTCACTCAATCTTTTTCCTTTTCTCTCTTTCTCGATTCCATTGGCGTCTGTTCACGCCGTTGTCGTCGTCGGCGTCCGTTGTTCGGTCGAATCCGGAGAAACACGAAGAATTGGAGAGAAGACAGGACAAGATAGGGAGACTTCGCACTCCACCGAGATTAGTTTTATCGCGGTTCGCGTCCTTCCCTCGTTCCCGGACGATCCGCTGAAGTGGACACTCCGGAAAACGCGAGGAATGTATGTCTCCTCGTCCACCCGGTGAAGGAGGGACAGCGTAGTTACATACATATGTCCTCCAAGCCGAATTCTCTCCTCTGGCTTTTCCCCGCTTTACTCTCGAATAACTCGGCGTCACCACCGGCATCACCACCCTCGTAATCACACCCGCCGCGCTTCAACGTTCCTCGTCTTTTCCTTCTCTCTTCTGCCCAACGTCGTACGTGCCGGGGTCCTCCAGGGATCCACCGGAAACAAAACCAATAAACCGCTGCAGAACGATATTCTGAAGTCCCGTGGACGGACTGACTCCTTTCCGAAGTCCAATGGCTCGTGTCGTGGAACCCTCCCGTCGCGCGTTGACACCTCGCCGTCCCTCCCTCTCTGGATCTTGCTCCACACGGAGTTCAAGACAAAATCCTCCTGCCCGGATGGTTCCACTCGTTGAATATGCAATGAAGTTTACGGGTGCGGTTTCATTCGTCCGTCTGTCCGTCAGCTTGCTCGCGCGACGCACCTACGCTCTTTCGAGGAATACTTTCGAGAAGCAACAGATATCGTTCATCGATCCTTTCGAAAAACATCCTTTCGTTCCGTCTTAAAATTCTTACACTCTGAATAGGAATTTCACCATGATTATCTATATTTACTTTCCCATACTTTTACATAATTTTATTTCGAGTGTAAGTATATCAAGTGTGAACACTCATTTTTCCCGTTACTTTGCATTATAATGAAAAGAATTTCTATCTAAACTGTCGAAAAACTTAACGTTTTAATAAACTTCAATTATAATATTTACATATGTAATCACACTTATCACTTTTTAAAGATAAATTTTGATATTGAAACAATTTTCTAACCAAATAATGTTACGTAATATTCTTTCAATTATCATAACTCTATTATCAACTTTATTATCAATTATTTGTTGATAAATAATGATGGTCTTAACACATTTCGTTTTGGCAACTAACAACTTGGTTTTGGCGGACTAGTTTCGGCCGTTAATCAGTCTCTACAATGCTGCGGTGGTTCTCGAGCGACCGAGTGCGCACAATGGTTCTTTGGAAGCAATCTAGGTTGGGTCCTGCAAAGCCATCAGCCGATTTTCGAGGGTCCGTCTATGTCCACCCGTCCGTCCGAGGAGACGTCGGTGGACGCCCAGGCGTCGTCGCCGCTCACGGCATTGATCTGTCGGACGGCAGTCTTGATATCGACGGTGGGGAGGGTCCGGAAAGGCGGCTAGGAGGGTGCCTACTCCTACAGACTGCCACCTCTCCCCCTCCGCACCCTCTCGGACAACGCAAGTGTAGATGTATATTGTACGTGGCTCTCGCTTCCATACCTATCAAGCTCGATCGGCGAGAGGGGCAGAACGTCTAGAGTTGTTGAAGTGGGGGTGGGTGGCGAAAGTGAGCATTGAAAAGGACGGGTCGAGAAGGAGAGGACGAAGAACGCTCGTGTCCAGTCGTCATGCCGAGAGACAGCGACTCGTCACCCCGCGTCCGAGAGACTGATTACATCTTTTCCTGCTCTCTCGTTCTTCTCTTTCCTTCTTCTTCTTCTTCTTCTTCTCTTCTCCGTCGGGACACTCGTCTTTCCCTCTCGCCGTCTCCGTTCCGGTGCCGATGCTCCCACAGCGCGAGAGAAGAGACGTTAATCGAAGCAAATTGAACACACCGCGGTTTTGAACGCTCAATTAAGTTCCCCCTTGACGTTTCCACCCTTTTGCGAGGTGAACTACACGCGCACCCTGCATTTCAATGTAGTTCATTGTAGTGTGCAACGGCACGTAAATGCTTCGTGTGAAGTTTTGAAATTTTGCGAGCATCCGAGATAAGCGAATTTATGTGATACGATGTGCTCTAATCTTTCTCAATGAATAGTTCTTTTCGAGGATGGTGAAGATACATCCTTTCCGAGAGAAAAAAACTAACGGGCTGTTAATGACAGCCCTCGGTTTATTGTCTTGGACGAAATTCTACGAACCCAACGAGAAATCGTTATTGCCCCACAAATTGTAAATGGAAGTTGTTTTTGCAAAACCTGTATAAGTAAGCTGCGGGGTCGAATTAAGTTCCGAATTTTGCTTTATTATCCTATAATTATGAATAACCGCAATTTAGAACGCCCGGCGCGTTGTTGGAATTAGAGTGAAGAAATTTACTACGAATCCCGCGAAGGCCAACGAACGAGATTTCTAAATTATTTTACTAGGAAAAAAAAATTGTCGCGATTGCTCGTTCTTCTTTGTAATTATTCGTCATTCTTTAAAGTAGTTATCTACTTTATGTTTCCAATGATAAAAACAAAATGAATCAGAGGGGAGGAACGGACAGGAGGCAATTCGTTGCGTACGTGAACGAAGGAACCGCTTGAAGAAGAGGGGTTCTGAAGTTCGGGTTAGGTTGGTTGGCTGACCCGGTTGACAATCGATTGACGGCTGTCGCCAAGACCTCCACCCTTGCCTCTTTCTGTTTCGACGACCGTGTTGAACCCTTCGCGTCACCTCCCTTCGCATAGAACCTGTCTGGTCCGACAGGTCGAATAAGTCCCACTAATTATTCTCTTCCATGGGAACAGGAAATCGAGCCGTCCGATAATTAGCTACGTTCCATATTTCATAGCGCTAATTTCTAATTCATTATCATTTTTATCCGTTCTACCTTATTGAATTGATGCCACGTGGGTTAGAGGGTGCATACTGACGTGGCATATGGCAAGCAGATGATGTCCAATTTATGTTGACGATTATTACTGTGTCCATTAATTTAAATGTTAGGATAGTAACGGCGCTACGGACGAGAATGTCTTGCGAAAAAATACGCATCCAGTTGTCACGATGGACAAGTCTTTGCAACGGCAATAAGATAATATCACGGAAATATAGAATCGTGGAGTTTTGTCTGGTTAATATTGGGGGAAAGATACTTTTCTCTCTATGCGGCGAATACAGTACAATACATTTCCCTCGTTCTATCTCCGATCCTGAATTTAATTAAGGAGTTGCCAATGGCCGCCGATAAATTATAGCTCCACCCATACCCCCGACGCAGCCGTCGAAGTGCGAGAGGCTCGATGACGAGGGTGGCGAAGATGGGAAGGCAGTCGTGAAGTAGCGCCGCGAGGTGTAAAGCAAGACTGCAGCGCGGGGTGAGTGCGTTGAACGAGAAAATGTACAACGAACGACCATCTCTCGTAGTAGTGGTGCGGGATGGGTATATAGGATATCTACACGAATGCATAATACGAAGCCGGTACGAACACTAGCTCGCTGGTGCACTCGCGGGTATACACACGCGACTTCCACTGCGGGCCTTTCGTCCTGAGGAAGGTTTGCGGAGGCGGTGGGGTGGGTGTGTAACGGGCTGCGCTGGATATTATTTGCCGAGGACAGTGACAAACGCCCGTCAACGTCACTTCCACTCGCACCCTCAGCTTTCCACCACTACCGCTGCCACCGCTGCCGCTCCGTCACCCGCGTGCCTTCCACCGCTAGTTCTGCCTCCTCCTCCTCCTCCACCTCCTTCACTCCCACCTCCGTCGTTCCTCTCAGGAGCCAGAAACGTGACGAGCATATCTAGCTCTGGACCAACTCGTCATCTCTGCCAGCCATCAGAAGGCGCCTCTGGTGACTGCGATGGCACCACTACTACGGCAGCAACGACACTACCAACACTTCCACCAACGTCGACTCTCGCACTCACGCTACGGTACGTGAAATCGAAGAAGGTGAGAGGTGATATGGAGAGGCGCGGGTGGAAGGTCGGTACGGGAGGAAGAGAAGGAAGAGGAGGAGGAGGAGGCTTGACGTATCGCGGCCTCACGTCATCCCGTCTTACTCGACGCTGTCCGTCAGAACTTCTGCTGCACGGAGAATATACGAGCGCTTCTCCGCGATTTTGCTCCCGTGAAAAATCGTTATTGCTTGAGTCCTCCGAGATGACGACCCTCCCGTGGTTTCTACACTCGAATTTTCGGACAATCTTTTTCTACTTATCGCTTTATCAAATAATCTGCACCAACCTATCCTATTCGAGCGTTCGCTCGCTTTTTCTCGCTGCGGCAACGTGCAAATAACTCAATCGTAACTTAAAAATAAATTTCATCGACTATAAAAGCTAATGTTGTATTATATGTCTGTTCATGCAAATTATATAATTAAAAAGTTTTAAATTACATAATTTATTAGATAAATTACATAATTACATAATTTATCATGTTTTTTTTCCTATTGTGTGTTTCTTAAATATATAAATTCAAATAATTTTTATGAAATTAGCATTCTATTTTTTTATAGAATTTTAATAGAGTTAATAGATATCTGTAACTTTTTTCAAAAAAGTTTTAAAGTTATGATACAATTCGACAAGATTTCTATCGTTAAATAAATTAAGTAGATAACTGGCGCGGGTAAATTTAGGATTTGCAACATTATTTCTCACGAGAGTAAATTCTTTACAGGTGAGAAATATATTAGCAAATGTTAATTGCATAGTAGAAGTCGCAGGTGTTCGTGTGCGCCTCTAACCACGTTAGCCCGCATCGTTCATTATCTTACCTTCGACACAGGCAAGTAATATCGTATTCCAGCAAACTGGAAGTATAATATAACTAGACGAATGCTCTAGTTGGCCGCGCGCAAGGAGAGTGGGGTTGGTTACGCAGAAGGGTGCACGCTTCAGTACCGAGACACACGGGCCAGGGGGGGCGGTCGGAGGTTCGAGGGGAGGGGAGGGGGTGTAAGGGGGGAGGATGAGGAGGAGGAGGAAGTAGGATCGTACGGAGGGGGAAGGAGTCAGGGGCGTAGGTAGTCATTATGTGGAGGGAGGTGACGTCACTGACGGTGACGGATGGCTACACGTCAGGCAAGTATAAACCCCATGGTACCCAATAAATTATTGCAACTATAAATTACTTCTGTGCTCACGATATAATGCTACGGCTACTGCGGCGGACGTTGTGTGCGTAGGACGTCGTACGTGCGGACATGTGTGCGTGCGTGCGTGTGTGCGTGCGTTATGTGGATTTGCGTGCCGGTCCACTGTGTACGTACGGTCGTGACGATACGCGACGGTGGGGCGAGCAAACAAAGGTGGTACGATGCCAGACTAACTAGGCTCGGTATGGACATAGGTAACCCCATATACAGGACTTTCTTTCTTCCCCCCCCCCCCCCTCCCTCCTCGGTGCTCTCTTTCGCTCTTTCTCTCCGTTTCTCTCGGTCCCTTTCGTGCGGTGAACGCGCGCAAACGGGCTCCTCGATTTACGAACGTTTCTGACCACCATATCCCGCTGCACCGACGTTTTTATTCGCGTTATGGGAATATACGCTAAGCCGACGAAAGCGAGAAGTCCGCGGGATTTACGGGAGCGTTAGCGCGCAAAAAGCTTTTTCTGCGATATCGATGATTCTGGACGGAACGTTTCGTTGCCAAGGAAACAAGCGAAAATAGCGGCGTGATTATTTAAAGATATAGCGATATCCCAAATCTCGATGCGAGTGTCCAAAACGCGATTCAATAATAGCTTTTTAATTAAACCGATTGACCTGTTTGACCTGATTGCCACCTAATTAGCATCACCTTTGTTTCTAATCGAACGATCGATTTCTTTACATTCGAAATTAAATCATCGCATTAATGTTTCAATATCATTTGCTTATGATTATATTTAGTTGACTGAATTAAGATTCTTAATATCTACGATTCGGAAATGTCTGTAAAACGATTTTTAATGTCTTCTGTGTCTCTTGATGTACTCAAGAAGATGATAAATCCGGATTTCGCGGTATATATAGCGAGAGTTTTAGAGTTTAGAGTGCATTCCTAGATCTTTCCGGGCGGAATCGTTTTTCGCGCGTTTCCAGAACGTTCAGGGCCCCGGGTCGCGATGGAAACCACCGGGGTAACATAATCCTGATACGTAATAAATATCGCCACGTCGGTCTCGTTCGACAGTATTGGTGCGTCTGTCTCTCATCTGGATGCCTTTGGGGGCTAGGAAAAGAGGCAGAGCGGGATTCAGCGGGGCCCGGGGAGTGGATATTATGGGCGAGCGAGTGAGTTATACGCCTTGCCGCATGTGTGTCGCATAAATCTGTTCCAACCTCGGTCCCGGCCCCCTTACGACTACGCTGGAACTGCTCTGGCTTCGAGCGACGGAGAACTGAGTGACTGACTGACTGCCACCTCCTCTCCACCTCCTCTGGCCATCACCTCCTTTCGTCCTCTGCCTTTCGTCCTCTGCCGCGTATTTCCCTCAGCGAACTCTACTCCTCTAACTTCCCCCGACATTTCCAACTGCACATACTGCCGAATGCCGGGCGCATTGGGGGTAGGGGGTGCACGCAGTTCGTTTAGTTTAAAATACGTGTTACACGGTGCGCCGGCGGTATTTGAGAAACAGGAAAAACGTAGTGATATATATCCTTCCTATTTTTCACATTTAACTGCAATATGCTACAACAGAAGAATTTTTAGACAATTACCATTCAAATGCATTATTAATAAGCGAAGCACTCGGTACTTGAAGATTTGAAACGTATATTGATTATATATATATATATACATATATATATATATATATATATATATATATATATATAATCTTACTATAATTTTTTATAAATCTTGCTATATGATACGATTATATCGTAAATTAAATTTCTGATGCTAAAAATCTTATTTTAATTTAGGAAACTAAATGTTACAAATCTATTATGAACACAATTGAGTTTTGATAAAAGTATATGATATTAATGGTCCGATGACAAGTTTTACAACAATAACTCTGCCGTCGCGGCAAATTTTAGGCCGCTTTCCTCGTCACCGTTTGAACTGTGATTCATCGGACAGGCCATCGGGATGATAGTTGGTAGCGCTTCGTAAATCGCAGTCCGCGGCATATTAGTAGGGCTATATTTAGGCGGCTGTCCACTGATGAAGTGGTACTACCCCAAGTCCTCCGCGATGCAAGAAGGTAACTTATAGACTTCGAGGGACATGGTGTACGGTGTAAATAACTCTCGCACGGTTGCGGAAAGCAGGCGAAGCGGAAAAACGATATAATATACACGACAATGCCAAAAATTAAACGGGCGTCGTAACTTTAAAATATCCAGTTTATGTACAAGTGATATCCGCGCTCTTCGGCCGCACGAAGACGTCGGGTGCTCGACGTTCTCGAGAGGATGACAAAAGTACAATGCGCTCCCTGTGCAACGATGATATTCCATTCGAAGGAGAGTCGTTTGTGCGCGCGCGCGCGCACACACACACACACACACACACGCACGCGCGCACACACACACACACACACACACACACACACACACACACACACACACACACACACACAAGAAGACTAAAAATAATCGCTGTCGCTATTAGAAACGCGTGTATAAAATGCCGCTTGGGTTACGAGATACTAAGTGCGAGTTAAGGCGCGAGTTATTTGCGTTGGGGAATCGAAGCTTGTCGTTGGACGTGAATTAACTGAGGTCGACCGCGTGAGAGAGAGGAAGATTGAGAGATGCACCTGCCGTTTGCATCACCCATCCGTTACTCGAACGACAAGAACGCTTCTCTAATTTCCATTCACACCAATCCGTAACGGAGCTGTACGTGAGGAATCTTAGGAATTGATGCGTATAAATTATATAACGAGTATGCGCGCGCGTTAATTAACATTCCGCTTTGGCTAGCGATTGAGGCGCGATAAGAGGCGCGATAACCGGACAGCTCAGACGGCGATCCTAAAATCCCAACTGCTCTCTGGCAGCGATCGCGAGAACTTTGCGATAATTCTCCTTCTTCGATTTGACGCGGTCGTGAGAAAACGCTCAAACAACATCTGCCTCCGTACGCGTTTATGTGCAACACGTCGCTACGAAATCGTTCGCGAGCCGCGTTTCCAAGCGAGAGCGACGTCAAGGCGAAGCGAACGCGGCGAGAGCGACGTTCGGGGCGCAAGAACGATTCGGTCGCGGCGGGAAGATAAAGTTAAGGAGAACGAAAGAGAGACGAGAAGACGAACGGCGGACAGACGGCACGGCAGAGAGAAGGAGAGAAGATCGAGAGGCGCACCTGTCCTTCTGTACATCAGCCGTCCGTCATCCGCGCGACAGATCGACTCTGTCGGTGCGCCGCCGCGTCGTTCTCCACCTTCTCCAACCGCTCGCCGAGCACTCGCGCGGAGTACCACGTGGCATCGCACTTATTTATGTTGACACAATATTTATTAGGACGGATCGGTGAGTCGGCCGTTCGCTCATTCGCGCGGCTCGTCAGCCTATTTCGGGACTGCCTTCCCTCTTTCTTGCCCGCGCGCTCCGACACGTCGACGACGACGACGACGACGACGACGACGACGGAGTTGTCGGCCGTTTCACGAGAGACACATCCACTCTTTTTTAGGATTAAGATGCGAACTGGTCATGCGTCTTATTTTCTTCCTGTCCGTCAAGACGCGCCTGATGCGCTGCCACTCGCTTCGCCAATTGCATCCCGCCGTTGAACGTTCGTCACGGAAGTTTTTATTTCGGACCGTGACGGCGATCGGACAGGCACATCGTTGATCTACATATATCTTATATTATACTTTCCAACTGCGTGATTGCTGCGTTTTAATGTCCTTGCCAAAATGAAGTGATACTCTCCGTGTGAATTTTTGTCGTCTCTCCATCCCGTCAAGAAGATTATTATTTACTTATATAAGATTTTGTAATATCTGTGCGATGTTTTAACATAAATACATGAAATGCATACATATTTATTGAATATTTTCTGATCAGAAATTGTCAATAATTCATATCAATTATTTTATTATTAGGACATTAATTTTAAAAGAAGTTAAATATTATTTAAATGTTTTGCAGTGCCAGCATACGATATTTCGTATGCGCACATTTTCTTATTTTCCTTCTAATTCTGCAACATTAATGGATTTTAATGTAAATTTAATGAATCGGTGAAAATGAAATTCGTGCAATGAGAGCACGAATTGTTTTTGTGCGACAAATCAAAGAGAAGCCATACGGTTTCGGTTACAATTCGTCCTTTGTATTTCCGGAAAGAAGTGAATATTCGTGGTTCGCGCTACTTCGCGAGAGGATATGACAGGGGCTGTGTAAACGCGGCGATAACCGGACGGATCGACACCAGCTGCTCTATGTTTGTTGCCGGTTCTATAAATAGGCCAGTCGGCCCTTTCTCCACCTCGCGCTCGCGCTCGCGCTCCGCGCCCACCACCTCGCCGCCACCTTCATGCTCTTTCTCTTCCTCGCGATGCTTGAGAGATGTTACTTCGCTGACAATTATTGTTGTCACGGCCTCCGCTCCGGCAGTCGGTAACAGGACTGACACTTCGAAAGGCAGCGTGACGGAAAGCGCAAGAAAGAGCGGCGGAGGGCGAGAAGGCGCCGAGCGGCATGACAGGGAGACAGAGAGAAAGAGAGAAAGAGGAGACGAGGAGCGAGGGACGAAGAGGAAGAGGAGGCGGATGACGAACGAGGGGGGAGGAGAAGAGTGACGGATATCGTGATGAAGGCGTCCTCCTGTCACCTTCCTCCCACCCCCCCCGTTCTTCGTGGCATCGTACCGCACTTGCACGGCTTCTCTCTCCGGGCCACGTCCGGTTCAAGACTGTCAGAATTGCGCGCGAAGGGCCAGTGGACGAAAGAAAAAAACCGAATCCATGAAATCCTATATCTTTCGTAATATCGCTTCTTACAGCTGCGCAGATCGTATTCGAAACTGCTGCGAAATCGATTTAATGAAATTAATCGACGGTCGACGACTAAAAACAATCGACAAGATTAATATTATTCCAAAAAATCAATTTTTAACATTTTTATTAAACATCAGTTTCCCCTTATTAGCGACTTATTATTTCTAAGAAAGTCTTACTTTTTTTTCTTTAGAATCAGAAATATTCTAAGAAATTGAGAATAGAAGTAAAGGTAGAAATAAAAGTCTTTTACCAAGACACAATCGCTCGACTTTTTTCCATATCTTGGAAAGTCAAGTGATTATTGTCGTAATTATGTAACAATGTAACGCCAACTTTTATGTATTAGCTCGTAAAATGACAGAAATTAATCCTCAAAGATCCAAATTATCTTATCCATGGCCAGAAACCGGGGATATTTCGAGCTTGGAAAAATCCGTTAATTTCCGTTCCCGATGGATAATATATCATGATAAGCCACGCGACGTCGAGTCGACGTTCTGTGCCGCCGTTAAGGGTTAAAGAGAGAAATAAGCGTGTCGCGATCCTCCAGTTCGGGATATTAATCGCGCTCCTCACCGATCCCGACTTTCGCCTAATGCAAAACGCCGTGGGGACGGATGCTACTAACGAAGAGCGAAACGAGTTCGCGGATTTCGCCTTCCTGAGCAGCGGGAGCAGCGACGCATCGATCATCACTGTCGCCTGTTGCGCGATTGGACGGACGGACGGACGGTCGGTCGGTCTTACCGGACGTGCACACCGTCCATCCATCATTCAGTCGTCGTACCTGCATCAACGGACGCATCTTCGGCGCCTCCGTGTGCGCACGGGCATTAATACCATTCCCCGAAGAACGCGCGAGACGATTAGCCCGATCGGTCTGCTATATTTCGGGCCGCGTCGTAAAT
The DNA here is from genome assembly GCF_055798465.1 of Pogonomyrmex barbatus. NCBI lineage: Eukaryota > Metazoa > Arthropoda > Insecta > Hymenoptera > Formicidae > Pogonomyrmex > Pogonomyrmex barbatus. The sequence goes on from NW_028297160.1 coordinate 1,541,984, forward strand.
TATTTCGCGCGGCCGCATTAAATTTATCGCGCGGCGATGCCCGAGACCAGTTTCGAGACGAACGAGTGCCACTTAACTCTGGCGACTTTTATTTGCGATCGAGACGCGATTGACGTGAGAGATCGGGATTTCTCGTCTCTTTAAATTCGCAAGCAGTCGCAGACAGTGCGGTTATTTCGAAAATTAATTTTATGCTTCGACTTCATTATAAATATATTTTTCTCGAAGGAGGAAACGGAGGGGGGAACAATATTCATCACGTTTGATCGAATGGCGATATACGTCCACGTATAGAACTAAAAATAAGAGATCATAAAACGCTTAACTCATATCCGTTTTTATCTATCTATATTTGAACGTGACAAAATTTTAGAAATTCGAAGAGTCTCTAAAATTCATTAAATTCTATAAATTACTGAGATTATACTTGGTTAAGCTTTACATTAAAATGTTAACGTAACTATTTTTGCGTAATCTTTGCGTTATCTTGCGTAATCCATCTCGCAAAAGTAACAAGATGATTACTGTTCAAATATTTTATCCAGTGAACAACAGGCAAACGCATCTTCAAGTTATTTGAGTAATTGACAATACGTGTAATAGTGCGTCTCTCGTGTTATTTTCACGAACTATGCCACGGAGTCTAAGAATAGTCAGTGGACTTTGCGAGTTCGCATTGTATACACTGATTTGTGGACACTTTTAATCGTTACACTTGCGAAAGAGAGAGAGAGAGAGAGAGACGCCATGAAGATTAACGTTTCGGAGAAGGCGACGAGGAGGAAACGTAGACTGACAACGTCGAAAAATATCTTTTACCAGGCAAGTTATTCGCCGTATGTCGGGCAGATCTCTCTCTCTCTCTCTCCCCTTCCCTCTCCCCTCTCCCGGCATACAATATACACTGTGCAAAGACTGTCACTAAAATATGAACGTTAATAACTCGTACACGCGTTCGAGCGGCAGCGAGCGGCATTGCCTTGCCAAAACGCCAACCTTTTTTTCGCGAGACACGGCTCTCGCGCGTCGCCGGAGAGACCTTCTGTCCATCACTCACCTTCAAGCCCAAATGTCTTTGCTCGGTTATCCCCCCCCCCCCGCCGCTCGTTCGTGCCTCTTCCCTTCGTCGAATCGCTCACTCTCGTCCCGAATCTCCACGGATGTTTCTAACGCGTCGCTACTGCGACGTTGGCGCGACGTCTAATCGCCCGCGGACAATCCGCGCGTCCGCGCCAGAACGAATTAATACACGAATCGAGCCGCGCAAATTGGATTAGCGCGCGCCGGGAGAGCGAACGTGTTGAAGGAGTGGATTTTATTTGGATGGAATTTCGTGGAATTTCGCTGAATTGCGCAGTAGCGATGAAAGCGGCTTCGTCGATGACTCTGTTATTAATTTTTCCGTGATGGAATCAGGAAGTGAAATTAATTCTGAGCAGAATTAACATTATTTATGTAGAACGTACATCTATTATATAGCAGATTATATCTTTCCTATGCCTAATATCAAATTTGCGTTTACTCGTCCATTAAGGTGAACTAATTGCCGTTGTGCGTATATTCGCGCTATTACTATCATTAACGGTAAATTAAAAAGCATCGTGATAGTGGGAAAATTATTATAGCTGAGTTAGTTATCTTAATAGAACTTTAGACAATGATAATTTTAATTTTTCTTGAAATTACTTGTGTTATTTATGGATTTCTGTTGCACACAGTTTACATGTGAATGTTTTTGATCAAATCGAGATATGTCGATGTCACCGATAAAATTATATACGGAAGTGTTAATCTCGCAAATGTTAATTAGCCATTACGCCATAATCGTCAATAGTAAATTACGAGTTATTAATGGACAGCCTATCGACGGCGTGGATCAATGAAAGGATCGACTTTAATTTAACAGTTTATGTGCGCGATGCACACGTAGAATAACGTGCTATCATCCAACGCGCGCGCGCGCGATGTAGCGCGGGAATGATCGCCAACAGGGTGATAAAGTCCTCACGATCGGCCTCTACGATAAATAATCACTCGGTGTGCGATGTTTTTCACCCCCGCCGCGGTAATTTATTGCCACGCGTGAACGCGCGCGGTTAGGCGAGCTCTATATCGTTGCGGTAGCATTGCTTCTTATCCATCGTACGGATAATATTATTATCACGAGATTGATAAACGCGCTCTTGCCAAGCAACGATAAGATCTGTATGTTTGTACGTAGCTGGCTCTTTCTTATTCGGAATGCCGAAAAATATTGTGTCGCATAAGCCGTACGACAAGCCAAAGGGATGCCGAATGTATCTTAATAAATTACGGCGCAAGTCGGCTGAATGATTACCAACCATCGGAAAACGACAATCAAAGCTACCGAGATTTTCGTCTAGAGACTATTGTTTGAGACTAGCTTTGGTTCATGACGAGCACCAGTCGAATCAATGGATACCAGTCGAAGTCGCGCATAGGCAGCCGTCCTATAGACGTCAGATTTCGTAGCTCCCGATCGAACGAAATGAAAAGCGCGAACGAAGCTCCGTGGATTGCGGCGCGTAATATTCGCGGTAGTTCGCGCGATTTTGTTACGAGGCAGCACGACAATTTCGCAGCGGAAACACCGGCCCCGGAAATCCAAGATCTTCGGTATTTCAAGGCGGACGCATGAGAGAGAGCGAGAAAGAGAGAGTGAAGAGGGGGGGGGAGGGGGAGGAAGAAGTACGGGGAAAGATTTTGAGTACACATAGAGAAGGCGACGGCGGCAGCAGGGAAAAGCAATCGGGCGACGCGGATTCGGGGTTTTCACAGCCCTTGTCGATCGCGCGAGATTGAACGAGGCGTGTCCAAGTGCCGCGACTTCGGAATATCCGTGGAAAATTGAAGGAGAACATGCTCCATGCGGATTCCGCTTCCAACGAACCTTGCAGCGTGTCATTGCTTTCGTCGATCGCTTTTTAAACGTTTAACCGATGGCAGAGGCATTCCATATACACGTTTAATGTATGTGACAGATTGACTCGAAGCTTCATTTGATTAAACGCTCACACATTTCCGAATGAGTAATTTGAACTGAAACTTGTATATATTTACGTAGGAGTTAAGTTTTATCCAGCTAAAAAGAACTGAGCTTTTTCAAAAGTACTTTTTTCAAAATGAATATCTGTGTGTTGTGATAAATTACTTTTTAAAATAATTTTTATAATGTCAAGAAAAAAATATCCTATATATTTATCTTTATCGTTTTCTATTTGCGTTTCTAATGGATACGGAATATCAATATCATCAGCAATTTCTTTTGATGAGCCGTCTCGGGAATTATACATATAGATGTAGGATTTGATCGGAGAACGTCGTTTACGATGACGCGAGTAGCAGCAATGGAACGCAGCAATGGTTCGTAGTAGAGGGGGAAATTCGACAGACTGATGGAGTGAGTGTTGACTTAGGATAACAGTCGCCTCATCAGTCAATCAGTCAGGTAGACAACGGTAGGAAGGTACTCCGTCTTCGGTTGGAGCCTGTCGTCTTGTTCTGTTCACGTCGTCCTAAAGAACACCTAAGTGAGTCACGAATCTGACCACCTGACATTCAAGGGACTTAAGATCGAGGGCCAAAATAAAAACGAAAAAAAAAAAAAAGAAAGATAATAAGACGAGTCTGAGAGGATCGAATGCTAAAAAAGTCTGTCTGTGGTCTCCAGTACCAAGTGTATTGATCTAATTCTTCGGATGTTTCTTGATGCATTTAACAGCGATATGTCGAGAGAACAGTTAGCAGTTTAATATTCGAAATAAGAATATAAATTTTTCCGGCATTTTAAATTAAAATTGTAACTTTTCTATTGAAATGAATTCACAGCGGATAATAGTGTTTAATTTGATCTTCCTTCTTGCGATATCTTCAAATACTGAATAAATTAAGAATTGAATAAATTGAATAAGTATAAATTGAATAAGTTGAATAAATTAAGAATTAAATATAGCAGTAATTTCCAATAATGTTATTAAATATTAAGTCGAAGAAAATTATACCAATTAACCAATTGATCAATTGATCATTATCCTATTTTTATCACAAAAACTGTTATTCATTTTATTTGCAACGATACTTCAAATGTATGTTATTCTAAGAATATCTTATGATCGTCTTTGCTCTCAAACTCTCGAAACAAGAGTGATATTCTTCTGGGCTCGGAGCGCGACCCTCCCAATCGATCTGAAAAATCTGGATCATCACTTGAGGAAGTCGTAAATCAACGTCTTGTATCTCTCGAATACGGATTGAGTATGAGGCTTTCAAAGCCGGTTGCTCCGTGAGGAGGAGGAATCGCAGGGTGTACGCGGGAGGGAGGCAAGCGAAAGAGACACGGAAAGAAGGACAGAAGGCACGCGCGAGGGAGAGAGGAAGAGGCGCGCGGAGGAAGGAGAAAACGGATTCATCCGTCAGTCACTCTCTGGCAGACCGCGAGAGAATCACAATGCGAGGCCTCCCTCTTCTCGCCGTCCCTCTTCGTCCTTCTGTCCGCCCGTCCGTTCGTCCGTCTGTCTGCCTGTCCATCCGTTCGTCTCTTCGTCTGCCTCCTGTCACTCTCCCCGCCAGCCTTCCGACGGTTCTCGCATCAGAAATTCATCTCCTCTCCTGTCCTCCTCCGGGTTCTCCTTTTGTTCCTTCCCTGCCGCCACAGCCGCCGGCTTGTTATTATGTACTGTTTTATTGCCAGGACGTTGCTAAAGTTCGACCCGGTTACTTGCCCCGGCGTGGCGTCATTGCCGCCGAGAGAGAGGGAGAGAGGGAGAGAGAGAGAGAGAGAGAGAGAGAGAGACCCGCGCCTCCCCGGGATATTCGCCGAGATAACCGTGCGCGAGTAGTACTACTTATCAAAGATCCGTCTCAGAAGGCGTCCCAGCAACTTCGCTCGGCCGTCCCGACGTGAAAGAGACGAGAAATTAACTTCGTGCACTGTGAAGCCCCGTACGGCTCTCGCGGAGAAATCTTTTCTGATGTACGCAGCTCTACATTTCTAACACGGTGGTTATGTAATTACCGGTATCCACCGACGGCCTGTCCGACAATGAGAAACAGAGTAAAGCCCGGCGGATGCTTATGCCTGCAGTAGCTCCCACACGGTGATTATAAACGCCTAGTATGTTGTATCGTTAAAAGTAAAGTAATTTTCGAGGAAAGGTTCTTTGTGTTTGATATATCTCTCACATTTCGTTCGGATTTCAGAGCGATTAATTTATATTGATATTCCGCGGAAGAGTGCGTTAAAAATAATTTTTTTTGCTAATAACTTTTTTAGTACTTATTATTTTATTGACTTATACTTATTATTTCATGATATGATGTATTATCATATGTTTTAATGTTATACGAAATTTTTTTTAATTGTAATTTTAACCTCTGGTTTTAATCTTGATTTGTGAGCCTGTAAGACGTATTTACACAATTTTCGGTTATCTCACGTCGCTTTTAGAGCTGCCGCTATGCATATCAGGTTTCTTACAAACAATTAAACAGACACCTTGCATTATAAATTTTCTTACTGGATGAACGTTCGGCGTAGATGCTAATTACAAGCAAACCTAACTGATTTAGCTCGTTGATTGCACGTAAATCACTAAAGTACACAAGCTGACATTAGTGCGGATGCCTATGCACGCTAAAATTTACGCCTTACTCACGACCGCAATTTATGAACATGCACTAAAGGATCCTTGTCTTAACACCTTATTTTTCGTTCTGCCATTTGTAAGGCTTACCGCGTTTCATCTCGGCGACTCGTTCCGCCTTCATACGTCTAAGAGTGACAAATCGTTTTCCAGAAGAATGGCCTCAAAAGAACACGTTCAAAAATTGACGGAAAATAATCAGTTTCAGTCTTCGTTTTAAAAGATGTATTACATTATATTATATTATATTATACATATTACATCACATTGCAGAAGATTGTGTAAGAAATAAATATCTCAGATTGCAACTAAATTTAGGGAAAATCTCTAACTAAATGATCTTTTGATGCTTGGATACATATTACTAAATAGATTAAATTAAGATTTCTTATAAGATACGGCAGAATATAAACAATATTCATTGCAAATTTTGTATCGCCGTTTGTGAAATATTAATATATTGTTTTTTTTTTATTTGCAATAATGAAATTTATGTATAAAAATGATTAATTCTTCTATCGATTAACGATATTAATTTAATTAGGCTAAAGTCAATATAATTATATCTTGCATTCTCGAAGCTTTACTGTATAGAGAATCTGTGAATTTATCAGCAATTAGCAATAGCTCTACACGAATAGCGAGCGTGACTGAATCGGTTGTTCGGCTTACGACCAGATCGTCCTTACGACTCAGCTCATAGGATAAATAGCTAATACCTTCGTGGTACCAATACCAGTTAGCTCTTGGTGCATCACCAACATGTGTACGCCAATATATGCAGGTGTCTGCTATCTATATCCGTAATTCGTGCAGGCAAAGAGAGGCACGACAAAGGAGCGAGGGGGCACATAGGGAACGCGCAACGACACACATTTATAAAAGAGAGAGAAAGAGAGGGAAAGGGGAGCGAGAGAAGGCGCGGAAAAAATCAGGCAGGGATCGTAACGGTCTTGCAAGCGGATGCTTCGCCGATAACGCTAATTATTGTTCTGGACCGGGAGTCGTAGGCGGGCTATTGGCGCAGAATCATTGCCATCGTAGATAGCACGGACCCGCTCTCTCTCTCCGCATAGCACGGGCCGCTAATACGCCGCGCTTCTTTTCTAACGTGAGGAGGTTCGAGTGAGTCAAGTACAGGAGGAGCCGGATATCGGCCGGTAGCATCTCGCCGAGTGTCGAGACTCGGCCGCTTTTAAGCTCGGTACGCCACGCTCCTCCGAGTTGCCGAGGCGTATCTTACCGGCGGGCTACGTCCGGGATGCGCTACCCGGTGCGGTCCTTGTTAGCGGCCTGCCAATAGCCCTGCACGAACTCCTCGCTCGTGCAGAGCATTTGCATCCTACTGAGCCCGACATCGATGTCCGATCGATCCCGATTGCCGAGTGGAATACTTTCGATTCGCGGAATCCTCGGTGATCCTCGTCATTACGATTGGTATTCTACCAAATTATCAAAGTCGCATGACTTCGGAATACAATCTGAGTACGTTTTACTTCTTTCAAAAAGATTAAACGCATCTCGGAGAAAATTGACTACGCAATAAGAGTGTCGCCGAAGTTGCCGAAGAACGTTTATAAAAATGATTCTTCCGGTATAACATGTCACACACCTGTGCGTGTAATCGAGGTACTATCTGCTTCCAGGAGCCCTGTTAAAGTCTCTGGTTACAGATGAAAATGTATGATGGTAACAGTTACGATTGAAATTTCAAAATGGTATCACATCGAATTTTTTTTTTTTTAAATAAAAGTGGTAGGAATAGATAGGGAGAGATAGAAGTGAAGGGCACGCAAATGTTAGCTAGATACTACGGATTCGCGACAAGAATCCGAAGGGGGCCTCCCGGAAGGGTAGAAGACGGACCGCGTTCACATAGCGGGCGGGGCTGTCCGCCGGTGGTCCGCCCGCTCGGTTTCTCGACTTCTTGCATTCCCCTCTTCGATACGCGCCTGGATCCGAGCGATCCTCCGAGAGGTCCTCCTTTTATCTCCTCTCGTCGTCGCCTCGTCGTTCTCTCCTTGGCCGTGCACCTTCTCGCCGTCCTACGGCTAGTCCCGACCGGATCGGCCGGCCAGTCGCTTCCATCGAATGGTCCGCGCCGGGGTACCGGGAGAATCGCTCCCGGTAGAGAGACAATGGACAATGGGGACATAAATCTGCGTAATTAGTTGCTGATGCACCCGCGGATCAATGTGCGATCTCCTTTCTCTCCCTCTTCCGTGGCCTGTCCGCGAACAAACGATCGTTTGGTTGGTCACTCGGCAAAGTAGGACGGTGCTCCTGGTTGTCCCCACCCTCTATGAGGGGAGGTATGCTGACCACCTTCCGCTCTCGCCCTGCTCTTGCGCTTGGCTTGGCGATTGCTCGCAACCGAGGACACGGCACTCCCTTCTTCAGAGAGGATGTCGGGAGCAAGATGGCGAACAGAAGAATTCGCGTTAGAATTGGGTATTTACGTCCGAGTCTATCAAACGTAGCTTATTTGATTGTCGTGATTAACACGCAGTTTAATGTTATTATAGATACGAGAATTTCGGAACATCCAAATAAAATTTATGCGACGTGATTCCTCCCTTCGCAATTATTTATTAATCTTAGATCAGGTCATGTTCTCTGCACAATCACAGCACGACAGCTCCCCGTCGTTCATTACTAAGGGTTCAAATGGAAACGATTTGATTAAAACTCATAATGCAGATGATGGAACTCCTTGTCCCATCACACAATACCTCGTCGTCGTCGTCGACGACGACGTATCCGACATAGTTCGCATTTTCTCTTTCTTCCTCTCCTTCTTGGACGTCGCATTCGTCGTCGTCGTCGTCGTCGTCGTCGTCGTCGTCGTCGTCGTCGTCGTCGTCGCTGTCGTCGCGAAAGGCTGATAAATGAACCGATAGTGCCATTGTGTTACTCGCCATCTAAACCTTTATATCACTCCTAGGTACTTAGCTTCGTCATTTCTCAGTATCTCCACTCCTAGGTCGTACGTTCTTCTCTGCTCTTCTATCAAGATACAGTGTGGGTGACAGAAGGATTTGATTCGCGTCCTACATCAACGATCTTCCTGTAGAAAAAGCGATACATGATGTCGTCAACTGATACGTATTCGCGTTTGATTTCTTTGACTTCTAAATTACTTGATAATACATAAGTACGTCCTGCAATACAAGTTTGCTCGCTTGTCACACGAGATTATACGGACAGGGAGTATTTTCCTCTCCGCAAAGATAGAGTCATATATCGTATTTTTCACGTCCAACGACTTATCGGCAAGCGTAATAGAAAATTCGCCGATGGGTCAATAAGATATCTGGATTGCCAATGCAACATAACTACTATTCCGTTATACAAATGACAAAAAGTATCAACAAAATGTATATCGTATAGACATTTAATAGAAATGTAATAGCACGCCGTTATTTCAGAAAACGTGGCATGTTATGGAATAATCCTTTTAAATTACGATTGGTAATAGCTACTAATCCACTTCTTCGACGAATGATTTCAGGGGAGGACGGCGTCGAAGGCTCTGCGCCCGGTACGGACCTCCAAGGTGAGGAGGGCGATTGCGTCGACGAGGATGGTCCTATTAGCCCCAGCGAGAGGGGCTGCGCGCCCGCTGCGAAAGAGGACGAGGATGCCGAAAGAACGGACGAAGAAGACGACGAAGAGGCATCGCCACCTACGCCTCCGCCTTCCGCCACCTCAAGGTTAAATCCGGCTATTCTGCGAGACACGGGACCTCCAGACAGGTGAATTTTGCATCTGTATAATTTTCTGCCTATTTATGACCCGCGACGTTTCGTCTATATAATTGTTCTGTCTTAATGATTACCGAGAAAAACAGTCACAAGACCGCACGAACAAAACAGGTGCTCGTGTTTTCCTAGAATAGATTGGCAAATGTTGATAGAGATAATTATTGAAACTTGAAAGACCTGATTATAAAGAAGAAACTAAGAAATGTACTGATATATGATAATGACCAGAAACATCACTCGTGTAAGCTTAAACGTGTTGCAACGAGTAATAGCAACTTTTATTCGCACTTTCTCAGTAGCAATTTATCCGTATCAATTTTCTTTGGTCATCCTCATTACATTCGTCAGTCGCGCATGTTTCTACACACACACACACACGTGCCTATATACATGCACACGTGTCTCTGCACGCCCGACACGTGGATATTACGTCCGCGAAGAAAGAGATACACGACGTCAAACATTTCCATAACCTGTGCGAGGCAAGCGACCCATGCAAATCAGCTGCGCGGATAGCCGCGCGCGAGTGACGCTTCGGCGCAAATCACCTATGGCGGTCGTAGAAGCGACGCGTAATGGTGGGCATAAAGTCGGAGGCACGTATCTAAATTTCGCCCGACGTTGTCTGCCGGCGACTCATTAGTCGATGCTTTATCCGGGCGCGGAGACTCTTTATAATAAAGCGTCTAAATCATCGCGAGCCGCGCCGACGCGACAAGCGCGCGAGCTTTTTGATGTTCGCCGTCGTCGGGCGCCCCTCGTGTGTACACGAGGCACGTCGTTGTTTTAAGAGCAACAAATCGTCACGGTGCCTCTCGCGTAAATACGTGTATGCGCGAAGTAAGCGTCGGGCGGCGAGGGTTAAGTGGTAACGGAGCGAGGCGGACGGGCGGGGACGGACGGGCGAGGCCCCGGATAGGGATAAATAAGCCGGTGTCGGAGTTGATATCGGTGTCTGCCGCGCGCGACGTCACACGGCTAATAGAGATAGGCACGTGTTACACATCGTCCCACACCGACGATGCCCCACTAGCAGGCGCTGCCTCCTAACCGGGGGCGGCAGTGGCGCTCCCGCTCCCCCGCACACCCGCGCCGTCCCGCCAGCCCCCAAAAACTTCCCCTGCATGCGTGGCAGCGATCCCCTTTCATCTCGCGGCACGCATTCGGCATTCAGTCAGGAACAGTCAGTTACGAGCGAGCCGTCGACAGGCCTGGAACGTAGCCGCGCGCTGCGTCGCACCGCGCGCATCGCGTCGAGGCTTACAAAACCATTACGACGACCGCGCTGGCTCTAATCGTTCCGGCCACGTGCTCCCTTCCGACAGTCGATCCTCGCGCGCGTTGATGACGTTGCGACAGGTATCGATCGCTCCTGCGGCACACTCGGCGACTTCGACCAATCCGCACGGTTTTTGTCGCGAGCTGGATGACTAACGTTCATCGCCAGAGTGTGCAATTAATTGTAATCTGTCCGCGAACGGAGAGCACCGTTAATTCACGTTACGTCGTATATGCGCGGTACCGCACAAGCGAAGAAATACTTTAGCCGATGTGAACAGGCGTATTCTCAGCTCGACGAGTAACTCATCTTTTAGCAAAGTGTATTTTTGTTTTCGATATTGATAACACGCGGTAATAATCTATCGTATTCCGTTGTATAATACGTTCGTCGCGTACGCGCTTACATGATACGTTTGTGTGTTGTGCGCATTTCGCATGTGCGCATAAGCGTTAGCAACGACAGACGTTTTCATGCGTGAATTATCCATCGCTGTTACCATCGTTGCAACACGCTAACGTCCCTAGGCTCTATTTATCACGCGAGTCTTTTTTCCGTTTACATCTACCGATGATCCGTCGTTCCCATCATACACAGTATGGCGAAAGCTGTTTGCGTAGTAATTTCTATGGCGGACGCTTATGAAATATTAACGTCACGGCGTCACCTGCGTTGTGTAGCGGTGCTCGCGGATCGGTTACAAGAAAATTATCGCGCGATTATCATGATTAATGACCACTGCCCGACTGCGAGTCTCACTGAACGCGTATCTTTACTTGTCAAGGTCCGATAAGATTCGTTTCATCCATCATAGCCACTTCGAATCCTAAAGAGATCTCGAAGAGGGGTACGCGCGTCCGTACTCCAAAATTATAGCGCTCGGTATCGTTTGCAATTTCAGGGAGCCAATGAGTCCGCGCTGTCCCTCGAGAGATTCTCGGGAATCGTCCGGTCCAGCGACCGGAAGTCCCCCACCACCTGCTACCAGGAGCAGCGCGAGCCCAGTCAGTCCAAGTAGTATTGTGCCTCTTGGAACTCACTCCCTGCTACCATCTCATCCTGCAGCGGTCATGGCGGCGTATCTGCAACAGACTCATCAGCGCCTGCTCCTCGGCCATTCGCCCTTGTCGCGTGGTTCGGTGTCGCCACTGGTTTCCTCCTCGTGCTCGCCGCCAGCCGCCACCCCCGGTCTCTTAGTGTCGCCTACCAGCGTCGGAGAGATCTCACCGTCGGCAACACCCTTGCCGGCTGTATTGGACTTTAGCACGAGGAAAACATCCTCGACTGAGGAGGACGAGGAAGAACAAATATTAAATCTCAGTAAACCACCTACACCGTCCTCCTCGACGGAAACGAACAATGGTCCGTTGGATCTTTCGGTACCCAGCAGAAAACGACCCGGCCCAGAAGACTCGCCGCCACCTCCGCCACGCAAGTCATCGAGACTGGCTTCCACGACGAGTTCCACGAGTCATCAGGAAACGGCGTCGCCAGGAGTCACGCCATCCAGCTTCAGTAGGCCACCCGTGGTGTCTCCATGGACATCTCCGGTAGTGGCCTCGCACTTCCCATACTTTGCCGCAGCGGTAGCGGCAGCGGCTACTAGTCAGCAGCAGCTTTCGCCGAAAAGTACTGGCGGAGTGGTGGATCATCATCAGCTTTGGAACGGAAAGATGAAACCGCCAGCCGCGCTGGAGAAGCCGTATCAACCTAGCGAGGCTACGAAGGCGCTTGAAAAGATGAGCGAACTGAGCAAGCTGGGTGGCGAGGATCTCTTCAGATCGTCTTCCGGAGGAAGTGGTGCTGCCTCAACGGGATCCAATGCACCGGCGACAACATCTAGCAGTCGTCATAGCGCCTGGCAATCCCACTGGTTGAATAAAGGTGCCGATCAAGCGAAAGACGTTCTAAAATGCGTATGGTGCAAACAGAGCTTCCCGACTTTAGCCGCGATGACGACGCACATGAAGGAGGCGAAACACTGTGGTGTTAACATGCCGGTACCGCCACCGGCTCCAGGAATTCATTCACAGCAGACGACGATGCCAAGCATACCACCGCCTCAACAGCCGCCTCATCAACCACAAACCTCTACCGGCAATACCGGTAGCAACAATTCGGCCACACCCAGCAGTAAACAAAGTCCATCCGATTTGAATTTATTAATCAAGGAAACAATGCCACTGCCGCGAAAGCTCGTACGAGGCCAAGATGTCTGGTTAGGCAAAGGAGCCGAGCAAACGCGACAAATTTTGAAATGCATGTGGTGCGGACAAAGTTTCCGCTCGCTAGCCGAGATGACTTCGCATATGCAGCAAACGCAACATTATACGAACATTATTTCTCAAGAACAGATAATATCCTGGAAGTCGTCGGACGAGAGCAAGGGCACTAACGCTACCGGCACTGCTGGAAGTGGCGGAAGTGTCACTGGAAGTGGAGGGGGCGGCGCGGGAGTACAACCAGGCGGAGGACCTCACGGAAACAATGGTGGTCCTGGTGCTGGCGCCACAAGCAGTCACGTTAGCGCTGTACTGACCTGCAAAGTTTGCGATCAAGCGTTCAGCTCTCTGAAGGAGTTGAGCAACCACATGGTAAAGAATTCGCATTACAAGGAGCACATAATGCGCTCGATCACCGAGACTGGTGGACGTCGGCGGCAGACGCGAGAGAAGCGGAAAAAGTCACTGCCTGTAAGAAAATTGTTGGAACTAGAACGCGCGCAAAACGAATTCAAAAATGGCGACGCCGCGGCTGGACTGACCCACACTCTTGGCAAGCATGCCGGCAGAATTACGTGCGAAAAATGCGGCGAGAAGATAGAGACTCCACTTTTTGTCGAACATATACGTCAATGTATCGGCGCGGGCACGGTGGGCGTCAATCAGCGGAACTTCCTGAAGAATGCGCTCATGTCCAATCATTTGTCCGCGACGTTACCGCCAACCGAGAGCGGACGTAAGAGCGTCAACGAGGAAACGTCTTCGATATCGTCGAGGCATCATCGGTCTCCATCCTCGGCCAGCGACGCGACTACACCGGGAAAAGATACTCCTACACCGACAACCACGGAGACTACCGCTCCGATAGGTACCTCGCCGTCGGTTTTGAACGCAATAGAAAAACTCATCGAGAAGAGTTTTGATTCTCGCGTGAGACACGGCACGCCCGGCCTGCATCACGCTCAGCCCGGCGGCGCGCCGATGGGTACAAGTATCCTCAAGCGATTGGGCATCGACGAGAGCGTAGATTACACGAAACCTCTGGTGGATCCGCAAACAATGAATCTACTTCGATCTTATCAACAGCAACACCAGCAGCAACATTACAATGCCAATGCCGCGGCGAGGAGAGAGCGAAGCGGCAGCGAGTCCAGTTCGATATCGGAACGAGGAAGCGGCAGGACGGATACTATGACACCAGAAAGACGCATGGATCTATCTAACGCGAGCCATGAAAGACACTCTTTGCCTCATCATCATCGCGTCACTCCCGAGAAGCAGGCCGCTCCGTTAGTTCCTAGTCGCCATCATCAAACTACGGAGGAATCCGGTGACGAGGAATCATCTACCGTGGTAGTAAAGAAAGAACCGAGAGATGAGGAGACGGAGGAGCGAGGCGCGAACGAGGAGGAGCAACAGTCGCAGTCGACGAGGGAGGTATTCGTGAAAAAGGAGATAGTGGACGACTGCAGGGACGAGGAGGATCAGAGTTCCTACAATCACCGACGAAGCAGCCTCCACGAGACGCCGGAGGATGGACGAGAGGTTCTGTCACCTCGAATGAATCCGCCTACTCCCCGACCGACCAGCCAGGTGGAACAGGTCGCGCGTAGTCCCTGTAGGAACAGCACGAGCAGTCCTACCAGCAGCGACCGATCTGTCACGCCACGGGGTACACCTGACACTAAGGCATCCAGTAGCCTCGGAGCGCTCTCCTCCATGTTTGACAGCTTATCCGGCGGTGGCGGTGGTGGCGGAGGCAGCAATGTCGACTCGCAAGGACGCAAAACGAGCAGCCATCCTCTCGCGGCGCTGCAAAAATTATGCGATAAGACGGAAACGCGAGGTCCCAGTGCCAGCGGTGCCTCGAGATCCGGGGGTGGTTCCACAAGTAGCACCATCGGTTCGAGCAGCGGTAGCACAGTAGGAGTGACCGGTCCGGGTCCTGGACCAACACCAGGTGCCATCTTGGCTTTTAGCTGGGCATGCAACGATGCCGTGGTTACCGCAGATTCAATAATGAAGTGCGCATTTTGCGATACGCCCTTCATTTCGAAAGGCGCGTACAGGCATCATTTGTCCAAGATGCACTTTGTCAAAGATGGCGTCATCCCGGATCCATTGACCATCGGCAGATCGGCAGCAGCGGCCGCAGCTGTGGCGGCCGCGGCGGCATCCCAGGGCACTTCCGGTGGGCCGAGTCGCAATTCCTCGTCGCCGCCGACGTCGCAGCGCAACAAGTCGCCGCCGCTTCCGCAAGCGAACGGTAGCCCGTCGCAGTCAGCGGCCTCACCCCTCGAGGAGAGTCCGCACTCCAAATTTCTCAAGTATACGGAGCTGGCAAAGCAATTGTCCAGCAAGTACGTATAGTCCGAGCCCCGTAAGTAGCGGTGCCATTTGTACATAAATGTATCTATACTGTAACGACTGTAAAACTAGCGATATGGTTGAAAATTTTCATCCCCTTCTCCGCGAACACCGCCGCGCCGAATGACGTCGTCGGCGCATTTGACGTCTTCGGGTTTATGCTTAAAGAGGCTGTGTCGTGGCTATATCGGTAACGTCAAAGAAATCTTCGTGCAAACAAATGAAAAATAATTTCTCATAATTAAAACATAATTGCATTAAATTACATTCTATTGCATATATTATTGCCGTAAAACAAGATGGATCAAATTATAATATTTGTAGTTTTGATCATTAATTTTCTTGTGATTGTACGATATATAATATATATCGTACACAACATATTTATGGATGAAGGATTGAAACTAATATACATTAATTAGAATAAAATTAAGTTAGGTAAAATTATATCAAAATTTAGTATAACTTCAAATGAGCAGAACTTTGCGGAAAATTGTCGTATTTGAAAGTTTTCTTTGCATTTTTAAAGATAAAATTTGTTTAAAGAATTAATCATCGTGTTTCGTGAATCTACCTTTCCTTCATCCCTCCACTTTTTAACAAGTAAGGACGTTTCGCAAAAAATTGCATGAGTTGATGTATTATACGGAGCAGAATGAACTTTTTCGCAAATATCATGGTAATCATCGTAAAATTTGGATTTTTTTTTTACAAATTAAAGAAGAAAGAAAAATTCGTACCATTTTTTTCGCGAAGTTATAGCATGTCAAAGTTACCCATGAATTTTTGCTTGGTAAAGGAGTTTGCGTACGTCGCATTCAAAATTGTGTATTGCTATAGTATTGTTATTTTTGTATGTTGTCCGAACGATAACAGTATTAGTAAGTAGTGCGCTTAATAAGTTAAAATGCAATCTGATTTATCAACCATAATTAGAGCCTGCACATTATATGCTACAGCGTCTACGAGAGATTATTCGAAAACGAGGCGAGAATAAAAATCGCCTCCGCGAAAAAGAATCGTACGAACTTTTTTAAGTTTGTGAGAAAATTTTATGGTTACTATGATATTTGCATAAAAAGTTCATTCTGTTCCATACAATATGTCAAATCATGCAATTTTTGAGAGACAAAACACGTCTTTACTTTTTAAAAAATGGAAGGATAAGGGAAAGATAAATTCAAACGAAGACTAATGTTCTTTAAAGTACAGATTTTACTTTTGAAAATGCAAAAAACTTTCAAATACAATAATTTTTCGCGGAATTTTGCTTACTTGAAGATTTTATGCTAAATGTTGATCCAATTTTATCTATACGTTAATTTTGTTGACCAGTGTAAATCCGCTGAGTTTTGATTTCGATGTCATAAGAATGCAAGAGCGATTTTTGTATTTAAATGAATAATGGAAATATGATAAAATATCTTTTTCGCGCGTTTATACACTGAAAATTGTACTTATCGTATGATTATATATTTCAACTCTTATGATAAATTTCTTCTTGTGATGATTCTACATTTATTAATTTGATAAAAAAATAAAAAATATAAATAATATGTTAACAATTGTGCTACGGGGATTAATCTTTAACTAAAAAAAAAAATTGACAAGAGATCTATATCACATATATTTCTTATATTTCATTAGAAATATTATAAAATTGTTTATTAGTTTTATTGATTACAAATAGTTAACAATACAAATAGAATTATTAAAAATTTATTTCATTATAATTAGTATTTCAATTACTTTTTAGTTCGCATGCAAACAAAATATAGAAAATCAAAATTGACGTTTCGAGATGGGGATAAAAAGTTCCGCGTAATTTGAAGATTTGTCCAGAAATGAGCTTCGCCACCGCACTCTTTCAGCCTAAATGTGGATATCTCCGTCGAAAAGACTTTGTCGTTGCGACGATATTATTATAGTAAGAGATTTCGTTCATTCGCAGAATAAATGCAAACGCAACGCAACGCAACACGCAATGCGACTCCTTTTCCGTTTTTTGGCGATCGTTTTAGTCTGTCATCGAGGACGCATCTTATCATTCCTGGGTTGGTGGCACGATTAGCGTGTGTAAGACCCTTCAAAAACTCTACATTGGAGAGGGGCCTCAAATTCCGTTTTATATACATCTGTCTCATATTGTTTTCTTTTATACTGATTCCCCTCTTCTTTTCCGATTTACTACATTTTTAGTCGTTACGAGAAGATTATGCTCTAGAATAGACCTGCGCGCGTAATTGTTTGGAACGTTTCCTTCTCGTTATAGGATATCACGTGCGACACGTGAGAAACATCGCGAGAGAATTTTTCCGCTTCTCGCAACTTTTCTCAATCACAATCGAATATATGTCCAAGGTAGGACGCGCGCAACTTTATACAATCGACATTTCCGTGTCGTTAAGATTTTTCCGCAGTACACGTTTCGCCTTCCGTTTTTTCGTATCACTTTCCTTCCATCGCTATGAGAATTAACGAATTGTACCAGTGACTCTTACTTTCTTTCGTGCCCAAGGAACGTTAGAGGATGTGACGAAGATGTGGGTGTTGAACGAGCGTTAATTAAATTGTGATGCCACCATATCTCGCGGCACTGCTGAGTCATGGGGCTCGGCACGCGGCCAAGTTTGTGATTTTATAAATACTTAAGGACGTTTACGACGTGAGATGAGCAAGATTGCGACGAGACAAAGGAAACAGCAAAAATTGCATTAGAGCAAGGAGAAATGAAGAGATGGAGAAAGAGAGGGGTAAAGACGAAGACGGAAAACGAGAAAAAGAGAAAGCTTACCTATCATCTGTCGTAAAATCGTCAGCATGTATACCTCTAGATCGTAAGGCCGTAGTTTATTAGCGTATAGGATAGGCTAGGGTTCGACCCTGTATAGGAATCTCTTTGTTGATACTTATTATTACGAAAAAAATCGGTGAGTTTGCTCGCGGGGACGGACGAGAGCCGTCTCGAAGAGTGTTACGACTGCTACGAATCGAAGGTATGGAGATACACGAGCGAGTGTAAAAGCGACAAGAACCGAGGGATGCGGAGACGCGCGGAGGTGCAATAGCGAGGCTCGCGATTAATTGAATAAGTACACGCGAGTCGAAATGCATGCGTGAAACAGAATGGAGAGAGAGAGAGAGAGAGAGTGTGTGTGTGTGTGTGTGCGAGAGAGAGAGAGAGAGAGAGAGAGAGAGAGAGGGGGAGAACAAGAGAAAGAAAGAAAATGAAAGACATGTGAAAGAAAGAACGTTGTCGAAGAACACATATTTTTTCGACACAAATGCGTACATGTAGACCATTGTAAATTTTCTTTGTTCAAATAATATTTATTGCGTCGTGAGCGAGCTAACGCGTCATTTTACGTGTAAAATATTGTCATTATTATCACTCGAATTATCGCGACTACTGTGTATATTGATTATATAATTACGATTATTATATTACGATGATGCGTGGCATAGTGAGTGTAGTGATAAATGCGGAGCATAGGGCGCGAGTGCAGACAGAGATATGAATATTACGATTATAAGAATAAGAGAGAACGAAAGAGCACATGTATGAGAAAGAGAGAGAGAGAGAGAGAGAGAGAGAGAGTGTGTGTGTGTGTGTGTGTGTGTGTGGTGTGAAAGGGAGAGAAGTGAGGAATAGAAAGATAGAATGACAGCTGGGGAAAAGAAAGAATGCTTCCGAGAGATTGAGAGACTAGAAGCAGACCGGAAAGATGGAGCAGCTGTATGCGGCCCTCAACAACGAAGGCCGGAAAAGAAACGGAACATAACTTGTATACGTATTTCTTGTAAACTCTAATTCTTCCATCGCGGACTTTAAAAGTATTTATCGACATAATAATAATATTAATATTATATTGTAATTATATACGACTGCTGAGAGTGTGAAGAACGTAACGCGAGACGATTACGTGGCTGCGACGTACATACACGCATACACACACACACACACACACACACACACACACGTACACACACGCACGCACACGTACACATGTGAGAAACATGTATTCACCGTCGCAGCAACACTCGAGAAAAGAAACAGCCAGCCGTGCGAATGATACGCTCGAAACGTACCTACCTACTTACAAACACGCAACCACAAAGATATGCATCATGTATACGCGACTCTTGAAACCATTTTACCAGATTTGTCATTATTTAATTATTTCGGTTGTATTTTAAAATGCAATTAAAGCTCAAATAAATATATATGTTATAAACTAAAAATGTATGTACGTGTTTCGTGTATCTACTTCCTTCCTACCATCCAAACGAAGTTTCAGCAATAATAATCTCAGAATTTAATGAGAGGTATTCACCGTGAACGATATCGTATCTTTCCGGAGATGTTTCATGGAAATGAGATATCATTAATTTTCCTACAAAAACGAATCTTTTACGTCATGGTATAATCATTAACTTGAATTCGCGCAATGCTTTTTTGTAGAAATCAAGAGAAGCATGAATTGCAAGTAGCAGACTCTCCGATCAAGAAGCTGAAAAAACAATTATTCGAACACGACTTGCAACCGATCATTCGACTAAATGTTTTACATATTTCAGGAAACTAGCGCCGTAATGAATCTTGATTAATTCTTATTAATCTACGCGTATGGAATGTGAAAGAGAGAGAGAGAGAGAGAGAGAGAGAGAGTACCATAGGTAAGTGTCAATTGAAAACAATTTGTCACTATGGCGTGTCCCTAAGTAAACAACTGACAGTTCGATCGTTAAGTGTCTAACTAATAACGCGGTTTCGCGTTATCGACGCGCGATCGTTAAGCGTGAAACTACTTTTCGCTTTCTTTCGACAGATGCCTGCATTAATTAGAAATACCGGTATCCGTCTGCATTCGCTTCGCGCGCGGCTTATCTCCTCACCTTCTCACGGCGAAATGGCACTCAAATTTACGTCCGTGAACGTCAGACAGGGACAGGGAGAAAGAAAGAGATAGAGATAGATAGATAGATAGATAGATAGATAGAGAGAGAGAGAGAGAGAGAGAGAGAGAGAGAGAGAGAGAGAGAGAGAAGAGAGAGACAGAGTCCTTAATATAGCGGAGTCCGGAGTGCACGCTCGCTAATTCGGTGCCATACAATACCACATCGAATGTATCCGCATCAGTATCAAACTCACCCCCGCGTACGTTAGCCACAAAGAATAGACATGGTCGGCGGATAAACTAGATAAACCGGTGACTCTGTATACCACATTACGAGCGCACGATTTCGCTTATCAGCCGGGAGACGTTCGCGAGATATCATCTCCCTCAAGGCCGCCGCTCGCCTTCGGACCCTCCGTTGAATCCAACGAATTCCCCGTGATCATCCCACTCGTCCGTCCCCTCTCTCTCGCTTCCTCCTCGCCCCAACTCTCCTCCTCACCCACACTGGCCGTATTCGCGCGTTCTTTACCTCCTCCTTTTTTTTTTCGCCATTTGCGGTGCATAATGACGACTTCGAGTCGCCGGATGGTGGTCGCCCAGCCAGCAAATCACGGTGAAGGTCGGTCCGATGAAAAAGCCGAAGGGAGAACGGGCGACAGAGGGGGACATCGCGCGAGAGACAGGGGCAAGGAAGTGGGAGGAAAGGTGAGTAGAGGAGCTGCAGAAACCGGTCGGCCACTACTCGTCTCCTCTTCATAAGAGATACGCCGCATGCCGCAGATACGCGGATACTTTTATTTTAACCGTAATGCGCTAATGAATTGATACAGCGCCGAGCAGCTGCCCCCTCGTTCCCCGCGCGACCGCTCGTTACGTTACTTTGCTCCTCGCTTATTCCGCAAGGGAGGATCGGTGGCTGTGATGCCGTCGCCGGAACGATCTCTCCAAGCTATTCTCGATTCGACTACGCCACTAACGAACGATTAGTATTGGAATGAAGAAATTCTTTCCAAGTATGCGGAGCACATTTTCAGAACTCTCACAGCTCTCTGATTTCCGCTTAAGTGCAAGCGCCGATCTGACGTGATTTCTCTGATATATCATGAGATAAATTTTAATTACATTTAAATAATATATACAGCTAATACATATAACAAAATATAATGTAAGAGTATAATAAAGATAGTGAAGATACAGAAGAAAAGAAGTTTGAAATATCGAGATGGAATTCTAATGTTTTCTAAGAGATGTAAACATTTTTAATATGTACTGACATAATTTATATTAAACACACATAAAGTCCGAAAGATACATAGTGTAACCCACAAAATTGAATATTTCATTTTCACAGGTCAGAGTTTTATATTTTTATCTTCTTATTATGAAATATGATATATATAATTGCAAACTGCCGTGAGTCATCAATGTTCATAAAATTAAGTAAGAAATTCACGATTAAGGATCGACTACGAAATATACGGTCCAAATTCGAAGGTAAGCTCGTCACGAGCTCAATAGCGGAGGAAATCGTAAAGGAGGATTTGTGAAGGGCGAAAAAGGGAGTCGATGAGGCCAGTGAAATCCGAGAGGAGGACGGAGTCCAAGACGGATGGGTAACGGTAACGATAAAGAATTTAAATCTTGCTCTATCTTAGCGAACGCCCAATAAATCCTCGATAAGACTTGATTCCACGAGTCGGGCTATTAAAGCCGCCGCGCAAACGCCTGATTGCCGGAAGTCGCCCGTTACGTACAGTCAACGGAGCATAATTATTCAAGCATAATGATCGCGAGTTCGTCGATCCGAAAGAAAGTGACCGAATGATCTCGCACGAGCGCTAAAACGTTGCGTCCGATAATGCGCTCCCAACGGAAAGAACGACGGTTATCGTCGCGCGCGCAATTGCGCGCGAAGATAGCCACGATATATATTGTAACAAAAACCGTCGATCGAGCGTACATACACGCTCTTGGTAATCGCCAGTGCATTCAATTCGAATCGGTGCATCGCCTCTGATTTCCCTATCTAAATCGTCGGGTGCATCAGCCGGCGCATCAATTGGACGACGTTATCGTAAACATAGAGCGTACATATACGCCCGATCGGCGTTCGGATTCGATCGACCATTCGAATAATAATTACGAAGCAGTCGACCTCTTCGGTCTTCGAAGCGGGCGGGGGAAGAGAGAGAGGGAGAGAGAGGGAGAGAGAGAGAGAGAGAGAGAGAGAGAGAGAGAGAGAGAGAAGAGAGGAGGGGATAAGTCGTCGATTCAGGACGAAAACGATCAAGTTCCGTGCGCGCATAAGGAAAAGGGTGAAAAGAGAGACGAGAGACGGAGCGAAAGACAGAAAGATAGGAAGGAGGGAAGAGAGGAAGAAGAGAGGGATGAAAAGAAGGGCGGGAGGATAACTGATGAAGAGAGAGAAAGAGGGAGAAAAGAGAGCTTATGGACCTTACCTACCTATTGCCCGGGGCTGGTAATGAATTCGTCTAATGGGTCGTAAAGAATGCGATCTTATGGAGCGAAGAGGATAAAATAAAACATCGCCGGAGAGGCTACCGATTCTCGAACGGCCCTTAAACTAACCCTCGTCTTAAAGAAACGAGCTCTCATTCCTCCCAACAGTATTTAAACGCTACCGTCGATACACACATCTTCGCATCGATAAAGACTGTTGTAATGTAAGGAGGACTCTCGTCATCGATGATGAGCGAAATCTTGTGATGGAGCAACATCGATACAGATACATACAAAATGGCAATATTGCCTCAATCCTACAGTTAAGACAGTGAAAATGTATACATTCATATTCATAATAGCATTTCCGGTATTGCATTAAACGGGTATTCGTAGATATGAGATGAAAAATGTAGAGATCTCCTAAGAGCTTACTATATAAAATTATCATGACAACACCACTATCAGGAGTCCGTTGACGATATCGAAATCGGTAATTCTTCGGCGATTGGCCCGCCGATGAACTCGCGCAGGTCCTCTTTCTTCCTCTTTCGCCGGGGTCTGGATTCATTCTTCTTCCTTTTACCGATATCCTCGACCATTCCTGCGCGATCTCCCTCTCCGCTCGCCATCTCATCCTCGTAGCACAATCCGCGACCGCGTAAGCGCAGTTCGTCTTGAACACGTCTCGACGTTTCTGTTCTTTATGTGCACCACGCCAAGAGCTATGGGGATCCCTAGTTACTATCTATACCGTCGGTGTGACTTCTCTTTCCCTCACTCTTTCCCGCCGTGTTCACAAGTACCATCGCCGTTGCCGATTCCCATGTTCCCTTTCCGCCACCGATGGGTATATATGGGTACCGGATATCCATCGAAGTCCAACGAAGTCCCCTCCTCCGTTCCTTTACCCGTTCTCTGCCTCGGCACACTCCCCCCCCACACACGCGCGCGCGCACGCGCACCACACACACACACACACACACACACACACACACACACACACACACACACACACACATACATAGAGACACATAGATACGCGTGCTTATGTACACACATATACGTAGATATACGCATGCTCTCTTTCTTTCTCTCCACAGTAGTCGACGGTCCCTCCCTGAGCATTCGCGATGTTCGAAAGCGAGAGCAGAGGCATTAGAGAGCCACCAAAAACCAGGAGAGATCCGGCGATAGCCCAAGATTTGTAGCGGTCGCGACCGGCCGATAACCAGCGCGCTGGTTGTCCGTGTGCGAAGGACTATTCGTTCCATACCCACTTCATGCCCGGCCACGTCGATGACATCGAGGCTTAATCCTCGCCTAGTGGTCATCCTATAATACGTAGTTATGTCGCAATCGACGACTATCTGCAACCGCTCGTGCGCCCAGTTCGAATTTCCAGCCCTGACCCTTAAGAACGTAAAAAAAAAAATAGGAGGCACAGAAAATACTGGAAAACAAAATTATGTATTTTTTTTTTTATATATTTCATTCTACTTTTCTGTTGTTTGCTTATTTTTGTTCTAGCTTTGAATAACTACTTTTACTAGAATTATCATTTAACGCGTGAAATAAATTCAAATCAATTTTTCTAAAATATTTAATATAAAAAATAAATACAATATTCCTCCAATAGGAATATCGTGTTACATGTGATGAAAATTTATAAGGGAATTACGGAAGTTGTCTTCGACTGTGTCTCGATATCGAGCAACGCGTCGAAATTCGCCACACCGATACCACAAAATTCACGGAAGGCACTGGCCGCCGATCCGATTTCAAGGATGGCGGAGGGAAGAAGACCCAGGTGTTTTTTCGACGGGTACGTCCTTCGAGGTGGCTGCGCGCAAGGATTTTAATCCTGTTACTACGTGACTCCGGCGGCGGATGATGAAGATGTCAGTTGGCCGAGAGCGCGTGGGAGAGCCAGCTGGATATGCCGCGCCTGGCCGGTGGGTGTTCGCACTCTCGTCGTTCTCGTGCGTTCTGTGCACCAAGTTTCTACCCGTCTTCTCATTCCTTCTTCTTCCCTGTCCTCCGCCCGCTGTCTTTTATCTCTCTCTCTCTCTCTCTCTCTCTCTCTCTCTCTCTCTCTCTCTCTCTCTCTCTCTCTCTCTCTCTCTCTCTCTCTCTCTCTCTCTCTCTCTCTCTCTCTCCTATCCCTTCATTTCTATCTCTCGGCTCTCTGCCTTTTTTGTTTCTCCGTTCCCCCCTCATCTCGTTCCAATTTAGTTTCGTAAGATACGCGCGATCTGTACATCTACTTTACGACGGTCGCACGTGCATACTAAGAGGGCCCCCGCAAAAAGAAGTTGCGCTTAAGGGTAAGGCGCGCCTGATCAGGTAAGCTACTATCTGAGTAAGACGCGACTGCCTCGTTACATTTGTTCTTCACTTTACACAAGCCCCGTGTACCGTGAACAACAGGCTTAAGTTCATGTCGCAATAATAAAAATTCCGCAACGACGCACACACCGCGGAATCGTGCGTGGCATTTGCATTTCAGATTAGCGAACTTTATGTCGCCCGTTGCTGCGGTTGCCTCTTCGTCATATATACAGAATACGAGTCGCGATCGATCGACTGATTTGACCGAAAATTTCGCCAGAAAAGCTCCCGCTTGTTGCTCCTGAGTGAAATAAAATTGCGGAGCTCAGCACGCCGTGCACAAGGCCAATCTCGATTTGTCCACAACGTGGCGAAGTACGAATGTTACAGATCGAAAGAAATTTATGATTAAACAAAATATGAAATATTGTACATCATTTTCTGAAAATAAAAAGAAAACGTAATGGAGCCGGACTGAGTCTTTTGTTTGGGGCACACGATAAAATCGTCTTCGAATTATTGCGTGAAAAAAAAATCGATCAAAAAAAAAAAATTACGAAGATTTTGTGAGCAGTGATTAACGATGCTTTACATTTTACGCCTGTCGGTGCGTCGCCTCGTCAGATATTCGGGTTAACATAACATCGTAAAATACCTCGACGTAAGCATAGCAACACCACACGACGAGCACTTTGCGCGATATCCGCGCGTGAGGTACGCGCTTTCTACATCAACCGTCAGATCGAAAATCGCGGCGGGATTGCTGTAAATAAATAGCTGGCTGACGACCTCACAACTCCTCTTCGTTAAACATTTGCGTTGGCACTGGCGCAGAATTCATCGCGAATGCCTCGTCGAACCTGTAAGAATCGTGATAAAATAAACGATGCGTGTAACAAGAAATGTAACACTATAATTTCCAATTACTATACATTACGAAATTATATTATACAATCATTAAAAAAAATCTATTGTATTAATTTCACTATTTTGCCGTACTTTCCTATTTATTGAAAAATTTTATTTATCATAACGGATATAAACTCAATATAGCGGATACAATAAAAGCATATAAAATTGAACATAACTCAATTGTTAGGAATATTCTTCCTTGCTGACAATATTTTTAAACAGTTATGTATTCATAAGCCTTGCTAATATAATACAGAACACTGTAATATAAATAAAAGTTCATGTGCAGCATATAATAAACACGAATATAATAAACACGAGGAACAAATGTATGCGCGCATGTATATCGCATAAGATTACTACTGTGTGCAACTGAAACTCGCGATCCCGTGGAAAGGACGTAAACTTTACCTTTCGTGACATTCGTAAGAATATCCGCGATAAAATTTGCCGAGTGTATTAATTGCGGAGATATAATCTATATTCGAATACCTGGTTCACACGGCGCGCGACTGAAAACCCCCTTAAAACCTGATCTGAAATTATTAAAGTGGTACATTAACTCTTATCTAAAAAAAAACACCAGAGAACTGGATCTAAGACAGTTCGCGGCGTGTGCGGAGGTGGGCGATAAATACATCTCGAAAATCTTTTCGTGCCCTTACCTAACTGCATACAAATGCGCATAAAGTAGAGAGCTCGCGCAATCGATGACTCGTGCTAACGATCTCTTTTCGAGGAAAGGGGAAAACGGGTGGTCAAGATCCAACGGCGTCACGCACGCGGAGGAAGAGAGAGAGAGAGAGAGAGAGAGAGAGAGAGAGAGAACCAAGTGGAAACGGGACTGGTTAAACAAAGATGTCATTGCCATCAAATGAATGAAACGAGATCCGCCATTCGTTGCCGACGATCGGGGCCGCCCTGGCAAGCGTATATCATTTGACTCATCTTTCTTCTTCTCATTTTCTCCCTATCCTTTCTCTCTCTCTCTCTCCTTCTCTAAATTCATAACAGATCTGATTCGAAAAGTACGCAAGGGCAAACTATTATCTTCCGGCGTGGCTCCTGCGCATCGTTGAGATCGCGGTACGTCAAAACTGGTGCAATCTTACCGCGAAGGTCGTCGCGAACGCGACGACCTCATTATAAGAGACTGTTCGTCGGCAGAGTCGAACAGCGGGGATGACGGGGGGAGGGGGGGGTTAGAAGGGGGCGGGCAAAGGGGCGAGAATCTGTCAGGGCTGCCGCACTCGGGCACAGATTTACAAGGCTGACGCTGTTTTACGATCCCACAAAGTGCCGCTCGCTCGCTGAGCACCCGCGCATTACACACAGACACAGACACACGCACACAGACACACGCACACACACGTATGTTTTGCTCGCATGTGCACGTGTAGGTACCAGCACGCGCGCGCGCGCGAGTACAGATGCACGAAGGGCACGTTCGCGACCGCGGTTTGTACGAGTGCAGGCTTATAAACACGTCATTCTATCGCCTCGCCAATTCTCTCTCTCTATTATTCAGAACTTCGCGATATATCAGCGCCGCTTCGCGTCTAATAAGATTTGACCACGAATTATCGATTTTGTCGGGCGATTTGCTTCACGGTTTTCCCCTCCCTCGTCACTGATACGCGATCATGCAAAAATGTATGGACGCACTCACATACAACTGAATTATAATCTAGTATCTTCTTCCTGGTTTATAGCATTCTCCAGATCGTGAAGCGGAGGAATCTGGAGAACACGTTGCATATCGGCCTGTAAACATCAGGCCTGTTGCAATCGAAATTATAGATAGGCAGTGTCATACTCGAACTCGTGTACGAATTATTCACGAGACAGAATTACGCCGGCTCGTTGTAAACAGTAATTTATATTTTGCGAAAATAGATTTCGTGACGCTGTTTGTGAAATGCAAGTTACGATCCGACGTAATAAATCGCGAGCGTTTAAACGACATATTTTGCGATTATTCGCAAATTCGTACGTCCATTGCGAATTGCGTATTGGCAAATTATTTATTTTATTATATGGACGTAGCTAAATGATAAGCCGAACATCCATTATAATGAGCCCGTTACCTGGCTCGCCTTTGACGTCAAATTTTTCACGAATTATCTTCCGCCGTAGTCATCGTGACAAATAACACGGTTGATCGCGAAAGAGCCGCATGATTTACGGCCTGGGAGCACAGCGGCAATCTTTGTAGTCATCTGAAATAACATCTCGAAAGCAGCTTCTGATTACCGAGCATGTTTTATCGAGTTCCCTACTTACGAACTTAGACGATAAGCTAATGTCGAGTCTAACGACCACTTACGCATATCAAATAATTCTCTTTTACGAATCAAATATGCTCATTTCCAAAATGAGTAAAACCGCGGAGATCAATGTCCTTCGCAATGTCCTCTCAGTCTTGTTGTTTTTTTCCTTTACATCAGAGTCCATATAAAATTAATCTTTACAATATATTATAAGTATGTTACGTACTTTGCGCAATAAATAATATTCCTTTTATTTATAAGGTACGCTTCTCTCCGGAGACCTTCATTCGCGCTTAAGCCGAACGAACAAAATTGAGGCTCGTTTAGAGATGTACATCTCGACGCACTTAATTCACGGATTTGCTCACCGCACACATCCAGTTTTCGCGAGAGTAATGCTTAACGAACGTGTCCGATGACAAGTGGAAGCCGAGATAGCGCGGGAAAGCGCCGCAAATTGTAAATGTAAATTACTTCCGGCTAACATCTATACCTCCCCCCTTTTTTCTTACCATGAAGTATATCCCCGAAGAGCAATGTTCACACGGTCAGAAGTTATCAATCCTCGGGAGGCATGCTGCGATTTTTGCACGCACGGCCGTCCCTCGAAGGAATATAGAGCTGGCTTTGTGGATTCGTTATCAAGAGAAGGAGACAGAGGTCCCTATCGAGCCCGCAGGTGTCAGGACGGTGTTTTATTGCGGTGTAATCGAGCCGACGGAGAGACGCCGGAAATGGTCGTAGATAGTCGACGGCACAGGAAGCAGTTATGGGACCTCACACGACGCGACTGTCGAATATCTGCCATGGTTTTCTATTAAGTTGACAACGTTACGCTATAAAATCTCAAATGTCGTATTTCACGACGATGGTTAATGTGTTTTTTTTTTTTTCAGTTTCAATGACAAATGGCAATATAATCGTGTCTCCCGAGTAGGCAAGAAACTCATTACGTAATATATGAATAAAGAAATACCAAAACGTAATTAATAGTTTACAAGAAATATATTTTTGCATAAAGAAGATGAAATTGAAGAAATAATTCTGACTTCTCAACATCCACGAGGGGATATAAAAAAATATAAATTTAAATATGTGTTTACGTCTCGTGAATAAATAAAACAGTATTTCATATTTATGACCATGTGTTATTCCTATAAAATCTATGAAGCTGATGTTTATACAATTTACCTTACGCACGACTAGTAACGATTCTCACAGACAAGAAAATCAAGTCACAGAGAAAACGGACATCCATCCGACGCGCCTAAGTTATTACTCGATAACTTGTTTATACGCATACCAATGTGAGGCGAGGGGCGCGCGTGCGGGTACCGCACTTTACTTTAATCGATACACGCGCACACGCTCGATATTAATCCGATCGATTAAATCAATTACGGGAAACGTTACTGGATTTAGTGCTAGACCGAACGCCCGACGGGACAAGTTGCTCGAATAAATTAACTGGATATAATCGTCGGACCGTTAGCCGTAGGCGTATAAATAATATCGACAATATTCTCTCTTCTACAAGCGCCATATGATAAAGCGCGCGTCCTCCGTGGCATTAGGACTTTGTGTGCACCATATGTATAATTTCGAATATTCCAGCGAACTTCGTAACGCGAACGTTTAGCGCGAGGCAATTAACATTGGTAGAGACTAACGAACACCTGATGTCTTTACATTCCAATATTTAATAGTAGATAAGGATATAATCGAATATAATATCTATGCTCTTCGTATTCGAAATATCTCATTTAAATTTCTCATGATATTTTACATATCTAACTGACATATTTCATCCCTAAAGAGTATAATTTATAAAACATATTTATGAAAAAGATCTACTTTTATGTTCATTATCTTGTCATGTCATTATCTTAAATAATGTTTTGGAAAATCGCAGCTCGTGTTTTTAAATTAAAATTTTTTATTATTTTTATTTTTTCATTACCTTTTTATTATTTATTTTTTTTCATTTTATTATTTCTTTTTATTTCAATATATTTAAAAAATTATTACAATATATTTAAAAAATTTTAAATATTATATAATAGTTTCTCTTTCAAGCAAATTTTATATGTCTAAAGTTTGCAGCTAGAATTTAGCGGCAATAGAAAAATTAAGATGTCCTATATTATAATTTTGATAAAGATTTCATATTTTAGCGATAACTTTAGCAATCGCGAATTTTATATCTATATCGAATAATTATATGATTTTGTAATGCATGAAAAGAATGATCTAATCATATCAAGAAGACTAAAAAGGAAAAACAGAGAAACGGACATTCTGTCGAGTCAGCAACTGACTGGAGAGACGCGATAGCATAACAGGAGCGATTCTATATGAGCAAGAGAGAGAAAGAGAAAGAGAACGAAGAAGGCTACTATTTCGCAGTTTCTTATAAATATTCATTCCCCCTTGCCGATGAATCAGGGAGCCCCATCCTCGCACTCCAGGCGGTAAGTCGCGTTAAGAGCGCTAACGAGCGACCCCTCCAACTGAGCAAGAGAGAGAGAGAGAGAGAGAGAGAGAGAGAGAGAGAGAGAGAGAGAGAGAGAGAGTTTCGCTTTTCTCACTCTTCTTAACTCTCATTGCCGCCGCTGAAGAGAGAAAGAAGCAATGAGAGTACGATGGAAAGAGAAAGAGAAACGACGGAGGGAATAAGATGGTCCTCCCGCGCCTCCTCCTCGAGCAATTCCGCGCGACGCGCTGAGTTGTGCGAATTTGTTTAATTAGAAGTTAGGCCGGCGATACATTAGCAATGTAAATACCCCCTTCACCTTCTTCCCTTCCTCTTCCACCATCGCCACCACCACCACCACCACCACCACCACCACCACCACCACCACCACCATCATCACCGTCTTCCTCATCTTGCCCTCAACTCGTCCGCCGATCTCCTTCTTTGTCGACTGCGAGACCGACAATCTCACTCACCCCCGGCGAAGGCGAGTCGGCGTTTCGTCTGCTGCCGCGGACATACCCGTGATTTAACGTTTCTGTTTTGACTCCGCTCTACGTTGGTTCCGCGTACGTTAGTGTGTACGCGCGTAGCAACGTCGAGAGCAACGGGCGCAGTCGCGAATGGTATAGCTACGTACGGAACCGTTATTATAATAATGATTTATGACGTTTATATCGTCTTAGTGATATAAATTCAAAGTTTGTTGCGACCGACGGCGCCCCGACACCGGTATACCAGATATACACGTATACACGTGCAGGTATATGTCCGGCTCTACGTTCCACGAGAATACCTGTGCGTGTGTGTAGTCCCTCGTATGTAACGCCTCGTACGTGCCGAAGCGCGGCCGGCAATTGAAGGCTCTGGAGGATCCGAGCTCGAATGTGTTAGAAACTTGGATGCTGAGCGTACGATAGCCCGTACAACAAACCGTAGTCGACACGATATATGGTCGAGAACGAACAATGGACAAGAATGTTCGCTTAATTCCATGAAACTGTCGAAACTTCGGGAAATTAATTTTATCAAATATGATTTTGGAAAAATTATTAATCTCATTTTCTTACCTAAAACTTTATTGCGTATAACTCGAACTATCGTACATACATATATATTACAACAATTACACGTGTAATCTATTCTATTTTGCAATCTGTGAAAGTAAATATATTTTTATATTTAAGTACGTCATATTCCTTTTTTTTTTTTCATTTTCTAACCATTCTTTTAGCCTTCGAAATATCGCCAAGTTCATCCGATTTCTAGTTTTTACCTATAAAAATAAAAATAATTTATTAATTAGCCAGGCTATTAGTCGGATCTAGTCTAACTTAAGCTCCTGCTAAATTGAGAGCCGCGAGGCCATGGATGTGCGGAAGGAGTAGGCATCATTCCGGCCCCGAGCGTCATCTAATTATGTTTTACGCGAGACAGTGTAATAACTTCCAAGGCTGCCTCCGTTTCTTGCTAGCCAACGTGGCGGGCTCATACACGCGATGAGATTTTCCTCGGCGATTCGAAGGCGAAGCAAAGTGCCGCGGCATAGCTCTCGGAGGCGAGCCACTTTTTGCAAAAGAGTCTATCCGCAAAGAACAACAGTAACGTCCACGGCGACCAATTTCCTTTTTCCGATGTCTCATTCGGAAGAAAATATCCCGCGGCATAACTAAGACCACGCGCTCGCAGCGTGAAAGCTTCCCGTTAAACTAATCGTCGTTTTTGCAATAAAACTCACAGTAAAACTCAATCGACTATATCGGAGACAAATTTCATTTATTCCAACGCCTCGGATCTTCGCCTCCTTTTTTTGCATTATATACATCGAGAGACACGCATTTGCTCTAGAGTATCTCGTAAATAGTATGTCTACCAGGAACGTACTATCATACGTATATTATTATAAGAAGTCACTCATCTTTACCGGATTATTACGGATTAAAGATTCGAGAAAGAGAGTGACAAAAGTCATGGCATGTGTGAACTTTCTCAGGATTAAGTATACATTATAGCCGCGGAGGGGCAAGTTTGTAAACGAGCGCGATTAAGCATGCGCGAAGATAATTTGGAAAAAAGCTAAGAGCACGAAGCGTGAACATGTTAGCTGTTGTGACGGGACACGTCGTGCTGCAGCAGCCACCAATTATGCTAAACACCCTTCCTATCCTAAAGCAGGAATATCCTTATGTCGAAAGTGGTTTCCTGTGTCTGGAAACTGGTTCTCAAAGTTACAACTCGATATTCGAGCTCTTTCAAACATATCTCGATATCCTTTCTTATCCTCATAAAATCAAGATATCTAATTATGGTTAATTGCTGCACTACTGCGAACTGAGCTCATCATCGGAATAATTGCGCATTGCGCAATACAGAATATAAAAAACGGCATAATTATGCGATATAGACTTTTTTGTATAATCTCTCTTTTATCCTCTTAATATATACTTTATATCAATAACAATAATTTTATATCGTAATATTACGTATCTATGTATACAAATTAATTCAATAATTACAATAAATAAAAATATATTCTAAAATGTTAAAAAATTCTAAAATAAAAAGAGAAAAAAAAAGGATCCGTAATGTAATGATAAAGTTATAATAACGAATTGTTTCAATCTCGTAAAGTATTAATCTCGTTACCTCGACATGTGTGATGAATCTTTTGCGCGTCTGATTGTCTCGTCGATTCAGACACGTTCCATGATGAACAAGTCCCGTCGTAAAATCGACGATTATGTCGAAATATTGCAGACTCGACATGCGGTGGCTGCGCTGCCATGGAACGGGATATCTGCACGCGCGTCATCGCGAGACAGGACATTAAGGAACATTAATATTTTGGCCGGCGGAGCACATTGGCGACTGCCCAAATGTCCTGACGGCGCCTCGGCGCTGATCAGGTGCCGGCAGATTACGGAGGGCGACGCAATCATCCGTGCGTCGACTGTCGATGTTGCGTCTATTACGCCGGAGGAAGGACGTGCGGCGCGAAAGAAAACTAATCGCGGTGCAGGAAGAGTCGAAAAAGGGGACGAAGAGATCGACCGCGGCGGCGGCGGCGGCACGACGGAACGACGACGTGGTGTCGGCGGCGAACGCGGCAAGTCCTCCCCTCATTGGTTCGCCCGAGATTAACACTCATAACTCATTCGGGACACGGAGTCGTGCGTCACTCCTAGCTATGCTATAATTGCCGACATAAATCAATCGCCCGATGAGATCATAAACCCGGGGCGATACAGTGCGCCAACAGATCCATATAACGCCAAGTGCAGGGCTGCATGTTAAATGTCAATTGATGTCGGCCTGACGTATCGGATTATACTGCAAATGCCGCTGCGAGATGACGCGATGAACAGTCGCAAAATTCGACGTCGACATTTCTAAAACCACGCCTTCGTCGGCGCGGTCCTAATTTTTAAATATAACGCCGCCACTTTCAGACGCTCCTGAAATAAAACGTTGGCGAGTCTTTTCTTTTTTATACGCGATACCGACGCGTTCCTACAGATACGCGCGAAGCACGATTTAAAGCGCGCGTCCCGCACGCTGCATCGAAATTTTATTCGTTTAACAGCATTTTACTCCTTTTCTCGGTCGCTTATTTCATCGCGCGTGTCGTTTGCAGAGTATCTTAACGCCGACGCTAACCGCTCATCACGCGTCCTCATATTTCACCTAATGCACCGTCATCTTCCATTCGCCGGGCTTGCACCTCGCCATCAACAAACTCGGTCGGCCGTTATTATCGTAAAAAGCCAATACGCACCTACGCTACGTACACAACGACGAGGCGAAGGTGAAAGAGATCTTACTCGACGCGCGATTCAACGAAGCGATGCAGGTAAATAACTCCTGTACATTACGCCGGCCGCTCAATGGGAGATGATTGGCCCAATTACAGGCAGCGTAGCAGAAAATGAGGGCTTCTCTACATGGTTCCACACACCCGAGGATACTACCGCTATCAGCCGCCATTGGCGGAGGTGACTCTCTCGCCGGTCTCCTCGAATACGAGTCCCTCGCGATCGAATCCTGATGGGGTCGTCCAGGTTCGCCTTAGATGACCAAGCGATGATTGCTCACGTCACTTCCCCGTTTACCGATAAGATCGCACCTTATGAGTCAAACTCACCCACCGATCCTCGCACTCTCTCTCTCTCTCTCTCTCTCTCTCTCTCTCTCTCTCTCTCTCTCTCCTCTCCCTCTCTTTTTTCTCTTTTTCTCCAACCATCTCTTTCGCTCTCCCTCGTCATCTTTCTCCAGGTTCCAGACTTGTATCCGCGCGGGAACATGTGCCGATCGCGCAGCCTCCAGGGAATTCAATAACTGTAGATCATCTCGATCACGAGTTAACGCCGTGCCGCGCGCGCACAGTCATTTTACGAGCGCCTCGATATCTCTCGTATATATGTATATATATATATATATATATATACGGGCAAGGGCCCCTTCATCTCTCCCAGGTGAAACGAACGATCGCTCATTCCCCGCTGATTGGGATTCCGAAAATTACGATGCCGTGCCGCGATCATCTCTTAAGATCTCCTCGCGGAATCCCATC
Organism: Pogonomyrmex barbatus; assembly: GCF_055798465.1. Taxonomy (NCBI): domain Eukaryota; kingdom Metazoa; phylum Arthropoda; class Insecta; order Hymenoptera; family Formicidae; genus Pogonomyrmex; species Pogonomyrmex barbatus. The sequence continues at coordinate 1,577,196 of NW_028297160.1, forward strand.
GTAAAGGTCGAAGAAAAGTGCCGAGATTAAGCGTGACAAATGTACACGGTGGGCGATTACGTTGTTTAACGAAGCCCTGGCGTGGCAGAGGAGGCTCGTTGAGAAAAAGACTCGTCGATGTATCAATAACGTTGTACATTGGATCACGTAGATAATATTTAATGGCACCGACTCGATACAATGTTGCTTTCGAGACAGCGAACTTTCTACTTGCTATATTAATTAATTCCTCACCAATTCAGTTTCTTACTTCGATACTATATGTTGAATTGCAAAATAGCGATAATAATGAACGAAATACAATGTTTAATTAAGGAACGCTTATGCTAGACATTACTTATCTCCATACAGTCTAACATTTGGCGATAGTTGTTCGTTTATAGTAGAAATAAATTTCAGACTCCAATATAGTTTAATCCTTTATTGTTAAATATTTTACTTAGTCAGAGATTCACGCATTTGTTATAGAATAAAGACGGTCTAGTTTAGATAAATCGTATTACCAGGCGATATTATTTATTCGCCGCAATATAACTGATATATTAATAATATAAATGTTCCCCAGTTCCCACACGGTTGAAATTACCAATATTAGGATCGGTTTCATTTCCTGTATGTATAATCACGTAAATCAAATACATTATACCACGTTGGTTCAATATGGGAGAGTCTAGATGCGAAATGAGTTAGCATTTCGTTATTCGTCTCTCCTCCATATCTCACCTCGCATTCGTTCGGTGTACCTTCGATCCTAGAATAGCGTAGCTATATGCGCGCGGCGACGGTAGCGGCGGCGGCGGCGGCGGCGGCGGCGGCGGTGGCGGTGGTGGCGGTTGCGTGGCCCGTTCGCGAGGTCTAAATATTGAGACGGTGTTTATTTAGCGGGGAGATATATGATATGACGCGGACAATATAATGCATTGTATTCAAATACGGGAGCTCGGGAATCGTGACCGGGAGCAACCGCGGCAAGGAGCAGTCTCTCCACCATCACCATCACCTGCGGCACCACCACCATCATCGTTGGCCATCGCCGGCGTCGTCGCCGTCAAGCCCCGTCCCGACCTCCTACCCCACCCATATAAATAATATGGTCCCGCGGTCGAATTCTTTTCGGGATTAGACTCGCGGCCGCGGAACAAACGCGGCCAGCAGCCCCGTCGTTGTCGTCTTTTCCTTTTCTCCCCTTCTTCCTCCTCTTCCTTCTCCTTCTCGTCGAATTGCAAGGGTGCGCACTTACGTATGTACCACGCTTGCAAAGCGAGCAAGCGTGCCGGAACCGTATATACGGTAGGTAATGGCAAGCAGAAGAGTGGGGGAAGGGGGGAGGGGGGAGGGGGACGTACCTGTGCGACTACGTACCTGCGTGACAGAGAGTCCGCGCGTACGTTACCGGTTATCTGCGATCCATATCAAATGCGACCGAGGTCCTTCCACTGCGTTCCACGTAGCGCGCAGTACGTAGTCCTCCTTCGATGTCCTCCGTTCCCTCCGCCGCCGGTATCTCGCCGTCTCCCCTGCAACAGGATAGAAATCCTTTCGTTCGAGTCTCCTTCTACTACGACCTTCTCGCATAATGTATCCACAAGCGGATCCTTTTTCAATCGGTACTCGGTGCTCTACACTTGAACTACACAGGAAAATTCTCGTATGGCGCATCGCCAAAGTCCCAATTTTAAAGAACGTCATGAACAAATCATGATATTTGTCTTCTGCTGAAGAGTTGATTTAAAACTGATGGCACAAAATTATGTAACTTTTTATATTTTTAAATTTAAAAATTTTTTTTATAAGATAGTCTTGTGAAAATTATATGGATATTTTAAGTGTTTGATATTAGTGTTTCTCTGTTAAATACTAATACGTTTTATTTTTTAAATTACAATTTTCTTGTTTTATTGATAAACAGATGATGCACGCCATTGCTATTGACAATTTGAGAAAGATGTTGAAGTGTATTTAAAATGCACTCCCTTACTTCCTTCGATGCAAGCACAAAACGTTTAGGAATGACGTCACAATCGAAACGCCGCTATCTACGATCCGAAGATGACGTCCAGGGATGGACGTCGGTGGTCTTTCTAAGCGATTGGGTGGGCTGCATTACGACTCGCACGCATACACACGCATACACGTGCATTACGATCAGTATGCGCGGGCACACGGCGACGAAGATGACGAGGTCTTCCGTGATGACGACGTGCGTCGCGTGGCCCGCCTTGTCTCCTCTCATTTTCGAGTTCCCGGCGGATAAATATGTAATGTCCGTTTCCTGATTCATCGGTGTGCGTGTTATTACTGGACGCTTCTCGGAGGTCGGCGTGACAAACAATCTACCGGATGTCATAAACTCGGATGATTATTAATGCCATCTTGCATCAGTCAAATTTTATAAGCCACGTTTCTTTTACGCCTGACGTCTGAAAGTACCATTCTATTGATACGTGCAAATTCCATTGTTTTTTCTAATAATAAAATAGCCAAGTGCCATATTACACTTTTCAGTAAATACATATCTTGAATTGTCGGAAGAATTTTATCAAAAATATTACGTTTGCAGTATTATAAATAAATGCTGATATAACGGCGAAACCGCAACGATTATTTGCAGACTTGGAACACTGCACTCATTAAATGCAGAAGCGCTGTAGATAAGCTCGTAGATAAGACCGATCGATCGGTGACATCCCGTCTATGCTTCGCGTCTTCTCGAAAAATTCTGAAATCTACCGAGTGCTCAGTCGCAGCGGCAACTTCTCGGCCACTCATCCTCGTAAGTTTCTGGAGGTGACGGGTGGCCGTAAGAGGAAGATGGCGTCCGACAAGACGTAATATCGTTCCCATCGTCGACTCACTCACAGCGTCGTCCATCCCGCATCGTTCTCCGCCGCTGGCTCTCCCGCTGGTCCCCTTCCGCCACCTCATATATCCTTTGTTTCTCGATACTTTCGTCGAGCAGTTTGTTATTGCCCGATGTAGACTAGATACGTGCGCGAAGCGGACCGGACGAGTCGGGGCGAGTAAGCAGCAAGAGAGAAATGAACGAGAGGATGAACGAGGGATAAACGCGGAAGATTAGGCGGCGAAGAGAGGAGAAGCGCGAGAAAAGCGGAACACAGAAAGAACGGTGAGTGTACTGACACAAGCCGGTAGCTACCGAGCTGCTCAAACTAACAAACTCGAACTATATCTCGAACTCGAGGGAGCGCGAACGCGGGGGATGACGAGACGAGGGCTTCGGGGTGGCGCGAGGCGCGCGGGGCTGGCATGGTAGAATGAGAGAAACGGAGAATTCAGGACAAAGTTTCGTCATTGCGAAATGACACGAGTGGTCTTTATAGCGGCAACGCCGGCTGAGAGAGACGCCTCCGCCCTGTCGGCGTCCTCCTCTTTCTTTCCCTGTGTATTGACAAAAGTGTCGGTCGGCTTCTCCGCCTCTCGTAGTTTCGTCGCGCCATTCCCCGATATTACCGCCCCGTCGTCGAGGCCCTCGGCGCGGGGGTAGGAGGAGGGTGATTGCGACGAAATCATTGCGAGGAATAGAAGAGGTGCCGCAGTTGGGAAACTCATAAGACGTAAAACCGCCTTACCGACGTAGAAGGCGACAACGGCGGCGACTGCGAAGGAGGACGTCAGCAGCTCCTCTAATCGAGAAGGGGGAGGAAAAAAGAGGGTGGAAGAACGGAGCGTCGTCGCGCCCCGCGACGACTGCCGCGTCGGAGAAATTCCCGGACGAATCGCGGGAATTATCACCTTGCCATCGCAAGGATCTACGCCGATCGATGTCTATTTATTTCCTACGCGCTTCGAATCAACGAGACAAAGTTTCCGCTTCGCGATTACCGAATCGATACCGAAAATTTTTGGATAAATGGATTATTAATTGCTTTGGCTTGGCATACAAAGCATTGCAATAAATTGAAATACTAATTTCTTTATATTAATAAAAACATGTTTTGAACTTATGTGTGTATGTAGATATATGCGCATGTCATTCCTTTCTGATAAATCTGCCCCGATTTTATTTGCATCTATACATACGCAATTGGCGGGTAACGTTTTTAATGAAATCTCCACATGGATTCTTCGGTCTGCATTCGTATAGCACATTAAATGTTAAATGTAGCCATTTAGCTTCTAACGCACGATAACGTCGAGTGTAATCTTTGTATTAGGAAAATAAAATTCGGGATCAAACGGCCGCGTTAAAACGTTGAGTGCGATGGTTAAATACGGCACGCGGTTACGGAGACTACTTTATCTCTGAAATTTTGCACTTACTAAAACAAATTGCGCGCTAATGTCTGCGAGCACTCAGCGGCAGAATTGGATCAATTAATATCGTTAACTCGCAACGCACTTCAGCGGCTTCCCGTCCCGGCGATGATAACGATAAGAAGGGAACGAAGCGCGGTAGGGACAGAGCGACGGTGTCGGCAGCGGCTTCGCCAAAAAGAGCACAAGCGTCCAATCGCAATCTATCAGAAGAGACTAGTGACACTTTCGATCGGGTGTCAGCCAACTTCTCTCCCATCACTTTGACGCTCATCTGCTGCGCCCGCGCCCCGTCTCGTCTCGCCACGGGCCTCCTCGTCCCTCGGGTCCGTGGAGTCTGCGCTAGTCAACTCTACGATGATAAAGCAAATAGATAATGTCCGAACTTTAATTAAAACCGGACGGCTGAGTGACATATTTGATTACCCGAGAATTTAATTAATCGCCTCGCGGACCTACCCCGACGCGACAGGGACGCATGAGAGCGGAGGGAGGAGGAGTTATCCGATAAGTCGCGGATTTGTATTGCAAAATTATCATCTCGCTGTTCTCTTTTTCCCCCCCCCTCTTTTTTTCGTTCCCGCGTTCATTCTCGCTCCTGGAACGGGTCGGCACGACTAATGAGAGGCTAATTAGTCGTGTGAAATTATTCGCATTCACGGCTACGATAAGCACCAACACTCGCGCACACGTACACATACGACTGTCCAGCCCACTGAAAATAGCATTTCGTTTCCTTTACTTCCTCGCGTCCCGTTTTCCCACCCTTTCGATCGGGCACGAGAAGCTACTTCAAGCACGATTATCATTTTTATTGTCATTCCCCGCGCTGTCGGCGCGGAAGAGCCGAGCTGCCGAGCACGTTGTTGACAACGGCAGTTACTTTATATTTAATTAATAGCTGATGCTCCGGACTGGTACCAAGGCTGAACTTTTATCCGAGAAACGAACTCTGCACATAAAACGCTAAGGTACGAAAGAGAAGTAAAGAAGTAAAAAAATGGCGAAGATAATTACTGTCTCGCATTCGATGATACGTAGTACGTGATAAAGCGAATTTTTAATAACGCTATCAGACATGTTCGCTTATACCTCAGTTGGTAGGTAATTAAAAACGCATAACGCGTGGTGAAAGTTGCCTCACCTCGCTTTTTACATCTTCGATTGCTCCCGCTTACGCGAATTTTTCGTTCGTGAAACAGCAGAATAGTATTTCTACACTCTAGCATGTAATGAGACTAATGAAAATATTCTTCGTCCAAATATTCGCGATGTAACTATAATAATGGACATTTCCCTTAAAATAGACGCTTTATTTCATATATTTCCGGAAGATTAAAATAATATCTAGATTAATATCATTTCTGCTTTTATAGCGACACGTGGAAAAGGAAAGTCCACATCCGGCTGCGTGCGCGATGGTGATCATGAATTTTATGGCTCACTGTCGATTTCACGCGAGGAAATCTCAAGGTTACAGGGGATCGTTCCGGTAAGGTCACGCGTGCTGTATCCCGCCGTAGATCCAAAGAGTCATTGCCGCGCGCACGCGTGAGTGACTCACGGGCGTGCATGGAGCCGCTATATAAAGCTTCCGGATACTGTGCGAGGCCCTTCGGCGGGTCGTTAAAGGAGAAAAAGCTACGTTCACGTGTCTAATAGATTTCGCGGCGTTATTATTTCATTGCGCATGCAGCACGAGAGCTGGCCAATAATGTCTAGCCTTTAGTTCCCCTGAATCGACTGGGCGAATGGTCATCGAACGAATTGGATTGCGCAGATTCCGGCAGCTTTTCTATATTCTGTCTGCCTGTGCGAGACCACCTGTCTCGAGAGCTTCCTCCTTCGCCGTACGGATTAGGAGATTACACGCCCCATGGAGCATCGATGCGTGTCTACTGCATTTAATTGCGAAATATTAGCGTTGCGATGCTTCAATTCATAGGATCTTTTTTATAATTCAAGAATTTTGTATTCGTATATTTCGATGTTACGTAAAAAGAGAATTAGAAATAAATTGTATCGAGATTGTAAAATGTTTTTTATATATAAAGTATAATCGGAGATTACGTTTGAAGATTACGCTTTTTCCTTCTTGAATCTGAACTGCTTCCAAATTCTTTGCAAATCGATTCGGCTTTTTTATCCAATTCATTTTTTTAAGTAATTTCCATTCCCCATGAGAGAACGAGAACATATTTTAACATATCTTTTTCTTACGCATACACGCACAATGCTACCGCGCCGCCTTAGTTCGACATAGACAAATTGACGCATTATTCGCATCGGATGCCCGGAGGCTCGCGGCAAAGTGATCAGCTGGATCCCTAAATTAACGCGGATCTGCGTATCCATCGGGCGCCGTCAAAGCGAATCGTGGTGCTGGGATCGTTAGCCGCGGCACGACACGCCGGTGATTTACATTAATGATTCACCGGACAGGTAGGAAGAAAGCGAGAGGGTTACGAGGCGTCGTTTCACATGGCGCATATTACGTACCCCGAGGAAAAAGGATGCCGTGTGAGAGCTCCCGCGAGAGCGCGGCCAAGTCGGTCGGCTAATCACGTAAAATAATTACGTTTTGTTTTGGCGGCGGTGGCGGTTGCGGTGGCTGCTGCGGCGGCGGCTATACGATGGTGGCCGCGGTCTCTGATGGACATCGGCCCGTCACGCGAGGCATGTCTACGCTCACGTGCGCACGTTAAGACGCACGTCGAGAATCGGAAGGAGAGGACGAACGAAGGCGATTGAGAACGCAGGAGAGAAAGGGTTGCGCAAAAAGAGCCGGAGACCAGGGAGGGAAGACACCGAGGTATCGTACGCGCGCGGAGTGTCGGTGATGGGACGGCGAAGGAAGCTGAAAAAGGCGAGCTCTCTCTGGCTGTGGAGTTCTTGCGGCGAGCCACACAAGAAGAAGCGGAGGTAAATCCCCATCAACGCTCGTCACGCCGGCTCAAAATACCGGCGCTCGCAATATTCATGACCGTATCGTCCACAGGCGAGACGGCCACGCAGAAGAACGTGCGTCTCAAAGATTCACTCGTTCTCATGATACGCGACAAAGAGATACATATGTTATGATACATTTTTTTTTTTTTGAAGCAATACTATACGATACATCGCAAGTAAACTTATGTAGGTGCTACTTTCCCCGATGTTGACAAAACTCACGAAAGCTCTGATTCACCGTCATAGATTAGTGGAAGCTAGTCAATGTTGGCAGATTCAGTTTGAAAGCGTAGTGATTGTTAAATCCATAATCTCGAGCAACAATCGCAGCGGAGTCCTGCGCGCTTTGTGACCTCGTTTACGATCCCGAGTTCGCGCGCGTCGATCGGTCGAAGAAAGGAGAGAGGGCGGGAAAGAAGAAGGTGATAGACGCACGAGCAAGAATCAGACACGGGACAGAAGAAGACGAAGAAGGAGAAGGATCGCCGTCAGGCTTTCAGCGCCGGGCTTCGCCAGGGCGTGCTGATCGTAAATATCGCGTGGCGCATCAGATATTTCGGAGGGAGCGACCGAGAGTTATGGCGGCCAGTCGACCAGACGAAGCACACAGAGTCATAGGTAGGGGGAAGGAGAAAGATACGGTGGGAATGAGCAGAGGCAGAGGAGAGAAGCAGAGAGAGAAAGAGAGAGAAAGAGAGAAAGAGAGATCTACTCTAGCGTAGTACGGCGGTAAGACCGATGGCGGGAAGGAGAGAAAGAGACACGTGGGACGAAGAAGGACGATGGCAGCTTCGGTATAGCATAACTTCAGGTATATCCAGTGCCAGTAAATTATACGCAAAGTGTACGCGGGGGCCCTCTCCACCCCGCCCCGGAGCGGCATCGACCCCTCCTCCCCCGTTTCAGTCTCCATCCTTTTCGTCCTTCTCCATCTCCTCCCCGCCACTTCCCACCCTCGACACCCCAGAGGCCGCGCCTGCCTCACGTACATCATTATGATTGATCGCTTCACCTTACTTTGTAATTAAAACTAGTTGCCATTGTGCCCAGCTCCGTGTGCTCGTTCGCCCGCTTCGCGTCTCTCTTTCCCACCCTCTCACTCCCCCCCCCCCCTCTCTCTCTCTCTCTCTCTCTGTCTGTCTGTCTCTGTCTATCTCTGTCTATCTCGCTCTCGTTCACATTTACATACACAGCGGCGAACCAGGAGCAACGGTGGCAGTGTGCACCCACCACCAGCTATCGTGCAACCAGTCAGCCAGCCAGCCAGTCAACCAGCCAGCCAGCCAGCCAGCCAGCCAGAGCAACGACAGCAGCGAACCAGCAACGACGTCGGTCCTTCGTCGTCACAAGGAACAGAAGCGGGAACGGGGAACGTTGCATCGCTTGCTGCCACGACGACACCGCGAGACTAACAGTTATCGTGGAGCGGACCCCCACCGTCGAGATCCACAACGATCCTGTCGCTCTCCCTTTTCCTCTCTGCCGCTTCAGCACCGGAGCATGATAGCTCGCCGCGCGTTCCCGAGTCCTCTCCGCTTACCCCTGTCATCTACCCTACCCTTCTTCCCCTTCCCCCCTCAACCCGGACCAAGTCACCACCGCCACAATCCGGTGAGCGCACCCCTGTCTCTTCCCGGGAGCCATGCGTCATAGTTATCTATGCTTTTTGCAACGGAGACTGATTTAGAGCCGTCTAAGGACCCCGGCCCTACGAAAATTAAATAATTGCTAATTTATGACGTGGATCGAGCCACTCGCACCCCGAGACACCGGCACAGGCTCGTCCCGCGTGTACGACGCGGCGCGTGATTCCTTGAGCAAGTAGAGTTTTTCAGTTTCTAGAAAACAAATGCGAAAGGGATACGTTCAACAAATAGGAAGAATAGGGTGCAAAAAGAGTGAATTCGATCTTTCTCGGATTTAATTGTCTCGAGCAATTAGTCGAGAGGCTGCAGCAGAGGCACGCGACTCTCTTCCGCAATTAGACTTGAAAATGTTGGAAAAAGTTTTGTCTCTCTTGATGTTTGATATTAAAAGACACAGCGAATAAAACACTTCGGCAAATCTTCAAGAACCGCAAGATTTCGAGAGAATGATTTCCCTTTTTATTCTTCGAAAATAATAAAAACAATAATATTCTATGCCGTTTAAAATTTTTAATGGCTTTTATGTAAAGATTCCAGCTCGTGCTGGATTCACGAAGAAGTATTAAGTATTTAAATTTGCAGTAACACGTGACGAGAGATGGACAGACGTTTGACGCTCGCTGCCTCGTCCGATGGCGAATTTCGTGTGTCTCGTTGCGATATAAAATTAGATTCAGAGCCGTTTAATAAAAGATGACTGAGAGAGGCCAGAAGCAACAAAACGCTCGCTAGCGCGCTAGCATGCAACGAGGCAACGAAGCCACGACGAATTAACGGGCGCGTAATTATGAAGCGCGACGCCGAGATCGCAAGATTCGTCAAACGACGTGGAATGCCAGACGCATGTTGACGCTCCTCCGCGCTCGCGTTCACGGTATGCAAATTAATGGTGACGCGCTTTAATTCGGCAATAAATAGGGGTCACCCTTGCAGCGGCCATCAGACCATCGCTCTTACCCTGCTCCTTTTTGTCTTGCAACATGGGAAAGCTTCAGATTTATTTGACGCGTTTCGACAATATTTATAGGTCCGGTTCGCTCTGGCCGTGCACATGCGACGTCGGCGCGACTTAACGAAACCTCTCTTTTCTGTTTCGTCCCTCTCCTTCTCAATTTCTTCTCGCTTTCCTCTCTCATCCTTTCCGTTGTACTCCATCATAGTCTTTTCGCCTCTCTCACTTCGTTTCCTTCTCTCCTTCTTCCTTATCTGCCACGGAGTCTGCCACGAGAACACGGTTTAAGTGTCTCCTGCGGTAACCCAGTTATGTTTCTGCATCGAGTTTCGTTATAACATGGGGCATAATCCCTTTTTAATTTTTTGCATCTACCGCTAGAGTACATGTACATGCAACATATGCAAAGATTAAGTATTCCATTTCATCCGTCTGTTAAATAATCAATATTTTAATGCAAGAACTTAACATGTATGTTCGTATGTTTATTTAATACAAGAGACTTATAATGTAATGTTCAATTATCAATTACAAGTAATGTTATATTGTTCGAGATAATGATGACGCATTGAATGTATAGCTTCAGTTCGCAATGCCTCTATTAGACGAATATGATCGTACCCGAGTAGTCGGTTAATCCGCAGAAAAAGGAAGATTAAAAAAAAAAAGCTATGAAATTTATCGCTCAAAAGAAAAGGGGGCCACGGATATAAATCTCAGGTATTATAATGGGATCTGTCTATTATTAAAGAATGAGTGATTTAAGGGAGGGGTGGAGCTCTCGACTAAGCTGCACTGTCGAAGTGGGTGGGTAGAGAAAGGATCGTGAATTTGATCGGCAATTCACACACAAGCATATATCCTTCTCCTTCTCTTCGATACTTCGTTACCAACATATTTCAACCCTTACCACTTGATTGCCGTATATCTATATATTCCTCATATATTGCCGTATATAAATAAAAATCTCGTATGTAAGGTTAACCGAGATAATTAAGAGAGAATTGAAAAGCGATTAAGTATTGCAGGCTCATCTAATTTTCACTGTCAATCTTAATCAAATTTAGTTTCGTTTTTCTATATGCACAGACATATTAATAATTTCCAGAGACATTTTATTTTAACGATATTAGTCTCCAATTTTTATGAAATTAAAAGAAAATTTGTTACGCAATCAGGCTTACAACTTTTTATCTTCATACTGGGATAACGTTAGATCTTCCGTAATCAGTATGTATACATTAAATTATGCATCCTTTTCGTTCGGACACTTGATGGCGCTGTTAATAGGGGTTAATTATTTTGTATTTATCGCTATTCAATTATTCTTCGTTAAGTACCACTCAAGGTTCCCTTCCCTCGAGCAGCTTTGCGGAAGTTGGATCGTGCCTGCTGGAACGACGACCGTTCGAAACCGCCCTAACGTATAATTCCCAGTTACCAGGGAAGTATCTTATCTGTCTTCGGTAAGATAGTACCGGAAACTACGTACCCTCGCCCGACAGTAATTCCAGAACGTCGTAGGCACGTAGAACAGCGAGCTACAAGAGTCCTAGATCGATCTTAATATCGATCCTCCAGATATTTTTCGCGATGGCGCATTACTTAGCTGCTCGCACACTCGCTGACCGATCATTGTAGAACGATAAAATATTTTAGAATATAAAAAATATCAATATTTAAAAAATTTTGTCTTATAAAAACAAAATTTTGATGTGTTACCTTTGATTCAATGTGCCTTGTTGATACGAGTAAAAAAAATACGATCAGCTTTGTTACACCGTGATGAAACGGTTATTTGAATATTTTGAATCCAATCAGTAATTCTTTCAAATGTTGCTATTGTCAAATTTCATCGCGACACAAATATATATTTTTTAGGACAATGCTCTCTATTATTATCGCAAGCATTGTCGACTTTGACTATATCTATAATTCCGCATTCTTTTAATATATTTATACAAATTAATAATTATTCCATCTTTTTAATGACCTACTATGCATAAACCTACATACATTTAACGGACTTGCGAATTTTGCAAGATTAACGAGAATAAGAGAAACAATAAAGACTAAAGTTTTCGCAGTCGAATTTCGACGTGATTGTGATATTGAAACAATCGTATGAAAAAGGCAGCACCTTCTTGGCCCTGTCGGTGCGTCCATCCGTGGTCCGTGGGTCCCGCCAGGATATTTACGACTGACCGACTCATTGGCGCTGCGAGTTGAGCGAACGGTCGCCACAAATCACGCCGAGAAAGCCGGCCTTTCTCTGCTCTGGGAAACGCCTGGCATTTCTCTCTGCCGGGGATAACTTTGACTTATTGGTGACAACGGGGAAGAGAGACAGAATGAGAAAGTTAGGGCGCGAGCGAAAGGATGAAAAGGAGACGGGAGATGTAGTATACCGCCAGTCCAATGGAAAAAAGACGCGTGCGAGAGTGAAGAGCGAGATGAGAGAAAGATAGACAGAGCGACAGAGAGAAAGAGAGGGAGAGCAACGATGCGGAGAAGTGTCGGGAGAAACGATCCCTCGGGGGTGGCAGCCAAGTGGGAGAGGGACAGAGAGAGGGAGGGGGGGGGGAGAGCGTAGCGTCGCAGAGGGTAGCTCGCGTCTGAATGTCAGCTGCTGCCAATAAATAATGTCGTACATTGACGTACGGCCGGCAACTAATCATCCATCGTGCGGCCAAATCAGCTGGTGATTTTTCACGCGTCACGGCGCGCCGCGCGTGTGAATCGTGCCGCGGGATTACGCGCCGCGTGCAATCGCTCTCCTCCGAGACCGACGGCGGAGGCTACAGCGCGTTTGAAAAAACACAATAGTAGCTTCCGTCCGACACGCGTGTGAAGCATTACTTTTATATCGGGGATTTTGTATGGCAATTATTTATTTCCTACTTTCTTATAGAGTTTATCGACGCGCGCTACCCTGACACCTAAATAAAATGCTGTTCGCGAGACTATTTAACAAAATACACGTGCATCTTACAAGAGAAGAGCAATTCTTACAATTTAAAATTAAAGTAGAGTAAAATCATCAATATCTCGGTCTCTAGATATCTGCCCAGTTTGCCAAAATAAAGTATCAGGATTTGTTTCCGCCCCTTCGTTCCTTCCGCGTTGAGAAAAGTTTCGACGTTGGAACGTAAATTTCCCCGATTTCAACACCGCAATGATGTTTGGAGATCGACCTCGCGATATCGGTCGGTGGGCGACTGGTCACGAGACGATACGCGGAGAATCGTTTCTGGGGTTCGGCGATGCTCGCACTGGTTGGATGTCGCTGTCGCATAAATCACGGGCGGTATCTTCTGGCGCGGCGGTTCGCTCATCACGCCGAAGTTCTTGTCGCGCCTTAATAACGCGCTCGGGCGTCTCACCCGCGCCTCCGCACTCTCTCACCGATTCTCTCTTCCACCCTGGCCTTCCTCCCCTTCCCCCCCATCATCGTCAGAGCGTACCTTTCTCTCGTCCTCTTCTCTCGAAACGAACGGACCGCCTCTTCTTCCGCCTGCGAGACGGCACCGACCGCGCGGCACGACTCCACGCTTCGCTACAAATCCTGATTATATTCTGCAAGTGACGTTATACCGTAAGGGTGCGATGGCGTGTTGAAGTCTGGTTTTTGTTTCCCTCCGTGTCGTTCTCTACCACCCGCGTCTTACCCCACCAGCCGCCCGGTCTCCTCTTCGCCCTTCCACGTCAACCGCAACCGACCTTCTCCTCGTCCCTCCGCGCGAAGGTAGTAGCGTTGCTCTTCCAGCGGCGTCTCTCTACCACCGTCTCCCCCTCCTCCCCCTCCCCCTCCTCCTCATCCTCCTCCTCCTCCTTCTCCTCCTCCTCTTCCTCCTCCTCCTCCTCCTCCTCCTCCTCCTCCTCCTCCTCTTTCTCCCGGTTTTACCTTCCAGCTTCGACATCCTCATCCTCGTTCCTCTTCCTCCCCTTCTCTATACGCCGCGGCGGCAGCAACTACCCTCACGAAACCGGATGGAGGCTCCTCTCATCTTTACCCGGGCGACTGACAGCCTGGACCACGTAAATCAATTTTCAATTACGGCTCTGGGATACGTATAGGAGGCAGGCGGGCAGGCACAAGCAAGGCAAGGCAGGTTGGTGGTCGGTTGGGTAGGTGCCCGTGCAGTCGACCGAGGAAGAGGAAAGTCGACGGACGAAGAGGGAGTCTGCCGCCTCTCTGTATAAAGCACGTACTACTACGGGGGAGAGAGGTAGACGGTACGAAGAAGCAGAGGGTTAGAGAGGGAAGAACAAGGCTGTGCAAGAGGTGGTGGAAAGAAGAGGGCAAGAGAAAACGAGATAAAGAGAACGAACGCGAGAAAGCGAGAGAAAGAGGGAAGAGAATAAGGGAAAGAGAAAGAGAGAGAGAGAGAGAGAGAGAAAGAGAGAAAACCAACGTGGCTCGGTGGGTACGTACGTATTATTATACTTCGCTACAGTCATATTTATAAATCAGCGATATAGCACGACGAGCGGAGACGTGGAGGGATGGAATTTATAGCTTCGTTCTCTTTCCTCTACTGCCAGTTTCTGCCCCTCTTGACTGGCGACCCACCCCCCTTCGCCTTCTTCATTCCTCCGCTCATTCTACGAACTACCCCTTCCGATATACCCCCGCCCCTTCTTCTCCCCTATACGCTACTCCCGTCTCCCGTTGTCCTTCTTTCTCTTATGTTCCTCGTACTCTCCTTATTCCACGACTCCCTCGCTCTCGGTAGCCTCTCTCGGCGGAGAGTGCGCGGGCATACAAACTGCCAAGCCGGTACGTATGAGCTTAGGTCGACATTTTCCCTCCTCTCTTTGGCAATAAATCTGCGAGTCTTTTGAGCCGACGGCACGGTCCGGGGAGAGAGAGAGAGAGAGAGAGAGAGAGAGAGAGAGAGAGAGAGAGAGAGAGAGAGAGAATGAAATGGGAGGAGGTGAAGAACAGGGAGGGTTTCCAGAGCGCGGCTCGCCGCTCCTGGGGTGCCAGAGGTCGCTCTCTTGTTCTCTCCCTTCCTCTCTCTATCTCTCTCACTCGCTCTGGCTCTCTCTTCCGACCCTCGCGCGGACGGGCATTCTCCCTCTCTCGCGTCACGAGAATGTATATAATTAGCAGCATTGTACTTCCTCGGACAGATTTACGGGTCGTATCGCTACCGCGGCTGCATGCATAAGCGCGTTAAATAAGTATTTATCCGCCCCGTGGGGTACGGCGATGCCCGAGGTATCCGCCTGATGGATTTGCCGCTCGAACGCCCGAAACTGCAT
Organism: Pogonomyrmex barbatus; assembly: GCF_055798465.1. NCBI lineage: Eukaryota > Metazoa > Arthropoda > Insecta > Hymenoptera > Formicidae > Pogonomyrmex > Pogonomyrmex barbatus. The sequence continues at coordinate 1,592,286 of NW_028297160.1, forward strand.
TAAACGCGTCCCTACCAACCGCGAGCTATCCTTCCCCCTCCCCCTCTCATCTTCCCCCGCACCCCTCCTCGGTCAGGGTGAAAGAGGAGAGATGCAAAAGTCGAGACACAAGTTTACGTTAATGTCTACCGCCCGTGTGGAACGGGATCACGGCCGTATATATCGTTGCGGAAATTCGATTTTAAAAACTCAGTTACTCTCAACGTGGATTGCCAAGGACTATTCGTTGCGCTTCTCGGTTAGTCGCCCGCGGAGGGAATACGCCGTCTGCGTATCGAGACAAATACTACGTTACCGTGGGCGAACGACGAATCGCGAAGTGCAGCGGAACATTCCGCGTTACGACGGGAACGTTTACATATTTATAACGCCGAACCGAGTGGCGTTCCGCAACATGCATAAATTATGCAAATGCGCCAAATGAACATCCGCGAATAAAGCGCGGCCGAGCTAAAAAAAAGAGACAGGAAGAAAAGAAACTCGTATCGACCGTCGTAAGGCGATGAAAGCCGAACGAAGGGGTGGAGAAGAAAATAGTGTGGCACGGAGAGAGGACTCGTTTGTTCCGGAAGGAAGGTGAAGGTGTTAAAAAAATGAATAAGAAAAAAGAAGAGAGAGAGAGAGAGAGAGAGAGAGAGAGAGAGAGAGAGAGAGAGAGAGAGAAAGAAAAAGGGAAAGATTAGGATTTTGATAGCGCAATACGTTTTAGCAAACGAAGGGTGTCGCCGACGTGTCGGAGAGGCGCAAAAAAATTCTATAACGCTGAAAAAAAAAAAAGCGCGGGACGAAGATGGACATCCGCCTCTCGGAAGCTGGCCACGTCACCGCCGTCCGGTGACGGTTCGCAGTTTGTAGCGTCGGGCACGGCGGCAGTAGCCCCGGCTGCGCTCTTCCATCGACGCCCGATCGAACCATTTATCACCCGTGAGAGCGAGAACGCGCCGTTGTCGCGCGCGCGTGCAGTCAGCGCGTATAACGCGGTTGGGCCACACACAACGGACGAATAAGCGAGAGCGCGCGAGAGCGCACTTCCAGCCATTCGGTGAACGGGCCGATCGTGGGTATAATGCGCACACACACACACACACACACACACACACACACACACACACGCGCGCGCGCGCGCGCGCGCGTTTGCACGTGTAAATGTACACACGTGTACGTGTGTATATGTCGCCGCCCCACACGGCCGGGACTTCCGTCAAGTTTCAAAGGGTTGACGGATGATCGCCACGGGACGGAAAGACGACGAGTCCGGATCCATCATATTTTCTACGTCCCACTGTTGGTCTACCCTTCCCTATCCATTGCTGTGATCAAGCGCGAACCCAGCTACCGCGCGCGTTGCCAGAACCCGCACCACAACCCGGTTTCAAGTTTTTCCAGGAATTATAAGCGCTCAGAGGCAAATTGCTGTTCTTTTTTTGTCTGCGTGAAAATTCGTTTTACAGTATTAAATAATAAAATTTATTTGCGATCGTTTTTATTTTTTTTCAATAGTTAAAAATTGTACATAGAATTATACATAGAATTATGTAACATCAAATTACATTTAGATAATAAAAAAAATATGAAGAAAAAGACAAATTCCTTTCAATTTTCATTTGATCTCTGGCCGTGAATGATTAAAAGTCTATAAGCATAAGTGTAAATTTACACAGATTGTGAACTTAATAAAAAAGGAAATAAATAATTATTTAAAAAGTTATATGCCATCTGATATTTATATTAATTCCAGTAACGCATATTACAACGCAATAAATATACATATAATATACATATACTTGAATATATTTATTTTATCAATAATAATATTTTCGAAACTGTGCTTTTTACGATAAAGATTTATATTAGACAATTTCATTTAAAAGAGAAAATATTTCTATAAATTAGAGAATGGTATATAGATCGGATGCACCTATGTAACTATACGCGAATTTACTAATTAATCTAATTAATTAGGAGGAACGATTGTTCATCGTTATTTAATTAACTAATCAATTCCAGTAGTGCCCTGACTGAATCGGGAAACCATAATGATGCTATAACCAAGCTCGCCAAAGGTACAATTATTATGTGTTCAATAATAATAGTTACTGTATTATTTTGAAACCGATAATCGAGTGGCAAAGGGAAAAGGTATTTGCGAAAGAAACATCTTTAAAACGGTTAAAATATAGTAGTTATCCAGTAATAATTCTAATTCATATATGCTTATAACTTAACACTTGTTACGTCCTCGCTTGCACGTGCTTGCTTTTTTTCAAAGAACTCGCAACAAAACCACTTATTGTACTTTCGAATTACATTGCGTGCGAGTAGTTTTGGCCGCGAAGTTGGACTCTTGTTAAGACATAAATGCTCTTTCCCGACTAGCGCACGTTGTCCTGGAAATAATTTTCCGAATTGGCAGCATTCCAGAATCGGTAAGCCGGCAATAGGCATCCTCTCAGGATCTACTAGTGAATTCGCAGCTCCGCGCCGGCAATATATTATACCTTTATCGGCGTAAATTCCAATGATCAATTCTATTTTCGGACGTTGGGAGAGATATTAAAACGAGCCTCGATGACGACCGGTCGATATATTAACTCGTCGAACACACGGACGAGAGTGAATTAAAGAAGAAGAAACGTACACTCGCGCGTACATTCGGAAATGTAGCGCAATGAAAATGCATCGCGCGTTCGCAGAGGATCGGACTTTATAGTAGTTTAGTGGCTACCGGAAATGGAACAGTCGATCGTGCTCGTCCGCAACATTCCACCCGGACAGCGCGTCGACTCCGGATCAATCTCATAATTTCGGCGACAAAGTCGTCCGGGAACGCAGAGAAGATACAAGGAAGCGCGCGACGGCAGCGGCGACGGCGGTGGCGGCGGTGGGACGAGAGAGAGAGAGAGAGAGAGAGAGAGAGAGAGAGAGAGAGAAAGAGCTGATAGGGTAGATACATCGCGGGATAACGGCGACTATCGAGGAGAGCATAGCGTATTTCCACCGTTCCCTCGTCCGGCGGGTTCAGCGGAGAGGGAGGGTTCGGGGGTTCTCCATCGGTTTGTCTCATTTCCGGGATCCAATCTCTCGGCTCGGTGCCGGGCCAACCTGCACCAGCCTCGCCATCCACGAACCGTTCGCTCGTACAATCCTATCCCCTGCCGCCACCGCCACCGTCACTGCTACTCCGTCGACCCCTTTCCCTCCGATAGCGACCGAGGGCTGCCGGCACGCCGCCACCCAACGGCACTTTAGAACTGCTCCCTTAGCCCTCTCTCTTTCCCCATGTGTATAGGTATTCTCTCCGCTCGAGATACGTTCTATCCTTTACCCCAAGCCTAATGTGCGCGCTGGAATCGGGCAAGAAGGGAAGGGAGAAGGAGAGAAACGCCGTCGGAGACGGGGTGAATGAGGGAGTGCGCGAGAGGAAGAGAGAGGTGACTTTATCTCGTGGCGCCCAACAAGGCGACTCTCGCGTTTCAGGACGAGCGCCAAGTGTATCGCCGCGAGTTTATGCGAGCTGAACTGCAACGGATCGAGCAGGATCTGCGCGAAGGACGAACCGGAGAGGAGCGGGAAAAGAGGATTGCAGGAACGGAAGATTGAGAGAGAGGGAGAGAGAGGAGGGAAGAGAGAGAGAGAGAGAAAGGCAGCGGAGTCGAGTCGATCCAAGTCGACTGGAGTCGAGTCGAGTCGAGTCGAGTCGAGTCAGGCTCCATCCCAGTTGTCGTGCGAGGGAAACTTTGTCCATTTTCATCCCGTGGGGATCCGTCCACCGGCGCTATCTCCGCCGACGCTGGAGAATTTTGCGCGCGATCGTGACGAAGACAACGACGTCGAAGGATAATTCCGCGTCGTAAAGAACCGCGGCACCGACGCCCGGCGCCATCGTCGCGGGAAAGCCTTCGAAATAATGAACACGCCGACCAAATAGACGAAATGGCCGGGGGAATCCCGAGAGAGAAAGTATCAAGATATAATAGATTCTTCGAGAACCCAAGACCGAGATTATGAAGAGAGATAGTTGCGTCGAAAGATGAAGATTGGCTGACGATTACTCGCCAGCGGCTAACGCTAACGTCTGTAAATTCTTGCGGTTCAACATTTTTAAAATCATGAATGAGACTCCAATTTACAACCATTACGTGTGACAGCTAAACGACCTCGTACAACTGTCCGAAGATCATATAAATTAATGAAGGAAGTTTAATTAAACGAACGGTAAATCACGTCAGCATACAAGATGTCAATGATAATTAGGATAACGATAATTCTATGCAATTTGACGTATTAAAAGACGCCTTATTCACAATATTTCAATGTTTTCTTAAATTTATATATTATTTATTTGATGGTGATATGATACGATGATAATTTACAACGATGAAGTCTGCGGTGGAAGCGAAGTATTTATTTTTTTTTTTTTATGCAAGTTTTTGTGAGCTCGTCACGATACGCAAATGTCAGCAAGCAAGCAGCGGATTCAATGGACCGGCAGCTCCGTTAAAATCGATGAATTACGAGACAACGCATTAGTGCAGTCCGCACGATACTAATCAGCGAAATTTCCGTGCGATAAATAAACGAATGAAAGCGCGTAACCAGATACGCGCGCGGTAATGTCGATGGAAACGCCGGCCCTCGTAAATCGACAGATTTTTCAGTAAAAAGGGAAAAACAAATAAATGAACAAAGAACGAAAATCAAAACCTGGGACACACCAGTAACGATTGCGCCGGGATATGTATATGAGGGCAGCGGCTTATTGGTGGTTTGCAGGTGAATTCGCTCGTAAATATGTATGTGTAATATTGATTCGACATAGACGCATAAAGATAGACTAAAGTGGATTTGAGCATGGAACCGTAATTTCTGTAAATATTATGTTTGCGTTCGGTGCGCTGCCCGCACGCAAGTCCGGCAAAAATCAGTTTTTAATTTGCATTGGAATTTTATAATAATTTTATGTACGCGTGTCCGATAACTTTTCTCGATATTCATTGAACGTTTCGTCGAACAAAGAGACCAAATGAGACAGATATTTTCCATTCTCCCATTCAAGTTGTACATATCATGCGTTGTTTAAAAGTATGAAAAGACTAGATTAACCAAAAAAAAAATCGAGAAATAATTATTGTAGAATAATTAAAAATACAGTCTACGTAAACAATTGTTATAAACGAACGTTGCAACATTGCTTAGAAATTCGTTTCTTACAAAATGTGACTTGTAATTGGTGACGAGGAAGGCGATGACATCACGCGACAAAGATGCAATCGCAACGGCGGCAACATCCTGGGCGACCAAAGAGACAAAGATTTATCGCCATAAATGAGAAGAAGGGATAAGATCCAACGGGTAAATGAAGAGTCGCAAGGCGTCAGGTTTGAGACCCTCTCGCGTTGTTATTTCTAAAACATCAACCGCGGCAGATGTTAGCTGGGATAGGATCCGAGTAATGAAGACGCAAATGCGATTACGGTGGGAGATTTTGAGGACCAAACGGACAAGAGAGGTTGGACGGCGGAGAGTCGGAGAAGGACAGGCGAAAGGATCAAGTGACGAAGAACAACAGAGGGGATACGAGCAAGGAGGTCGTCGCACAGCTGGCATGCCGAATGTAATGTAACGAGGCGCTGCCCTTATCTCTTTGCTATTATCTCCGCTCGTTTTCATCGCTCTGACTACGGCCGGCGCGGCGCGGCGCGGCGCGGCGCAGTGCGGCGCGGCGCGTCTCGTCTCCTGACTGGGAGATATACAAAGTATTATGTAGGCACTTACGGTATCGCACCGCGGGACGGGTGCACAACAATACGAGCTGGAATACGTCCCGTCATCCTACGACGACGGTGCGAGAATCGCTCGTGCGTGACCACGAGCACTGGGTTCTCCAATGGGATCGAGTCGCACGACTGTCCGTCTCTCCTCCGTCTCTTCCGTGTCTCTCCCGCGTGTTTCGTGACTTCGTCCTGACGCGGAGAACCCGAGGGCTCGGATCTCGGCACGGATATATGACGAATGCGAAAAGAACTTATTGTCCCGTCGACCCGTTCAGCCCCGACGTCGTCCGTCGCGCGGGCCACGCGAGCACGTCAAGGAAGATGCACGTCGCTTCCGGGAGCGACATGAACCGCCGCGACATGCCGTGGCAGGTCTTCCGCGACTCGCGGTACCTTCTACATGATGGTCGGACGCGAATAGTTTGCAATAGGGGATTCCGAGTATTTGTTGCGGTTCAAGCTAATCGATGGGAGAAAACGTGAGGAGAAAATAATGACTTCGCGGAATCAATTATGGTTCTATTCCGTAAACTGCTGTACGAATATTATCTCCTCAATTTAATTATATAATCTCTCTCTTTTTATCTATCCGATTTCGGTATTATTATACAAAAATTTCAGTCCATCTATCAGTCCGATAAACGTGTTTTCTTAATAAACGTAGTGCAATAGTTTTCTTTGATATTGCAAATCAAAGAAATTTTCTCAGACTATACCTTTAACAATATCTTTAACATATAGCTTACACATTTGTAAATATATTCCGTAAGAGGGAAAGGGACTTTTTTATTATAAAAAAAATTCAGAATTCGTTATTAGCATTTCTTAGTGACTAATTCTTTAAACAAACGAGGTTATTCCGAGTATCATTGAGTCTCGGTCATCGTTTGCGAGAAAAGAACCTATTGTCAGTCATGCAACCTTATTGCTGGTGAACGACGGGTTACCTATGGTCCTTCGATTGTTCTCCAAAATGAAACGTATTGATTACCCGCGCTCAATGAGCAGCGAGCTCTCCTATCAGTCGACGCATCTGCCTCACTTGGTTCCTTTCTTCGTTCGATGACGACGATGACTCGTCGTCTTTTGACAGAAAAAAAAAGAGGGGCGAACAGAAGAGAGGGGGAGAGGAGAATGATATCCTCGTCTCGAATGGTCCGTCCGCCCTTGATGTCGCCGCGATGAACGGAACGATCGACGGGGAATAATCATGCACCGATGATCCTGAATGCCTCCGATGACAATGAGGCGTCGACCCGACTCGATCACAACTCGTTTATGTCCGCATTATCGATTTCAGAAAGGTCGACAAAAGATTCTTAATTATGATACCGTAGATACGCGTCATAAACATCACACTATCGTTGCTCTGCCATCTACACGCGGTAATTGCAAGAATGGAACGAGTTATGGAAAGTAATGCGAGGCACTTTGTGTCGAGCTTTACGGTTGTAATAAATAGACATTGCGTGACAACTAAATTAAAATTGTTTCTTGGGATAAGATTCCTTTTTACATTAGAGAATGAATTAAAAGGAGCGATTTTTTTCTTTCTTCTCCTCTTAAATGTTGAAACTTCTCCACTTAAATAGATTTTAAATAATTTATAAAGTCGGCAATTGATATAAAATTGTAAAGCGGGATATACAGCTGCACGTGTGTCTAATCAGAAGCTTTATATAGACAAACAGGTGGACGAGCGAAAAAGAGTTAATTCGTCAGTCACTTCGTATTTTAGTGCGGAGTGCAGCAACTGGATCGAATAGACGAATCGCGGGGCTATTAGAGCGTCTGCCGTGAGGACGGGCTGAAGGATTGCTTCGACAGAGCGATTACAGTGGTCGACGTGTTCGAATGGAAAAAAAGGGGGAGAAAGAAAGAAAAAAAAAAATCAGCGATACCAAACAACGGGTCGAGTCTACGTAGAGAGGCTGCCGGTGGGGTCGCGTTTTTCCGGGGTGAACTAATAGACTCCCGCCCGTTCGCTGAACTCTGCGTGCACCCTCTCTCACCCACTCTTCCTCTTCCTCTTCCTCTCTGTCTCTTCCTCTCTCTTTCTCTCCTTCTCGCTTTTTCTGCCTTCCTCGCGCTCACGCTCAAATAAAAGTTTGCCGTGACCCACCATCACGACACCTGTTGAACCGTTGGCCAGAGCTGGTTTTCCGGCCAAAAAAATCGGCAATTAGCGTATGAAGCCTGTCCATCAAGGTTGGCTGAAAAAGAGTTACGACGACAAAGGGAAAAAGAGGGAGGAGACGACGAGCGCGAGAGCGAGAAGGAAAGGAGTGTCGGAAGGACGAAGCGCGCGAGACTGAAAGCCGTTCATCGAGATCCGATCGCTCGTTCATGTCGACGCGCGTGTCCCATAAGTCAAAAAAATATTTGACTGCCGGCGAAGTAGACCGTACGTATAAATTTGCCCCGCACGATATTTACGTGCTATCCGTTTATGCATGAATGAAGAATGACATTACGGGCTTGATAATTCATCGCGACCCAGTATAATCCTTAACGGTACGTTGCTGCTGCGCGAAATACCTTGACATCGAGGACACGGAAAACGTACAAAAAAGCAAAACAATAATCGGAATACGCGAATAAAATGTAGAAACCAGTCGAACATAAATCGCTAGACGGAGAAAAAACGAACGAGTGAGCTATTGAAAGTACGATAATACGAGTACGATAAATGTCACAAGAGGGATTATCGCAAACTATAGAGAAAATAAAAAAAAAAAAAAAAAAAAAAACACCTTCGGCTCTGGTAAGGGTTTTTAAATCGCAGTTAAACAGGAAGCGTTCGAGAGAGATAACAGCCGACAGTCGTTGCGAAACTGCAACGACGCGGTATATTCGACGAGCAGTAAATTCGCGAGCGTCCGCAATTTGGCGCGATCTATAGACACCGCTATCTGCATAAGGGACACTGCAGACTCTGATTATGCATTCGGTCGGCGCGTAAGAGCGAGTGGAAGGGAAGGGCCGACGGTGATTGACGGTTGACAGGATTGACTGACGGGCAGACGCGACCCAAAGGGTTGACGAATGGCTCTCGGTGGCCAAGCGAGCTTTCTAGCCGCAACTCGGTCCAGCGGTCCAGCAGGAAATGCATCACGATCCGCGTCAGGTGCACGTCGATCTCCCATTGTACACACCGGCCGTGTCGTTATCTGTTTATCGCAAGTGTCCACGCTGGATCACGCAATTCCCAACCATTTCGCGTTTACCCGCAACGCGCAGATACAGACGCGCGCGATACTTGTTCCGTGTTTATTTTACTGACCGATTGCACCGGTAACCAAACAACGTACGTATGGGGCACAATAAAACAATCTATCGAACTGATCGCCTAGCATGAAAAAAACATTGTTTTTTAAATATCTCAATACGTCAGATATCTCATGCGCGTACGATGTTCATAGAAATTTTTATTTCATCTCGAAGATGATAAGGGTTTCGACTTTTGGAATAAAAACAATAGAATATGATTATTATTCACAAGAGCTGTTCAAAGTATAATAATAATAATAATATCGTAGAATTTTAAACGTAGAATTGAAAACGTTTAGCGATATATGATTTGTGTTAATTTAATCAAAACCTGAAAACAAGGTCGCGTAAAATTGTGCGACGATATATTTCATAATTTCTTTCAACGTGTAGCAGCCATTTTTATGCAGCGTTACACAGTTCACTACTTTGCGAGTGATACTTGAGACGATTATACGTGCCGGAATTACAAGTAGTATCGATCTTTCGGTCGAATGGTCTTCGACGTACGAATATCTATTCGCCGAGCAACGTGAGAGAACCAATCGTCGTAGCCTCGACGGCGATTCGCCAAGAACGGAGGTCGAAATGGAAATTTACGAGGCAGATTCCAGGATAAATGCTGCAGCGTACCGAACAGCTTTTAGGGCAATGGGTCGTGCGTTCTTTCGGAGTGGGAATCGGTCGTGCCCGCATTTTACGATTAACGTAGTATTCTTTCGACTCCTCCGATGTGTTCCTTTTCTCGCGGACTCTATAATAGCCCAGGCTGCCACTACATATCGCGCAAAATAAGTACATATGTACCCTTCGTTTTTCCATTGCCGCAATTTCAGGACACCACTGTGCAAAGGTCAAATGTCGTGCGTGATCGATGGAACGAGCCGTTTAGCAGAGTGCCATATTATTTCGTCACGTCGGAGAGCAGAAGCTTCCGTATTTCATTCCTCCACTCGTGTCGTAACTTTGCTTGTTTTCCACAGTTATACCATCGGCACTCGGTTACATCGTAAGATGAATGCTTGATCTAAATCAGTAGCCGAAATGCGGAACCATGTACCATATTTAATTCGTTTCGCGAGAAAACATGCGGTAAATATTCCATTCGGTAAATTTTACATTTTGATAACAATCTTATATATTATATAAAATCAATATTGGAGATTATATAAAATTGGCTGCTATATTTATACAACTTGGTATTTCATATTTTTGCGCGATATACTTATATTCGGAATATATATGTTGCGTAAAGCAGTAATTTTACAAACATGTTTTAAATTTCGCAATACGATAAAAGGTTGTCCCTGACAAACGTGAAATTTAATGGTTAAACGTGAAATTTTATAATTCGGCAGTCACTTTTTCGACACTCACTCGCTAACATTTGATTCGCGCTCTTCAATTGTCATCGTGCGGCTTCTCGTGCGTTGTCCTTTCATAAGCCTTTTCGAAGAATCATAAGGCGCGGCAGTATCTCGCGAAGGCTCGTCCTAAGAAACACGGCGCGTTCACGTCCCGCGTACGTGTTTACTCGTGCGTGTGCACGAGCGACAGCAAAGGATCCATCCACTCCTTCCGCGACCCTTTCGTATTTCCCAACTACCCCGGGATCTGCGGCGCGCCGGAAGACGAGGGGCGCAACGGGGCCGCACGGGGCGGTATGTTTATTGCTCGAAGCTATCTCTTCTGGCGAGGGTGGCTGCCGCGTCACACAGGGTCATTTTCATAATTCGGCCGTTCGTATTCTCCGCGACCGCGCGGCCCGAATCGAACAACAGCGCGCGGCGGAGGCCGCGAGAACGCTTCTCGTTCTCGAACTTCTCTCTCTCTCTCTCTCTCTCTCTCTCTCTCTCTCTCTCTCTCTCTCTCCTCCTTCTCTCTCATCGCCAGTCTTCCTCTTCCCCTTTTTCTCCACCCACCTCTTCACCCTTCGTCTCCACCTTTTCAGACCTTCGCCTCTCTCTGGTTGACTACCTATCCACCAGCCCGCCTCTCCCTTCGGCACCTACAAGCCTCCCTATCGTTATCTAGTGCTGTCTTGATGCAACACTTTTCTTCTTCTTCTTCCTCTTAGCTCTTTGTCCTTTTCCTCGCGCTGTTTTTACCGCCCGTTCTGCACTTCTCCTATCTCTCGCCTGAATTCCTTCCCTCTCTCTCGTATCATTGCAATTGTCCCTCGGTCTTTCTGTGTAGCTGCTATAACCCCGCGTCCCGGTGTATGGCCTCTCGTATTGATGCGACACCTTTCTTCTATGCCACCCTTCCCTCTTTCTAAACTCGCGAACCTTCGCGCTTCTCTCCTTTCCCAACCTGTTCATACTTTGACACTGCGGTTGGCAAATTTGGGATATTCTGCGACGTGGATATCTCTCTTCTTCTTTTCAGTTTCAATTCGTTCGCGCGACCGACAAGGAGGCAAAGGAACGAAGTGGGAGAAGTAAGAACTGGCTCTCAGCATGGCATCAGTGTCTCCGCTGATCTATTGCTCCCTGTATACTGGATCGATGCGGACCAATCAACCGCTACCAGTCGACCATGTCGTCCCCGATGACCGGAAGAAGAAACGCCTCTTCAATTCTTCGAGCATGGGAGTTTTGTCTTCAAGCCCTCCAATATTTGACGCTTTCGGTCGCGACTTGTTTCACGTTTTACGACTGAAGTTGGATGATTTACGCCATTGTCGTCTATATTTTGATCTAATTCTTTTTTTTTTATTTCTGCCATTGCCGACATGAGAGATAACAGGAAAGGATTAAACGCGGCATGCAATAAGTGCGAAGTTTCGAGTACGTATATGTTAGAAATATCTGCCGTACTTAGGAAGTTTCTTTGTTTTCGTCGACGGGAAACCTGTTTGGAATTCGATACAGCAATCGAATTCTTTATATCTTTCGAGCAATGCCTTTAACCCGCGGTGTATCACGTCATGAATTTTGTCTCGTGAAAGGACTTCATAAAATTCTGAGAAATTCGTTTAATCGATAATTTGTTACTTCGTTGAATCGGAATATTTATAATATTATTATGATGTAATCGATATAAACGAATATCATTTGTGTAGTTGGAATGGTAAGTGATCCTCGATTTCCATTAGTCCAATAAAACAACATATATATTTTTAAAATTTTGTTTTTAAATTTAATTTTGTTTTTAGTGTTTTAACTTCACTATATAAAGTCAATTAGATAATTCTGAATTACAATACAATTCATGAAAATAAAAAAAGTAATGGAAATTGTTCCAAAACTAATTGAAATTTTTGTACTTTGGTATGATATCGCGAACAAAGTCTTTGTATTACTTTAACGAAAAATTTGATTCTTACTTGAACATTCACTAGCTGTATTTATTTTCGCGTGTGAAAATTATATAATGCAATTAATACAATAAATAAGATTTTTTAGCACACACCCAAGCGTAAAAGTGTGTATTTTCATATTGCAAATGGTCTAAGCGAATTCCCCCGTATAAAAAGGGCGACACGCGTAATCAGTTTCGCTTCTCGCCAAGTCGATAAACAATTCCATCGCGGTAATTCCGAGCTTTTTTCCGCACCGCAGGGAGAACCTGCAACACCTCTGAGTCATACACGTGGCGAGATTATCCGTTCGCGCCCTCTCTATATGACGTACTTAGCAGGTGTGACGTGAGATACGACGTTGTCGTAAGTAACGACTGCGTTCACGCTGAAGAGAAGTTAACGGTCGCGCGAGACTCGCCGGCCTTCATCGACGATCTCTCTGTAGACGCGAGTTTGCATCGTCGCACCTGTGGAGAGAAACTTCGCACGGAGAGAGACTTTGACAGGAAAATACAAATCAATTTGTTATATACGCCGAGACGTTCCGCAAATTATATAATTATCCGCAATTTCGTCGTAGTCCACTTGATAATTTATTAATTTTCTCCCATTGCATTTGCGCGTGCATACATTTTGTTTCAACATTTTATGCAATTCGATACTACGATGTTTCACGTTGAAAGAATTTTTATAAAGGTTATATCAAGTCAAACTTTTAACTTGACTTGTGTCTATATTTAGCTCAGAGACATCCCCTCCTCTGTCTCTTTCTTGCTCCGGTCTCTAATGCATATTAGGGGCAGCATCCGATACAAATGACGCAGACATTCAAAGTTACAAGAGTTCGCGACTTAAAAGAGAAGGAGAAAGAAAGAGAGATGGAGATAGAACGGAAGAGCGCGAAAGACCCTAGCGCTATATTAACCCTAATGGCTCGCGTGGATATAAAGCACATCCCGCGCATATACTAACTCGTTATTATTGCCGCATAAATAACGCGATAATCCTGCCGTGGCGATGGAAGTACGAGGGTTCGGCTGAAGCTCTACGGAAGCTGCCTTCGTAGCAACCCCTGTCGACGGCAACGAACCAGCCAGTAGGAACGAAGGATTTTGCAGAATGATACTCGACTCTCTCTCAGTCGGAAAGGCTGACTAGCTTAACGAACTTCGATATTACGTGCTATGATCTTCACCTGTACACTGACGCGCGTATATGGGAGCTGTATGCATTAAACGCAACATGGTTCTCTTCTGCAGAGATGAAGCGCAATAGCAACCGCTATTATCCTCTTTGACTGTTGACTTGATGATCTTTTCTCAGTGAGCATAACGTGATTAATAAAGTTATTTATATAGCGTCAGATATTTCGTAAAATTTCAGCAATTTCAGATTAAATTTTAGATTCAAGTGTCTTTCGATTATAGATTCTCTTTTTTTCTCAAAAGGAATATCTATACTATATATAATCAATAAATGATGTGCACGTCATCGATAAAACCGTGATTATCGGTATAACGAGTTAAAAGCGTCTGGAGTGCTTTCGTCCGTTAGAATAATTATGGCGACGAAATTCGCGATTGCACATCGGAGAGAAAGTCAGGCCCGCGCTTTAAGCTTTCGCGGCGTTTTCTTGATATCGCTACAATAAAAGCCAAGTCGGACGTTGGGGCAAAGACAGTGAGCAAATGGGAAGGAAGCAGGTAGGGAGAAGGAAGGAAACGAAACGTGAAGAGACGAGATAGAGAGTGAAAGAGAGAGAGGGAGAGAAAGAGAGGATGCTTCGTCGAGGGATGCTGGAGGGTTTGCTAGAGGCTCTGCCTTAGCTGGCAGGGCGTGCGTCAATAAGCGTCCATCAGCCGTAATGGCAGTGAGCGCCACCTCGGATGCATTTAGATGGCTGTTTAGCCCCGGTTGTCTCGGTGTGGCCTGAAATCTCCTCCCCCCACAACCCCTCGCCGCTGCCAGTCGAGTCTCGACTGTTGTACAACCCCGTAAGATTCAACGTCGTCGCCACCACTCAGACTCCATCTTTTGTAACCAAGGCTGGGAGGCGCACCCGAGTAATTAGACAGTCCGGTACCATTTTTTTTACTGGTCCTTTTAATTAATTTGTATAAATTCTCGAGAAAAGACATTCCGCACCTCGGCCTACCTGCGCTCTTACGGCGAGATCTTCGTTTTTGACCACAAACCGACGAAATGTTCTGCTTTAGATTCGCAGAACTTGCGAGACGAAGAAGAGATCAATTTTCGCTTTTAATACTGTAATAAGAAGCAAATGTTATAATTATCAAGACGTCTTAATTTAAAAAAAAATAGATTTGTTTTAAATTGTCATTTTTATTTCATGTTACAATGCTAAATAACTACAAGAAGAGAATTTTTATTAAAATCTATACTTTAAATAATTTTGCCAGTTTTAGTATGAACACGTTAGTTTTTTTAGACAAATCATCAAAACATCGTAGACGATTTTGATGAAAAAACAATGATTTAACGCGCTCTTAAAATTCAGAATTTAAAGTATTTTTCACATCAGAAACTCAAGCGCGTTAAAGTTTATAGCGCAGTCCGTGCCGTCTGAATTTGAATACCATTCGCTCGCTTATTTGGCACCTCCCCGGCTTTTTTCACTTCTATTTACAACCCGCGGTTTTATGCCGAACAGCCAAACAGCGATCATTCCATCCGCCTCCGTAATCTAGCATCGTTCCAAGTACGACAAATACGACAATCCACGCCTGCCCGCTCGCCTGCCTGCCACAGGGAACGAACTCAGTCCGCTATCTGGTCCTTGTATATACCAGCGTGTTTTGAATGGTTCTCTTTTTCGTTCATATGTCAACGTGCTGTATATCGTCGAACCCGATGGAACGTCCAGGCCGCTGCAATCGTCTTCCCTGCCTACACTCGCAATCAGAATGGTCGTAAAGTAGATATCGCGAACCGCCGAAAAACCGTCCCGAAAGCGAGAATTTGGCCCCGCCGCCCGCCCGCCCCGGTGTATGCTTTTGCACACGCGGTATATGCAAAAAAGCCGGTCGGGAGAGCTGCAGAATCGCCGCCGAGCTCGGGGCTCGAGGATTAAGGACATTATTAACGGGCGTACCGTGGACCGACATACTTACGTCCGCTCGGAATGCCCTGCGATAAATACAGCGGCGGCTGCTGAGCGAAGAGCGAGAGGGATCGAGGGGGCGGGGGAGGGGGGGGGGGAGTTGGATACAGGGAAGAAGGGGGTTGGCGTTTAAATAAAATCAGCATTTTATGTTACGAGGGCCGTTCTTCGATCGAGGCGGAGCACGCCCGCGTACACGCTACGCTAGCCGCAACAACGACCGTCCGTCTGTCCAGCCGACGACCGACGCGCTTAATGGTAATGATCCCTAGTCCGAACCTAATGGTATTTACATTTACTACGAGTCAACGGCCGATTTAGGAGAGTAGATGAAAATACAATTATAAATCACGTCGGACGAAAGGGGCAGTCACGGACCGTAAAGAAGGAATGAGAACCGACGACGGGTGAGAGACATTGTCGTTCTCGTTTTTTTCTCTTATCTCACTCGCCCCTTCTCTCTCTCTTTCTCTCTCTCTCTCTCTCTCTCTCTCTCTCTCTTTCCCCCCCTCTCTTCCTCCCTCTCTCCGGGCTTTCGCCCGATGAGAAGAAAGGAGGACACACCGCGATAAGAGCCCAAGCTAATGAATGCTGACGCGTTGCACCGATCCCGCAGTCACCAAAAAGAAGTTCGCCGGCCCCACGGAGTTGCGGGGCCGTATGTACCACTCCGAGGCTCGGTCCGGTGTAACTCGAAGTAAATGTGAGCCATAATGTATGCCGTTGACGGGGCCGCCCTGTTGGACGACCGCGCCGACACTAAACAATCTGATGGACCGCGATATCCTGCCACCGACGCGTCATCGGGACGAATCTACCACGAGCCCGGCGAAAATTGCTCTCGTAGGAGACACGGCCGTGTTGTTGTAGATTAGCGCGTGTCCGTGCATTTTTAGACTTGTCGGCAGTTCGCAATTAAATAGGAATTTAACGAACGGTATAAACAGGTCTCCCGGTTTGACAGCCGCTGAATAGACCGTCCGAGATAACGGAGAGACGAGATAATGTCGGGGCAATCGGGAATTTCTCCCATGAGCTAATTCAGAATTATCGTAATCGTTGGTGGAACATTTATGAAGCGATCCGTGGCGCGAAACCAAGGACGACCTCTATCGAAGGACACAGGACTTTTCTAGTTTTCCTCCGCGCATCCTCGAGCCTCCCCGTGCCGTTGGAAGGAGACGCAGTAAAATTTTCATCCTCCAACCTCGATATCGATACTTGAAATATACAGGCGTGTGTAGTCGACCACGCCATAGCTACGAAATATTAGACAAGAGGTCCGCGGCTTGGGAAGGTATCGGATGGGCAGTGCCCAGGTTGGATACAACAAAGTTGTGGCTGCAGCGATGATTTAGTCCCGGCCTTAATGGAGCTATAAATACTAGCTTTTCGATAGCGGAGGATGAGGATACCTGGGTCCCGTCCTGTACGATACTCGGCAGGATCGTAGGTCTGGATTTTGCGGTTGCTTCGCAGATTAGGAAGTAGCCCAACGACGACCTCGAAATTCGTGAACGATTATCTGTTTCGCGCGAGGTAACTGCGCATATGCGTTAATACCCTGAGCTATTTATTATTTACGGAAAATAAATACGGAATGTAAATTTCCGTTATATCCTCGTTCTCATCAAATTACGATATTATCTATCTTAACCATTAATAATTGGCTCAAATATATACAAGCAGCCCAAACGGTATTACATAATATTCAGACTTAAAAATTTTAAGTTTTTCAAATTACATCTTTTTCACAATTATGATCATATTTGTAAATTGATTTACCGAAAAAGTTTTAATTTTATATATAATAAGTATCTTTAAAATAAAATTCGTCTCGTAATGTAATGTTGCAGAAAACTAGGCCAGTTGTAATTCGAAAGGACATTTTTTTATCGTAAATGGCGTTCGTAACTATTTGAAAAGATCCTGCAAGCGAAGCTTGGCTGCCTCGTCAAGCGCAAACATTTTGCACTTATCTCAGCGGCCGTAAATATTGCTCATAGAATATTACGGGGCCATAGATCTCACCCTGTGTCATCCTCACCCTCACGCGGTGGCGGTATTCGAGCCTTTATCGAATAAACGACCTGCATAATCACCATCCCTTCTTTCTCGCAATCGCTCTTCTTCTCATCGATCTCCTTCCCGCTCTTCTCTTCATTTATTCGCAATATCGCGCGCACGCAGACTCCCGATAGAAATCTGAATATTAATTTTCTATTGTTACAGATCTGAAGTCTCGTAAAAATTTCAAACTACATTTCGTATCTGTTAAACCTGTTGTATCGCATGTCAAAAGAAATGTAAAAATTATTTTTTTCACAGTTTTCATCTTGAGTCTAGAACAATTTTCAGCATGAGACTTGCATATAAAACAATTTTAGAAATTCCCATAATTATGATTGATTAATTTTCAACTTACCAAATATTCAAAGTGTTTAGATATGGGCTGAATCTCTCGCAGTAAAGGAAGGACAGAAGAAACAAGTAAAAGAGGGTGGCGAGCTAGAGAGAAGCAATTAATGGAGAGATTAAAAAGTCGAGGAAGCCGAGTATCCGGAGTCGTCGAGTACACGACGCCCGGATAGTCGTATCCCGCGTGTAGCTATGGTACGTATATGTACGCGTGTATGTGTGTGCGTCTACGGGAGAGTAAGGGCGAGAAAAGATGCTGCACGGTAATTAATGGTAGAGAGTTTGTCACAAATCACATGGCCCGTCCTATAACTCACCGAGCTGACGTATATTTAAATAGAGTCCGATAGACCGTCCGAGACTTGCTTCGTGGTACTCTATGGGACATGCGTCTATTTCTATGACATCAAGTAGGATACGTTTGACGAAAAACGAGATTCGGCTTTATATCAAGTTTATAGTCGTAGTATTTTACTACCATCACTGATATTAAAAGTAGGAAATAATCGTTTCTCTTTGCGATAATAAAAAAGCTATTTCTTTATATATATCGTCTTTATATATCGTGTATTTACGTCGTCTTCTTTAAAATTATAATATTTATAATTATATATATAGAAAAATTGTCGGGCATTCGCGCTTGAAAGAATCTTTAAATTGATAAAAAAAAAAAAATAGTTCGCGAGTGAAAAGATCCTTTACTTTTACTTTTACTTTTTCTTAATCCGTTTTATGCGCGTATATTGGGTTAAGTTAATCTTATCAAAAAGCATCGCAAACGCGGCTTCGCGTCCCTTTAAGTTTATCTGCTTTTAGTACATTGCCATGTAGAACCGCGCGAGGAATAAAGGTTTTAATATACGGTAAAACTGCGGAGTTCTGCTCGCGGACAGTTAACGACAAAATTCCTCATCGACAGTTCAACGATTCCAAAGTCGGCGGTAAATAATCGCCATACGAGCGCGTAACATGCCGATATCCGCCTCGAGGCTGGTCCGTGAATTTACAATAATGGAAATTACACGGTCGAGTACTTTGCATAAATTTCTCGCGAGACTGCGGGGTTATACTTTTGACAATGTAAGATATTGGCCGCGATAAGTACGACTTATCCGTGATTGCGCCGTACTGTGAAGCAACGCGACATGAAACGTCCCTGATTACGAACTAAGGACCACCGAGACACTTCATATTTTAGAACCGCGGGATGTTCGCGCGCTGTTTAGATACGGGATTCGCCCATCTCGCGGCGCGGAGATAGCGCGTGCATTGATATTGAATATATTTCGCGTGTGTTAGATACCACTACGATATTAATGTTTATTGCTACCGGTATCCCTGCCGCGCGGACCGTAAATTAACTATTCCCGAAGCAGAAAGAACGACGAGGATCCTGAACGACGGCAATGGATTTCGAAGCGATCGATTAAAACGATGTGTTTATGGCGCGAGAGAGATGCCTATGTACGCGTGTACCACGAAATGACGATGACTCCCATGAAAGTGGTGCTCGATAACCTCTTGGGAAAATATTCGAAAGATTGTTATTTGTCATCTCGAACAACGACATGTATAACAGTGAATGTACGAGCACGGCTTCAAAGAGCTGCAATATTAGTGGAATTTAATTTATTCCATACATCCATGAAACCCGATGGTATGATCTGGTTTGAAGCGTATGACGAATTGAGTTACTCTATGAGAGAGAGAAAAAGTGCAATGCAAACGGTAGGTATGACTCTGGCGATTGTTCGCAGCTACTTGTCGCTTACGCTATTATGGCCGGACCATGCATAATACAGCCATAGCGTTGCGATAAATCGACTAGGCACAAAAGTGATTGTAATAGAACTTACAGGAAACAGCTGTTACAATGCATGTCGTTAGGTAGTACCGTCGCTTTACGATCGCTGCGAGCTAAGTAGTTTGTTATTCTTAGACTACAAGCCCGAGTAATAAACAACAGCGATAATTGTGATAAAATCTACTTTATCGCTCGCATTAAAGGTACACGGTAATGCCACGATTACAACTTACACACACGCGGTTATCTTTGATCTGGGACTGAATCATTTAAGACGGGCCGGGATGTGGACCTACGATGCAACGAGCTTAAGCGATAAAACGAATTTTCGAGTGACCGACAGTGACACGCGTTTTAGATTAATTGCCGAGCCATCTGATTAAATTTCTTTCAGGGAATACGTCTAGAAAGAAATCTTTATTTACTACTTTTTCACCTACGGCATAAATTTAAATTACTACACCACACACAATATTAAAAAAAAATTACAAAAATTACTATAACGCTGATATTAGTTAATACAAATATTATATGTATAAACTCAAATTTAAATCATTCTAACGTAATCATTGTCGATGTCATTCCTGCTGTGAGAAATCTGCGATAAGCCTGGGCGTTTCCGCGAGTCTTCGTGCTCGATGAGGCGTTCGCGAGCACATATTTTCGGCGTCAGACATGATAACCTCTATAGACAATAGAGGGATAAGTCTAAAGTGAAAGAGAGAGAGAGAGAGAGAGAGAGAGAGAGAGAGAGAGAGAGAGAGAGAGAGAGAGAGAGAGAGAGAGAGAAGAGACGCTCTGTAAGCGGGCGGACGCCAGATAACGCGGTACCGTCCGACACACATCCATCTCGCACGGTCTGTAATTATCCACGTCCAGGCGAAATAATATACGAGTGTGAGAAAGAGAGAAAGAGAGGGGGAGAGTGGGCAGTATATACGTACGCGCAGGAATTGCGCCACAGCCACAAAGTCTTATACCTCAGCCGGTGAAGGCGCTTGCTGTGATCCTCCCTACGCGGTGGAGGATCACATAAATCCAGAGGCGGTAGCCTACCCCTACTTCGATCTCTTCCTATTACCTTTGCCGTGGAAACACTTCGCTGTAACCAGTCGGCTCGCGCGCTCGGCCTTGCCTCAAAGATATTAGGTTCCTATCTCAGATTCTCGATAAATTTAATTTCTAAAAATTCTACACTTCATTAAATTACGCGAAAGAGAAAACATAATCAGTATATATTTTTTTTAAATACATGACAAAATTATCAGGATATTTGCTATTGATTCTAAATTATCTTTAAAAAAGTTAAAATTAGTATACGTTTTAATATCGATAAAATGTAATATTTTTGTTATACAATAATGAATTTTTACAGAGATTAATAAGATGTATGTTCTGAAAAAGTTGTATATGTATATACGATTTGGAAAAGCTTATCGATTTATAATTTTCCTCGTCACTATATGAAATAAGTATAACAATATCTCTAAAAAGTAACAAGTAAAAATAGCTTTAAGGATTCAAAGTTGTCAAAAATCCTACTAAAAAAGAATTCAATTAAAAGGCTATATTAAAACGATATGCATATCGTAGTAATGTAATCAGTATTCTCTGACGTCAATAGCAATTTGCATCCATTCGATCACTCCAGTCATCTCATCGGGGATACGTTCGTTGTATCACGGCGCGCAAAGCTGCGGTAATTCCAGCAATTACGGATTTTCCTGATGATTGTCACCGTTAATTTCCCAACGACAAAGAGTAACACGTCGTTATCGTTTCATCATCGAATACACCGGAATTGCAATAAGCGTGGGACTGTTTCTAGGATTAACGGTGACGTCGCGTCGCGTCGTCGGGCCTTAAAAAAATCGTGAAGTATGCAGAGGATCCGGCATTCTCTCGGGGCGAAATGGTGGAAGACGAGCTCTCGGACGGGCTCGATCAACGATCAATCGTGAAATGGCCGCGATTATTTCACGTCAGTTTAATTAGCACGCGGCGGTACGCCCGCGATAAAACTCGACGGAGAGAAGCAGCTAGGCGGCACTTATCTCACGGGAATCTGATTTATGGCGAGTGACCATCGCGCACACGCGAACACGCCACATATATACGAGCATGATAGGATGTGACAACGAAACGAATGTCAGCCTGTGGTCGTGCGTGTGCGGAGGTAGGGATCATCGATGCATTATAGGAGTATAAGCGAGGAGCAAGGTTCGGGAAACAGTCAAAGAATGAGAGAGGAAGACAGTATTTCGATTGCGGGACACCATCTTCAATCAAAAAGTGATGCTTGAAAATCAGGGGGGAAACAGGTGAAACTCCCGGTCGCTGACCTGTCACCTCGTCACCACCTTTGCCAAGCCGAGACTCATTCTCGAACCTCGAACGTATTCCGCGTTCGTTCGCCGATCAGCCGACAAAGCATCGCTACAGTTCGAACGTCATGAGTTCGCGGTTGGATAATAAAAGGACGACAAAGGAAGGCAAACACTCGCGAGGCTCGCGGCGATCGAGGCCATTCGTGAGCGAGTGCGCATTGACGGCAGGGCTCTCGTTGAAAGAATGATCACGGCGACGTCCGTACGGATAAAGAGCCTTTCAGAAATAAGTAATCTTGATCGTCAGTCTATCATTTATCAATGCGACTGAATCGCAACAATGGCCATAACTTGCCTTGCGATTACGTTTCTAAACTAAATCGTTATAGCGTCACGAGGCTCGAGAGAGTGTCTTGCAATAGTGTCTCGTTGTTATTGTTCGCGACAAACTTTGAAAGACAATCATGTTATTTAAGATAATCTAAATAAAACGTAATAACGTTTCTATTATAAGTTCAATAAATTCAAGAAACTATTAAACGGAAATCTTTTATCCCAATTTTCCCATCATTCGATCCTAAAATAGCAGAATTAGAAATTAGTGTATTGTAAAATTACATTATTTAAATAATTATTTTACAATAATCGAACGGCTTATCACCACGTGATGTCGATTGAACACAAATTTGTGATCTTGAAATCTTTCACAATCCTCGTCCTATCATCTTCCTGCTCGCGCCATCTCTTAGGCTGTCTGTAAACTAAAGGAATCCTTCGCGATGTAAAGAGATGCAATATAAGAAGAAAAATATATCTGAATGCTCTTTCTCGCGATACGATTTCCTCAATTGACCGTCATTGAGATTCGAAGGACGCGCAGCCGATGAAGCGCTCCCGCAGTCATCGGGAAACAATAAAAAAAAAAAAGCGGCGCATTATCCACGCGAGGCTTAATGGTATCTCAAGTTCTTCCGCGATGATTTATATCCCGCGTGTATTTCGTCATTAATTGTCACATCTTGGGAAACTGGCCGGTCTCATGGCCGATCCCCCGTCGCTGATAACGCGCGCATGCAAGCGCGGTTAATCTCGTTAACAATGGCGTTTGACGCGGACAAACCGATAAAATTAGCATTCGACAAGACGGCGTTGCTTAACGAATGATTAATTCGCCTACGTAATATCGTGCCCTCTCTCCATCCGCCGTCGTTCCTCCCCGCGCGTTGCGTCCTCCCCACTCATTCTTAGATCGCGTTCGCCGGACCATTGACATACGACACAATCGAATCCGTTCCAATATTACGCGAACAAACTGGTTTTCGCGGTTGAGCCGACAGACTCCTACGATCCGCCGTTCAGTCGGCGATTGTTTGTACCCGTTCTCTCTATGCTGTACATAATGGCCGCGATTCGCGAGGTCTCGACCCTATCCACTTACGCTTCCATTGTAATACACAAATGCACGGGTCGCGATCTTAAGCTCTCCCCCCCCTCCTCTTCTATTGAACGTACTGTCCCCCGTAGGTTCTCGAAGAATTAGGGTCAGCGATCACCCACTTGTTGCCCCTTAATTCTTTTTTCTCTTACAATCCCGACTAGGCCGGCTACTCACGCACAGTCGATTTTATGCCTTCTTACATTTCTTATCTGGATAATATACAGATTCTTTTTAATTATTTCACATTTTTCAGATATTGTTATAATGGCCTCTAATCATGTCAACAAAATGAATAAAGATAACTTTATAAGTTTCAAGTTATTTCAATAAATATATTTTTTATCGTACTAGTTTGATGTTTCATCATTTTAATTATTACACATCTTTATAAACCTCTGGTTAAGCCTTATACTATTCATGTTATCCGCAGAATGTTATTATTATGTTATTAATGATTACATCTAGCTTGTTAACAATTTAATTATATGTTACTGCATATTTAACTAGGCAGTCTCTGTATCTAAAAATTCTCATTCATGAGCTTAGTTACACTCGTAAGGAATTTTTTCCGTTAGTCTAATGTAACGTCAGCTTGCTTGACGTAATAAAGTGATCTATCCACCTCGATCCCCCCAGGGGATGAAACGATCACCGTGGAAGAAGATCGAGCAAGATCGTGCCAGGCCATGTACCCGGGTCTTTCGCTCGTTCTCTTCTTACGTCAGCCCCTCTTCCTCGCCCTCTCTCCCTTTCTTTCTCGCTGACTGAGACGTCAACCCCCACCCTTCGACCTCTCGGCACGTAACCTTCCTACCTACTGCATCTACCTACCCTACCAAACTACCGATCCTCCAGAAAGAAGAGGGAAGGCAATTTGTCGGTTCGGACGATGCGTATCTTACGCAGCGCCTCCGTCTATGGTCTACGTAATGTGCTCTCATTTTTCATCCTCATACGCCTTTTCAGTCGAACAGTGAATGAAAATAATCGCGCGTCGCAACAGTAAACTTCTATCGTTGAAGAACAGCGAGATCCTGCAGTTCCGAGATACTTGAATTTGTCTTATTATCTTATAATGTCTTGATGTCTATCAGAACGCGAAAGAGTAATAAAATTCGGCGTGTTGTTTGAAATAAGTATCGTTGGATAAGTTCAAAGATGAAAAAATAATTTTTTTTTTTAATACAGAGATGAATGTAAGTATTAATGCGGTAGTTGTTTTGCAAAGTATTTACTTGTTTATTTCATTAGTGTTTTTAATTTAAAGTATTAAACAGAAAAAAGTCATAAATATAAGATCAGATAAATGTAGAAATTAATATAATAAGATATATATGGAAGAAAATGCATACCAAATCTTTCAGTAAGTAATATTAAATTAAAATATTAATTCGATAATGAAATATTAATTCGATAAGATTGAATGAAATAATTGAAGAGGAAGTCTTCGACTGAGAAAGATTGTAGATAGCAAAGAATGAAAGAAAGATAAAAAAAAGAGAAAGTCAAGACGAGTCAAGATTGTGACGCGGTTACAAATAGCAGTGACTATAAAAGCAGAGGTTAAACCTAGCGATGCGGCATTCTGTTATGGCGGCATGTTAATCCTCGACTATCCGCGTCATGACGGAACGGACACCCGAAGGGATCTCTTCGAGTGAGTTCTCCATTGAGCGATCCTTGGCGCGATGCGGCGCGGCGCGGCGCGGCGCGGCGCGACGCGACGCGACGCGACGCGACGCGACGTCTCGAGGTGCGCACTCGAGGGACCTTGAATCCACCGGCAGTGATTTGCCAAAAAAGAAGAGGTCTTCTCCGCGCGCGAGAGAAAATGGGGAGAGGGAGAGGGAGAAAAAGAAAGAAGGAGAGGGAGGAAAAAAGGGAAGAAGACGAGATAGGAAGAAACGATGCTTGTCAAACGCGACCGCGGACACCGGTGCGCCGCGGATATAATAAAGATGGCGATATAGGAGTCATAATGTAGTGGTGTGCTTGCGATGCACCGGCGCACATTCCGACGCTCCCACTAGAGAGAGAGAGAGAGAGAGAGAAAGGAGAGAAGAGAAGACGCGCGAGAGGATCGGATACGACAAGACGGGGAGCAGCGGGGCGGTGTCGGAGAAGGCAGCGTCGTCCTCGTCAGCCTCTCACTCACGCGCTCGGGGCCCCGAGACAAGCCCTTACTAATGGAGGAAATAAATTTCGGATTAAATCGTAGCCCGGCTACTTTATAAGGCTGCTTGCTCTCGCCCGGATGGCGAGGTGAGGTGCATGTGTGACGCCATGGGCCTCTCCTGACATCCATGAACGGTCCACCATGTTCGTCGAACGGCCACCCGTCCCCTCCTACCTCGTCCCTTCTTTCGTTCTCCCTCCGTTTTCTTCTTTACTCTCCTTTCCACCCTGCCTCGCCAGTTCGTCGCCGCTATGGCTTCGTCCATGTGTCTTTCCTTTCTCTCTTTCGTTTCTCTACTCTCGCGTCTTCTCTGATCCTCCGTCTGTTACCGTTCCCCTCGCGCTCCGATGCGCACATAGATGAACGATCAACGTCCATGTGAAATGGAATACTCGCGTGTTGCTCCTGAACACGTGTACGTGCGCGATAATACGAGAGAGTGTGGCGGAAAAAGAAGGTGGTGGTATAAGAAGAGGAGGAGGAGGAGGGGGAGGAGAAGATGCAGGACGAGAAGGAGGTGGGGTACCGAAAGGGGGAAAGTGGTTAGTGGGGGAGGATGCCGGGACGGGGAGGGGAACGGGGGGGGGACGAACGGAGGGGACAGGAGGGACCACGCTGCGCTGTCCTCCATAAATCTATCAGCCGCGGTTGTATAAATACGACTCAATGAGGCGGCCGTGAATCACCCTGACGTGCTTCATAAGTCCCGGGAGTTTATTAAACCGGCGGGCATTTCTCATGTCGGGGGATAAGATCAATACGGCCGCGCGCGGCCACGGTTGCCCCTAACCTCCGCGGGGTCCCTCCCTCGTCCCTCGACGTCTCCCTCCCCCTCCCACCCCTCCATCTCCTCGGACTTGTCCAGTCTCACGGACCTAAATAATAAGGTAAATAATAGGAAATAATCGCCAGCTATCGCGTGAGCACGCCGCGGGACTCTGCCTCTCCGACGTGGTAACGTTCACTTTATTCCGAGACACGGCCGGGCTAGGGGGCACGTTTCTCATAGCCAGAGAGGGGGGCAGGCCCCACCGCGATATCGCATTCCTCCGCATTATCGTGTCGCGATTGCATTAAACTCGCACCAACTCGCGTGCTGTGTCGTGATTGTTTCGAGAGCAACGACAGGGGGGGGGGGGGAGGCGGGAGAGGAGGAAACGCGCTTACACATCGAGCTTTAAAGTCTCATTTCGAAGGTGGCAGCCGAGGAATTCGGTCCTCGTGACAGCACACAGGCGAACGGACGCGAAAATTGAGAGCGAGAGGGCCTGTCGCGCGAGCGAGCCGCGCAATTCCAAACGCATAAATCCCAATTGACGCGTGCCTCGGTAACGAGGATATAACATACGGGCGTTCTTCGAAAGACATCCAGTCTTACGAGCGATGCAGAAGTTCGGCCTTACAACGTTTAACCATTTCCCTTCTCGCGATAGTACATATATGTTACAAGTTGCACAAGTTTGCGTAATTGCTTCTTCCAAAAATAATCTTTTCAAGGAAAACGATTTTATTCGCCTTGAGCTTCATATCCAGAGTCCATATATTTTACCTCGGCCTTGTCGTTTGAGTACTTTTTTGTTAAATTCTTCAAGCGTGAAGCATCCGTAAATAGTTATGTCTTTTGAGAATGAAATTTCATTATACATGTACTCGCAGCATAACTCTATTTTTGCGCGACTCGCATGCGATGTACAGATATTTCTAATTGCTACGTAGCGTTGGCCGAGATCGAACGGCTTAAGGCGGGCTGCGTAGAGAGACAAATGGCCGGTGGAAGACTCAGGAAAACAAGAGGCTATGTAGGTGATGGCGCGGGTCGGAGACTATATTCCTTACCCGGAATTGAGGGTTTAATTCGAATCGCTGCACGGAATCGCGCCCTCCTTTCGATGGTAACGCGGTCTTTAATTAGAGACCGATAAATTCTGACTCGGTAACCTCCCCTTTCCTCGGGACGTCAGCCTCTTTCTCTCTCCTCTATTTCTTTCAATCCCCGAAGACGCGAGAGTGTCCGGTCGGTTAGCCGTGGAACGCTGGAGCTGAGGAAGCGTGACGGCGCGATTCACCTTCGCTGCTCCAATTTCCCCGGTTGCGTTTTTCTCCCGATAATTTTGATCACGAAACGAGCGAAACGAACGTGCTTCGCGCTCGTTTGCGCGCTCGCATAATATAGATGCGTTCGTTGTGGGCGTCGCGCTGCACGTTCGTATACAGTTGTTTCGGCGTCCGATTATCTACTCGGCAGCATCGGCAAAGTTGTGATTTAGTATTTTCCACGCCGTTAATTTATTGCCAAGCCTACCACGTTACGGTTAAACATAGTTCATTACCGCGAGCTGTAATTAAAGCATATAATAACGAGTCGTAACCCTCGAGGCCTCCGCTCTTGTAAATCTTGTGGCCGACCGCGCTCACTCGCCAGCCCTCACCTCGAGCGCCCTACTTTGAAATCCACGAAGAAGGTAGGAAGACAAAGTTGGATCTGTTGAATCGAAAAGAGAGAGAGAGAGAGAGAGAGAGAGAGAGAGAGAGAGAGAAAGGGCGAGGAAGAATAAAGAAAGAGAGAAATCGTAAAAAAACTCGAGTAAAAAAGCGCAAAGAAGGAAGTTAGCAAGCTCGTTGAAAATAAATTAATGAACTCCTAATCAAAATGATCGTTCCATTTCCTTTACCTTTTTACTTACATACGACGTGTTGAAGTTTCTGAACATCGAATAATCGCGCGTGCCGCTCGCGTTATTCATTTTAATCCCATTTTTACGGTACAACATTTTATTATAACAAGAAGCAAATTAATTTTACACGAATTATATAGGATTAAACAAAAGGAATGCCGGCATACAATTTGTTGACTCATATTTAAATTTCTAAATTTTATTATGTATCCTGCACAAAAAACAGTTTTTCGTATATTCTTTGGAATTTGAAATAGCTGTAAAAAAATTTTGTTTCTTGAAACTTTTTAATTGATTATCATAAAATTCTGATGGTAAATTCTTCGATAAAAATCCGAATTTGCATTGCATTAGTGCGGAGAACTTTAATTCCTCCACTAATAATAATAATAATAACAATAACAATAATAATAATAAAATAATTATTACCTCCCTAAATAGCCAAGCGTTATAATTCCATCATGACCGACTCAACATTTTCCATTTATTTAGAGCAAAAAATGAGATAATCGCTCACGTAAATAGAATATGCGTAAACGCACGAGCATCCTCGATACGCATCCCGCAACGCCATACACGGAGATGCAGAAAATCGCTAGTTGGTTGATTTACCTCCGTCCTCTGGGGCTTTAACGCGATTCGTGCTATCCATGGATGAACACGCTGCGACGTGTTGGCACGAAAGGCGGGGGGGATGTCTGGGATGGTGGCTGGGTTCGGAAGGAGGATGAGGAGTAGATGGAGGTTGAATGTTTCTTCTAGGAGCCCGCCGCGCGATTTATGGAGCGAAGTGACGGGAGGTGTTTATTGTGCAGCATCTGTTACGTTACTCTGGCTCTGCAGACCCCCCCCCCCCTCGCACTCCCCGGCCCTACTCTCCCTCTTGCTGCCACTCTTTCTCGCTCTCCTTCTCTTCCGCCGCCGGTTTTCTTTCTCCTTCCGCCTCTCGCTCGCTCACTCGCTCACTCGTTCGCTCGCTCGCTCGTTCGTTCGTTCGCTCACTCGTTCGTTCCCCAAGCTCTCGCAGGTTCACGCCAGCCCGCCGTCATACATACAACAGACGCCCTCGATTTATAGTTTTGAATTAGATGGAAGTAAAGGAAAGGTCGCTGGTTGCCGTTGCGTAAATTTCAACAACGCCGAGCTTTCGACCTCTCGTCTCTACCCTCTCGCCACCTCCCTCTGGATTCTCCCAGGTCGGTCCTGCTCTCGCTCGCCACCTCTGGGTTTTCGCGCTTTCGATCCGCCGCGCCGCATGAATTCGCGCGACAATTGAAAAAGCTAATTGTCTTCGCTTAATTAAAATCCAGTCGTTATCTCGCGAATGCGTTTAATCATGCGTATCACGTGCGAGAGTGCGCCACGTTTAAAATTTCGCTTGTACCGAGCGGCGGTCGTACAGAGATGCAGCCTAGATAAAAACATAATTATGAAACGTAGGAAGGATACACGGCGTAACCGCGAGCCATCTTCCGATCGACAGCAACCGCACCGAAAAGTAAAGGCGTAAATCTGCCCGGAGTAGCGACGTAGGAAAACAAGTTGTCACCGTCGGCTCCCACTTCCTTTATCTCGACAGCGAATAAGTTTTTATTGGATGCGCGAGTGTGTCGCGTCGTATCGAGATTAGCGGCGACGTCGCCAGGCGTGAAGCCCTCAGATTTCTCAGCTGCTTGGACTTTTGATACGTCAAACTCATCTCCGCCGCATACTGAACGAACGACACGTAAAGCTTTATGCGGATATTGCTTATTGTCATCAATTACAACTGAAGAAATTGCCGAATATTGAATCCGATAGCGACCGTTACAGATTTATGATAATTACCGACATGAATCGATCATAGATTAAAAAGATCATAGCATTTTTTTTCTTGCAAACGCGATGTAATCAAAGTCGTTTTTAATTCAAAAACGGGGTATACATTTGTTGCACTGAAAATTCGTTTGACTATCAAAGAGAAAAAAGCCGAACGGAGATTCATAGAAATATTTCCGCGAATACGCGCACGGCAACCGTTTCACGGCACGCGATATGCACCACTTGACACGAGTACTACATTGTTCCATTACAGTTTTATCATGTCGCAATACCATCCATTTACGTTAACACTTAGCGCTATAAAAATTAATTATATCGATGTTATAGTCGATTGACTATCAAGTGAGAGTCGTGTCGTGTTTCTACGCAACATAAATACATATGACTAATTCTCTATTTCAATCGATACCAATTGTCGCACGCTCGTCGCACCACATATTAAAAAGGATCGCATTCACGCATGTCGGCGTAGCTCAAAATTGGATGCTATAATTAGCGATTTTCGATAATTGGTCGTCCCGGCAAGAATATTCGAGATCTTAATACCAGCGAACAAAGACGAACCACTTGGACGAGGATCTCTTGCCGCTTTGTCTCTGTCGCACTTTTGCGAAACACTAATTGGTCGTCAAGACGCAAGAAGGCATTTCAGAAAGATGCAACGCGGCGAGCGCGTTTTCGTCGGTCGTTCATTAACGTGAGAAAAGGTAATGCGGATTGACATCGGAGACGCATACCGGCGCGAGTTACGCGGACATCGCGATCCCGCGGGGCCGTAAACGCATCGTCGGGATGCACTTAAGGCGTATCACGACACGGACCGACTACCTCGTCGACCGCCCAATGGATTTCAACGGGGATAATATCCTGTCATCGTCATAACCGACCTCAGCATCCGCGAATACGAGTCTTGCGTCGCCGATTTAATCTGTGTGACGGATGCCCATAAACGCAAAGTTACGTCAATAATCTTCTTTTACGACGATGCGAGTGGAATCGATCTATTCGGATATTGGACGTGCACGTAGAATTTATAACTTCTGTACATAGGTTTCCGAAGACACACATATGGGGAGGGGGGGAAGAGGGCATTTTCGAGTTAGAAATCTCTTCTCTCATCGTTGATAATTATATCAACAAATATCGGATAATTTAATGTTCAATGATTATGTCAATAATGATATAACTGAATCCTCATTGTGTCTTATTTCTATTAAATATCAGTTTTCTTCGGCGGAACATATTTTAACAAAAATACTCGATATATATTCTCACCAATTATTAGACTGCCGAATTAATCGACAAAGATCGCAAATGCCGTGGTGGACGAGCGGATGTCCGATCGCTGCCACGCCCGCGACGTCCGAATTGGCGACCGGCACTTCAGAATCGGGAGCAGTGAGATCGCTCGGTCGCCGGTCGCTCTTTGCAACCTCGCGGCGACGTCAAGTGCAGGCGACGGCATGACGTCAGCCGCGCGACAGTCAACAAAGACCGGCGCGAGAACTACCGTGTCAGAAGTGGTGGAGAACACAAGGGGTGAAGGAGGGAGGGAGGGAGGGGGGGGGGGAAGTGGAAGGGAGAAGGAAGGGGAGAGACGGAGGAGAGGACAAGCTCGTCGAAGTCCGCGTTTCGTACGAGCAGCGTTCGTACGATCGCACGAGCAGCGCGGCGCGTAGAAACGGCGACGAAGCGGGGGGGGGGGGGTTGCGAGGAGTACGAGAGGCCGGGAGGGACGCAAGGGGCCGAGACTTGCCAGGGAGAGACGTGTCACTCACTCACTCCGTGTCACTTACACAAACAGACGTACATCACGGGCAGGCAGGCAGCTAGCTACGTGTTCCCTTTTATGTTCCCACACGCGCGCTCGCATAAACCTGTCAGTCTCGTGTCACGTGCAGCGCAGTCATTCACTGTCGCCGGCAGCGTACCGGCACTCACGACCGTCCTGCTGCCGGCGGTTGAGAGAGAGAGCAACCCCTCTCCCCCCCCCCCCTCCTCCTTGTACCGCCTCTCGCCTCTTGTCCTGATAAATAAGAGTGCGGCGAGTAAGGAGCATGTTCCTAGAAATTCTGACCGAGTTCGAACGACGAGGTCGGCTCGAGCGCCTCGACGACCATTGGAGAGCTGGAGAGTACGATTTCAAGAAATGCATAAATAAGCGTTTTAGCAGAACGCTCCTTGAATGCTCGACAGATACGTGGAACGAGTTATATCTCATTCTGGTATTTTTATGCACTTGATAATTTTGATTATGTTTGTCGTATCGATACATGTCATACGAATCAATACACGAATAACGATTAATAACACTATGATACGTGTAACACACATCGTTACGCAGAAAGATAAGCGTAAGATATTATATATTAAAAGAGATAGAAGCGATAAATGAAGCGATAAAAATATCACGTCAAGATCGAATGGAGTGAAAGTGCATATTAGAATATATATATATAGGAAAATAATTCGAATCAATTAAAAGTTCAATATTGGAAGTTGAGAGACATGTAAGTTATCGCTCTTAAAAAATAATCTCTATCTTAATCGATCAATTTTAGAGTTTCTCCTGTTAGGCGGAACTAGTTCTAATATGATGTTTATAGTGAGTCGCGACTACAGGCGGCAATAAATTCACATTGAATCCAGTTTAACTGGTTGACAGACGTACGTAATCGTATCGTTTAAATCTAGCCATGTATTTATTAGCGATATTACAATTCCCATGGAAACATCGTATAAGTCAGAATCGGTATCAGCGTAATTTACTACATCTGCAAATGACAATTTAACATTTCCTTCAAATCAGCATAACGAACAGCGATTATTTGCGAACGTTATTAATCACATCCACGATAGATTGCACAATTTTTATCATAGAGCAGCCGATAGTTTTACGATAGGAGCTTGTTAGATTAGCGCGCAGGCAAGCGAAAAAAAAAATAAGTGACGCAAGATTGTACAAATTCATCTCGTTAATTGAGATTTGCAAATAAAACGCGTGGAGAGTTTCGTAGGAGAGAAATGTTAATTGACGATCGCAAATGATGCATAAAAAATGGAGAATACGTCAAAAGAACAGCAATGGAACCGGTGACGAAGGGGAAGGTTCTGATAATTTCGCCACGTAAGTCAGATCGCGGATTACACGTATATCAAGCTCGTCCACGAGCGAACAGCGCGGAGCCCTCGAGGTTTTATGAGATATGAAAATGAGGACGGCCGTAATAAAAGTGATGTAGGAGGCTCCTCAGAGTCGTTCCTGAAGGCGCCACGAGTCACTCGTCAGGTTTATGCGGAGACGTCCATCATCCCCGTGACGTACTTCATTGCCTCCTGGGCAAACTCGGGCTCTCTGGCTCTGTACGTCCCGCCGCGCACCCCTCTTCTCTCCCTTTGCTCTCTCCCGCTGCCGCCCTCCTCTTCGCCCTTCCAACGAACGGTCTCGCACGATCTCGCCCGCTCGGAGATCCCCGACTTTTCTCTTTTTGATAGATTCTAGTTCCGTTTTATACGAGCTTCCTCTCGCCTTCGTGACTTTTTCCCTTTGCGAAATCTACGACCCCGCGCCGAAAGCGCTGGCTGCAATGTTCGCGCATTGTAACGTCTTCGCGTTGCGTCATCGCGAGCTACGTGGAGTTATCTTGAAAATTTCTTCCGATGTCACGTGAATTTCTCGTCCGTTTCTCAAGAAAAAAGAAATTACCAGCGAACGAGTTTCGATTTTAGATACTTCCAAACATGTATGATCCCTAGCTGATCCAAATTGGTTTCGATCCGCAAGACGGCCGAGTTCAGAAAATAAATTCGAAGTGAGAGTTAAAGAACGATATCTGGAGAGAAACATGCAATGCGGATATAGGTTCCCTCCGTTTTCGGAAGTGGCGGGATACGTGGGTCGGGCTCGCATGTCCTCGAGGCTCGCCGCCGCGTTGCGACGTCCACCCTCGATGAAGCCCGGGGCCGAATCCCCGGTGATCTACGATTTTATTCGCCGATATACCATTCGGCCTTATCTTAAGGTAGAAACCTTTTTTACACCAGCGGTCCAGGCTACCTTGAACGACAGGATCTCGATGGTATCCGCCGCGAGTCGACAATCGTAAATACACGTTATCGACGACGGGTTATGAACGTATCTTGGGCCGCGAAAAAAAGGGCCTCGCGACGTCAGAGTGGTTACATACGATCGCGCTGTATCGATAAACCAAAATGAAACGAGTCCGCGGCAACAAATTAAGCGGACCAGCGCAGCAACGTTGATTCGCGCGGTCCCCGAATGACTCATGGCTGACTATAATTACGCGGGTACCTGGCGGCTCCGAGCGTATTAATCGTAAATTCGCGCGACTTACGAGCGTTTGACGGCGCGCCGATCGGGCCGTTTCTCTCTCCCGGGGCGTAGGTGGGAATGTATTTTTACGAGCTCCTCGCGGGCTCCTCCGTCCGGGGAGAAATGTCGCCTCGAAACTAACCGAGGTGATTCGACGATCGTAATTCAGCATCGAACTGTGACATTTTGCAAATCTGCATCGATAGGCTGGCGGCTGTTTGTCGTGTCCGAGCACTAAGTTACGACTTTATTCGATTGCGAACGGCGACGACGACTCGAGGAATCCGTATCCGCGCCGGAGTGCGAGGTCGTCGTACTTTATGGATCGTGCGTTCTCGGATACCCGGGATCGACGCGCCATCAGCCGTGATTTCGTCGACTGACGGCTATAATTCTGAGTGATCTACGTTCCCGCCGGGCTACGACACGTATCAAGGACTCCGGCGAACGTGTCGTCTTTTCTTTCTTCTTTTTTTTTTATGGTCACGAACGTCGATAATTTGAATACAGTATCGCGCTGAGAGATCGGTGGTGACGCCGATCTCGAAATCCGGCTAGCGCGAAATTAGCATTTACGACTCGCGAATAAACATCAGCGAGCTAAATGAATTGTCGCAGCTTTCGGACGTCGATCGACCAGACTCGAAAGTCAGACAGTAAAAATAGATAGAAGGAGAAAGCAGAAGTCATCCACGTATTCGTATTTCATTCTGTTTGATTGAAAATTTATTACGTTACTCATATAGCTGAATCTGCGAAAACAAATAAACGTTTATATTTGTCAAAAAAAAAAAAAAATAGGTCATATTTTATCGGACGCATTTAGAAACGCGCAAAACTAATCTCATTATATAATTAATTATAATCGTTATTAAATAGAAAGAAAGATATATGAAAGATATATCAAATTTTATATTAAAAAATTGCTTATTGACGGATGCACGTATTTAGCCTACGTTATGATGTTCGATCGCTAGTTTTATCTCATTCTTTGTTAGTCGGACGCGCCGTTTCTGTAAATAGCGGATTCGATTCTCGCGAGGGTAGAAATCGAATTTTTACACGTCTCGTTGGCGTTCCTTCTACCCCTCGACACTGGCGCGGGACGACCCTTCGTTTTTCTCGCCGCGGCAACACGGAAAAGTGAAATATTCCCGTGTAAAACACGATCCTCGAACGTACGCGAACACGAGGGAGTGCGATGGAGAGTCTAACGTAGCGAGAGAGGGAGAGAGAGAGAGAGAGAAAGCGTATCGGGGACAAACTCGGTTACGAAGAGGATTCTCGGCTGCAGGAAGGAGGCAGCAAGGATGAGGGAGGCCGGAGAAGAAACGTGGGCGCAGATAAATCGGTTTTGCCGCCGTGAGAGGCGGTTCGCGCGAACGTGTCTCCATTAAGGCAGGCAGAACTCGCGTTGATCTCTCGACGAGAACCCGTTGCCGCAGCCTCTCGTCCCGTTGTTCTGGTGTGGATGAGGCTTTAAGCGAGGTAGAAAAGAAAGAGAGCAAAACTATTTGCAGGAGTGGACGCGCGAGGTGACTGTTTGATGGACAGCCGAGGCACTGACCCGAGAAAGTTCTTGTTTCTCTCCCTCCTCCCCCCTCCTCTCTCTCTCTCTCTCTCTCTCTCTCTCTCTCTTTCTGCTCTCCATTTTCACTCTCTCAAGCTCTGCATTCTCCTCTCCTCTATCCTTCCTCTTTCTAGAATTTTACTACATAGGTATTCCGTTGAACGTGACTGCTTTAAAGCGTACAGAGAGATATTTCAAACGGAAACTGTTTTAATGCCTAGCCGCACGACATCCCGACAGAACTCGGAGTTTCTTTCGATCTTCTCACTATTAGTTTTTGCTTTAACGTGTGTATTGCTTAATATTTGTTATTTGCACCGCTTGGTACGTTGTTTTAATATAAAGATAAATTCTATTGCTGAAATACATTCTTTATACTGTATAACATCGCACGTTTGGCGTTACATAATTTATTGTAAAATGTAGATGATTATTATCGAAAATATCTCGTTTATTCGAGAATATCCTATCGTATTTTCTACTGCAAGAGCAATGCATATTAAAAATCTGTTTTCTAGAAATATTCTGTTTACATCTTTTTAATATGCTACAAAAAACATATCCCACAATTTCCTGTTACTTCAGCGAATCGTAAACTCGCTTCTACATCTCCAACTCCAACGCTAACTACTCACACAAGACGAATATCGTCCGAGCAATATCAATTAAGTATTAACTAGATAAAATCTTCATCCTGCGCCTGCGACGAGAGAAGCGTCGCCGTGGTAGGGCGTCATCACGGAGAGACGCATCATGACACACTTAGTGGACTCGTGTCTTCCAACACGGTGGCCCCGAGGAGATCTCCACTCGGAGACATTTACTGACAGAAGAGGAGAACTTGAAGAGAGAGAAGAGAAAAAAGGGGAGCCGAAGAGAGAGAGAGAGAGAGAGAGAGAGACGGGTGCGCTATTTTTGCACGGGCGCTAAGAAGCCATCCCTCTCAACCCTCCCCTCGCTTCCCTCCGGTCGCTGTCGCGTTACTTCTTCGTGAGGAGCGAAACC
The DNA here is from genome assembly GCF_055798465.1 of Pogonomyrmex barbatus. Classification (NCBI taxonomy): domain Eukaryota; kingdom Metazoa; phylum Arthropoda; class Insecta; order Hymenoptera; family Formicidae; genus Pogonomyrmex; species Pogonomyrmex barbatus. The sequence goes on from NW_028297160.1 coordinate 1,629,322, forward strand.
CGTTGCTCCTCGACAGGTGACAGCCCGAAATACGACAGTTCGATGTGGTCACTTGTCTCTCAGTCGCATCGTAAAATAAAACGTTCCTGCAGAAGCAGTAGTAAGAGGTGGAGGAGAAGGAAGAGAAGGAGGAGGAAGAAAAGGAGGAGAAGGAGGAGGACGAGGACGAGGAGGTGCGGGAAGGGAAACGAAGAGGAGGGTTCGCACAGTGGGATGCCGCGAATGCTCTCGCATCGACTACCTTCCCGCGCTTCATCGTATCGGAGTCTGTTCCCGCCCGGTCCTTCCCTCCTTGTTCACCCGACGCATTCTCACCGCCCTCCTCCTCTTCTTTATCTCTCTTTACGGACTTATTCCGTCTTTCCCTCGCCGCGCCCGATATATTTACCGCCTCGTGTCGCCGAGTGGATCTTGTTTGTATCACACCGCTACTTCTACGGGCCCGCTTGCCGTTCGCCCTCCAAAACTGTCTCGCCGCCACGATTTATGTTTCCTCCGACCCAGCGGCGGATTGATCCCTTTTTGTTGTCGGATGTATACGTGTGCGGCGGCGCCTCCTTCTCTCTCCCAACCCCCAACTCCTCTTCGCTCCCCGCACGCTCGGGCGCGAGCACAGATCTCCCGCACACGACTGACTATCCCCGCTCGTCACGCAGTCGACGGCCTTCTTCGCGTCCCGAGTCCCTTTGCTTCGCCTTCTTTCGAGACTTCTTTTCAACGGTTCTGTCACCCTCTCCCGCGCCCGTTCGCTCTTTTCTTCCTTTGACGGCGCTTTATAGACTCGTGACTTCCGTATCGCGTGCGAGAGATTTACGCGCGAGCGCTCCTGGACGGACGATTGAGCATTACGACTTCTTGATGCCCGGAAGCTTTTACATCGACGACCATGATGGACAGATAATTTATAAGTTGATTTTTGCATGTGGCATTTTTTTCTGTTTTCTCTTAAGATAAATATTTCATTAATTTTTATTCTATATATATATATATATATATATATATATATATATATATATATTTTTTTTTATCTCCTTATTTTCCAAAAATTCTATCAAATATCGAAATTTCTTGCAGAATATATATATATGTATATTTGCAGTTTTTAAAAATCTATTAATAGTCCACATTGGTCGCTAAATATAATCGTTGGCGGTTTTATTTGGCACGCGCCTTGGCAAGAACCGAGAATTAATTACACGCGGCGGTCATTCAGCCTGCCGTCTCATTTCCGATTACCGCGTTTTTTCCAGCATCCGCCTAATTTTCACGGCCGCATACCGTGAGGATATACACAGGTTCGTGAACTTTTTTTCCAGTTCGTGTCACACGCGACGGGGACGAGCGCACGAATCCGACAAAACCACCTTAAGGCCGGCGGGAGTGTTTCGCCGCAGAGAAACGATGGGCAGAAGAGGAAGTGAGGATGGAGGAAGAGCGAAAGGTGGCGACGCGAGAGGAGGGAGTGAGAAAGCTGGAAGCGCATTTGTAAATGCGGCACGTTCGGCTTTTAAACCTATCTGCATGACACGCAGGCAGGCCTGCACTTTCGAGTTACGATCTCGCGCACGGGATTTCGATAAATGCTAAACGTGAACACGTGAGCTTTCTCGTCGGGGCACACTTTATTGCCGGAGCGACCGAGGCGACTCCCCCTTGCAAACAACCACCGACACCACAGCACCGCGCAACCCACCATCACCATCGTCGTCCGTTGCCTGCATACGCGCGAGATACATAAAATACGCGCGTATGCATTACCGACACACACACACACACACACACACACACACACGCGCGCGCGCGCGCGCGCGCGCGGCAGCAGACACATAGACATGTACATCCATAGAAAGACACAGGGAGACCGGGCGATATCCCTCTCTCGCGCGTGCAAATGCGCAGAGGCAAACGGGTCGAGGAATTTTTCAGGCTGACTGACGAGGCGAGATCCTCGTTACTCGAGTACCATTGTAAGGTTCAGGGCATATACGTGCCCTTCCGCGAACCCACGTCCACCTCGACACACGTGCAACGTGCCGCGCCTTGTCGGCTGCACCTGCATCCGCGCCCACGGACACGTACGCGCTTTGTTTTGATCTACGTCGACGAGCAACGCGCGGCGTTCCAGTATCCACGACTAAATATATTCATATCCGATCTTCTCGCTTTAAGATGCGCACGCGTTTAATAAAATAAGTGTCCGGCAGAAAATGTTTCTAAATTTGTCGGCCGTTCGTGAATTTGTGCTTATATTTTTCGAAATTTTGAAATATTACTCAAACTACGAGAACAATATCGCATCTTCACGGCTTCACGAGTTTAAGTTTAACCAGACAGAATTTAAATTTTTCGCGACAACACGGATGTTTTATCTGATGCAAATATTACTTATAACATAGGGCAGAAATTTTTTAGTTATTTTCAACCACTCTGGGACATTATCAAATAAGAACTAGCCATAAATATACGTCCAGATGAAAGGTGTGCTTTCGCGGCATGTCAACATTCTAATTTCAGCATCGTGATAAATAAAGACTTCTCGATTACCACTCGTACTTCTGTCATCGCGGATACGAGCACTCTTGCGGCTATCTCCACTCGAGCTTCTGTCCCTTTGCCGTAACTTGACAACGACAGAATTACTGTTGTGTAACGTCATAAACGTCGAGGATCTCGGAACAAGATGCGTTCGCGGGTATGCGAAAAAGACGAAAAGGACGCGAATACGAGGGAGAGAAAGACCGGGAAATGCAGGCCAAGTGGCAATAACTGTCCGTAGCTGCATCTGCTCAGAAGTCATTTGCAAACATCGCGAACGACGTAAATCAATCGCGGGCGCAGTTGTCACGAGTTTTCGCGCGCCGCGGGCAGATTAATTCTCGCTTTGATACGCAACCTTTCGGAGAAAGATGAATGCCGACTCTTTGAAACGCTCTTGATTTCCTCCGCCTTTGACTGAATTGTTGCTCGTAAATTAATTCACGGACTACCTGTCGGAGATACAATCTCCGATTATACGGTTATATTTTCTATCCGCCGTATGAGATAAAAATTAGTTAAAGAGGATCAAATATATCTATCCAAGTTAATGCTAAATTTTCTTGAATTCTTGAAATATCAAAGATGATTCGGTATGTGCTTCTATTCTATATTAATCGATTTTAAATCAAAATTTATATATTCTTTCATAAACGGAATTTATCTTTGTTGATAAACATTACAATTACGAATAGAAATTTCAAAGAAAAGATATGATCCTTTGTTATAAAATATTTTTCACTATATGAAATATCGTTAGCAATGTAATCGGGCATTTCGAGTGAAGCGAATAACTTGACGAGTCGGCTTGACGCAAGCTAAAGGAAGCAAACGAATCCGATCGGAAAACAATTTCCAAACAGAAGGGGCGGGATTGCATCGGGGAACGCATCGGCGAGATAAAGAGAAGACTTAATTTTCTTCAAGAGCATATCGATTCGGTCTATGCCGGGACCAATGACCTTGGATATCGTCGGACGCATTTCCGCGGCCAGAGAAAAAGAGCTATTGTAAAGTACCTCGGAGCTTTATTATAGTACACGTTATTCCGTTTCACGGGGCATTCCGTTGCTGACGTGCACGACCTGATGGCGATTCAATTTATGATAATGAACCCCGGAATTTATGGCCGTCTTATAATAGAGATACGCGATGATGCGAGATGGTGCCCGGTGTAAATTTAGAATTTCGCCTCCGCGTGCCTGCGGTCCATCCGTCCATCCGTACGTCCATTAAGTCTGCTCTTTTCCTTCGATGGATGGGTGCAACGCCACGGCTGACGTCAGTGTGCATTCGCTCGGCAAATTTGCGTCTCGCATTCCTCCGTACAAGGTCGCTCTCGGAAAGCGCGTCTACCCGCCACGTAAGATGATAGCTCGTAAACGCGTCTGATACCGTGATATATTTTATCCCGAGAGATTATTATTAAATGCGCGCGCCGCATGTCGAGACGGATTCGTTTTCGTGGTGCGAAAACTCTCGTGTGCGTCTCGTTGAGCGACTCACACGCGAGGCGGCTGTCAATAAAAATGCGATTTATTTCGCGCACAATATTAACTATCCTTATTAACTCCTTGCTTCGCGTCGTGGAACGTCTTCTATATCCGCGTCGTGGAACATCATTTGTCTGTCAATTTAACCCTGTAATTTTCGTGATTTACGACAGGAACGATAATATCTTTAAGACGGGAGATTTTATTTAGATTAAGTAACGATGCGTGTGCGCGCGCGTGCGCGCGAAAACAATTCAATACATGAATCGCCTTAACACTTTCCGGCGCATATTGTCCGAAAGTAAAACTTGCACAAACTTCCGCGCTCCAGATGCGAGATGTACATATGTAAAAACTTAAACGACACGTAGAATATGCATTAACGAAGGTAATTTTTCCTACGTATATTATATAACTACGTACATTTATGTATGTATACATCAAATGTATAAATCATTTCTCCTCTGTTGCTTTTTCTTAGTATTTAAGCCTTTCTTTCGCTCGAACATGAAAGTGCAAAGAAGACAGAATGAACAGGCCATTAATTCTGAACGACAGCACGTCTGGTTCGGTTGAAAAAATTCGCCAGCGGTACACGTTCAGGCGTTGCCCAGGTATTTTCTCTACGTGATCGACGCCGACGATGCCACCGCCATAAAAAGCGGCTATGCCGGCCGGCGTTCTCTTTCGGATCGTTCGCGCCGGGCCATCGATATTTAGAGGACGCTCCCGCGGCGGCCTCTTTATCCGATAGCAGTAAAATCGTATTCCAAACCGACCGTAAAGCTGGAGGACATCGTCGAGTTCGAGAATGCGGGGGTGGCGAATGGATACGCGGGAGAGGGGTAGACGGCGTACATTCGGTTTGCAAGACACGTTGCAGGGTTGACCCAACCCCTTCCGCACCCCCGTCGGTCAGCACGCTCCCTCTCTCTCTCTCTCTCTCTCTCTCTCTCTCTCTCTCTCTCTCTCTCTCTCTCTCTCTCTCTCTCTCTCTCTCTCTCTCTCTCTCTCTCTCTCTCTCTTCCTTTCCCCTTTCTCCCTCTTTTTCTTTCTCTTATCATGTCCACCAGTCCCTCTCTCTTTCGTTCTCCTTTCTCACGCGCGCGCGATCCTTCTGTCTCTTTCTCGCTTCCACTCTCTCTCTCTCTCTCTCTCTCTCTCTCTCTCTCTCTCTCTCTCTCTCTCTCTCTCTCTCTCTCTCTCTCGCCCTTTCTGCAACGGCGACCCCCTCAGGGCTGCCCGTTACTTTAACATCAACAACAATCTCCACCGGCGAGCGCCGTTATTCCGTTAGTGTCTTAGTGGCAGCGCGGAACCGGCGGCACCAATACACTGGTAGACGGGGTTGTCAGTGGTGTGTGCGCGCGGAGTTCGAGTGGACTCTCTCTTCTCCCTCTTCTCTTCCTCCTCCTCCTCCTCCTCTTTCTTCGTCGTCGTCCATCCCGTCGTTTCTCCGTCCCTCTTTTCCCATGGGCGCTCGCTCGCTACTCGTCTTCCTTCTCTTTGTCGCTCATCCCACTCTCACCCCCTTTCCACCGACGAGCAGCCTTTCTGTCTTGCTCGGCCACGGTCCACTCTCCGGCCAGTAATTAAACAGCCACGAGGCGGGCAAATTGAATCAGTCGAAGAGACAAGGGAGCGTCGACGCAGAGGTGACGGCCAACTAGCCGCAACTATGGTGTCTATAGTGAAGGGGCCATCGCGGCGTTCTCGCGTGGGTATAGGTGCGAGACCGAAGCCGGACCGAACGAGGGGCAAAATGCGGGGAGACGGGATGGAGGAGGGGGATCGCCTAGCTTACAGGGGCTAGGTGGACGGATACATCCTGGTCTGGAAGCCACCCACTCCATCGAGAGCCCGGGGAGAGTTCGGGCTATGGACCGCCGCCGCCCATCGCGTCGTCCTTCCACCGGCGTCGTTGCCTGACGATGTTGCATTAACTCCCCGTCCTCTCTAAGTGCTAAGTTTACCCCAAGATTGCATAATGCTCGGTCTGCGTGTGGACGAGCATGTCGGCGATATCCACGAACGCGCGGAGATGTTCGATTACACGCGCGTATGCGTAAACGCGCCGATTCCGCGTTGCGTGCCATCGGCGTTACGACTCGTTTGATAGGCCCGTACGTCAAAATGATACGCTACAAAATGATGGATCGTTATTGATAACGGCCAATCCTTCTGGGAGGTAAGTTTCTTGCTCCGACGTGCAAGATGCGGAATATATTTCGTGACCGTAGCGATAAAACGAGGACGAAATTTAAGTTAAAAGCCATCTCGCAACTTCTCTTTTTCTCCAAGGAATGTGGATACGATTACACGTGCGCGACATAATTTTTTTTAAACTGCTTTTAATTAAACGCTGCTCTACCTATTGTTTAACGACAATTATTCACGAATCGATAACGTATGTCGTATATATTTAGAACAGATATATGAATCTCGCTGAGATAACATGGCATTTTATAAAGCGATAATACGTAACATTGAAAAAAGCTTAATCGGAGTCTTAAACGGAAGTTAAGTCATACTAAAGTTTTACTTCCGGAAAAATGGTGTGCGCGAGGAAGAATCTAAATACCGTGGAAGCTCCATAACCGCGGCGAGGCGCCATTCTCCGGGATTCATCGAAGGCACCCTTCGTTACGACCACGGTGGTATAATGAAAATATAACAGTTCCTATGCCGCGGAGTTCGTCTGGCAGCCTTCTGGCGCATCAACCTGACACATAAACTCTTATTATGCTATACGTTACCGGGCGGGGGCGCTAATGGAGCCACAAGTCAGCCAGGTATCGTGGCGAGCACCTTGCCGCTGCACCCGTCTACTTATTTTATATTTAAGCGCCGTAAAGAAGGAGCTACTTACCGGACGAAAGGGATATTTAATAATAAATTTTCGTGCGCCGACTCCGACCATCACGAGCACCGTCGAGCGTTTACCAGCGACGCGAGCGACGACCTTGATCCTAATTTTCCCCTTGTCGCTTCGTAGTTGCGTCGTGCGTAAACGGCGATAATCGGGGCGGTCGTATAGCGTGGTCGGATAAAATTCATCTCGACGCAATTCAAGTTTTTTTCCGAGAGCGTACTATGGCAGGCAATAACAATATAAATATTTCAACGCTCGCGCGCGCGCGGGCGTCCGGCCCTATATCCCCGGCAAATGAGCGTCGCGCACACATTCATAGCCCAGATCAAGTTTGCCGAGGGAAAATTTGACGACACGACGAGCCTCGCAACGATCGACGAAACCGTCGACGATTTAACCGTCGTCGAGTTCGCACGCGCGGGCTCCCTCGTGCGCGTGAAATCGATAATCGCGAACGAAAACGTATCCATAAATTCCGCGACGCGGCCCGTGTACGGCTGTATGAAAATTACAAAGCTATTAATTATGACCGCGATAAATTAAGCAGCCGTGGGGCCATTATAGAGCGCGAGCCCCGGTGAATTGTTGGTAAACTTGGTCCAAGTACGCAACACGAGCGTTGGTAGTGCTCTCTCGGCCCAACGCGGCTCACCAGGCATATAATAATGGTTGGTTAGAATGCTAATATATGTCCGGACTGTGGTGGCACCGGGGGACCTTGCATCATCGGAGGACCCAACTGGGCACTCGCCCGTTCCTGGCCGGACACCGTATAATCTACACCCCGAGACGTTATTACTCCCCGAGACACTAAAACCACGTCGATGGAGCGGGGGTAACGCCGCCTCCGCCACCGGCGAGCTTCGCCCGCTGTCGAAGGACCAAAGCTGTTCGCTCCTTCCGGCCACCTTGGTACCGGCCACCTTCGAGCCACTTTCCAAGTCCCGTGAGGCTAATTGCTGAGAACCCGAATCCGACTACCTCATAGATTCGCCCCCACGCTCGCCCGAACGATCGAGCAAACTTGAGAGAAATTGCGCCGGCGAATTTATAGCGGACTATCAACGGCGAATGTGATAGAAATATAGGACGACCGTGATCAAGCTTTTTCCGTGATTGTTGGCGCTCGATACCGTAACCGATGACCAGCAGTCGCATTTCAAAGAGCGACCCTTAAATCTCGATTCCTTGATCCGTTGATCCGTCGTGGATACGTGTTCCTGAGCTTGATCGCCTCGAGGTCGAAACTTACTTGACCAGTAGTAGTGGTAGCGGACACTGGACAGACATTTGGAACTGGCATGAGACTCAACCGCTAGATATGGCGAGCGGAAGGTTGTAGAGGGCAGAGACGGGGAGGAATGACGGGTCTCGGGCAAGAAGGAGATTTCCTTGCTGTCCCGTCCACATGCTCGATTCAGTTCACCGTCGAGTGGCGAAGTAAGGAAGTGTAGGTTGCGGTGGTGGTCGAGAGGGCCGACACAATGCCCACCCTGCCGGGGGCCACGTCAGCTCGAGAGCACTGACCAGGACCTGGCTTTGTACCCGAAGATGTTCTAAGAAGAACTCGCAAACAACCGTCATCTCGCCGAGCTTCTTCCTCGTATACGCGACGTACGGTCTTCCTAATAACTGACGCCTTTATGAGATCGCGGTAATTAATTAATCCACGTAAATAATCAAATAAAAAATTTCTTAAACAATTTTCTTTATTAAATTAAGTTGTTAAATTCATTATTAAATTTCTTATTAAATTTTTTTATTATTAATGTAATGCATTTCGAGAAATTATATTATCTCGGTATCTCATTACATAAATGCAGATTCCATTGTACATTTTTATTCCTTGCGTCTGAGTGCGGGATTTAAACGGCTATCGTTTAAAGCTGACTTTGTGTTGTATTGGACGAGACGTTCACCCGAAATACATGTTGCGTGCAGAGGCGAGACGCGGTACCAGGCATACCGGCTTTACACGGGGGACGACAGGACGCATAATATAACGGACGTGCATAAATCCACGTGCCAGTCAACAATGTGCATAAATACTAGCCCCTTGTAACGTGGTCCCTGCGGGCGGATAGCCGGAGTGGGTGGAGAAGGGGACTTGGTGCCAGGGGTGGTTGCCGACTCGCCGGAGGGACGGTTTAGGGGAGAGTTGAGGTCGCGGCGGAGACTCGTGCAACAACTATGTGGTGTCGCAGTTCCTCACTCCGGAGGGACAGCCCTGTGGTTATGCTCGTCAGTGCGCGCGCGTTGCCGGGAGATACCTCGAAGCGTTCGCTTCGGCCGGCCCAGGGTGTATCGAATGAAATTTCGAGTAGCTCGATCGAGAGCCGACTCGTAACGTCGACTTCTCATGGGACGTATAAACTTCGATAATTCTCGGCGCGCTGTTATCCCGGACTCGTTGCAAAGTAATAACGACGAAGGTTCCGCGGTACTTTCCAAAGAAGCAATAAGGGAAGGGCCGTTTAAGTAACAGAGTAACCAAGAGAGATGAAAAGAAGGTTGGAGATAGGGAAAGCGCAGAGTAAGAGAAAGGGATAGAGAGACGGTAAGAGAGACGGAAAAATTCCGAGGATCTTGTCGTACTCTCCGAAGGTGCGCCCGCGTCCGTAAATACATATATACGTTTCAATCTCCGGCGTAATCCCGGACGGGCGACGGTATTAGAAAAGTTTTTCCTGCTACTACATCACAACGCTTGCTTAGCCGGCTTACGCGTGCCACTGTGTTCCGCTACATTCCTTCTCGCAGCCGCGTTGCTCGAAGTGAAACGAGGCGGACCACCGGTCCGCCGATCGCCGACGAAAAATCAGAAACTACGGGCGATGTCGATACGTAACTCCGGATTTTTCCGCGTATACGGATGCTTCCGCGGTCGGAGGCGACGCTATCTTCCCTCCCCCTCCCCCACTCAGAGGCCAGGAGGTAAAGGGCACTAGGGACCGGGACACCGGTTTCGCAATCTTATCCGGCCAGTACCGTCCCGTTATCCTCCTGTGTGTACACCAGCTAGAGCAGATACGGGGTGACCTACCCTTTCCATCTACGTTCCCTTTGCTATCTCTCGCCGTCCTTCGTCACCATCGTCCTCTTTCTCGCTCTCACGCCAACTCTTTCCGGGGGATTCGTTCCGTCCGCGCTATCCGGGTGTGTCCCGCCGACTTCTCCTCGTGAACACCATCCTCGTAAATACTTGAGCCGATACCCGAGGATATCGGCTAATATTCTAAGAGACATCGTATCGTGCTCGCCCCTACCGCGAGGCTGGACCACCCCTCTCCCCACGTCTCGCTGCCCCCTTCCCACCCTTGCCAGTCGGATCGACCGCCACTGCCAACAACGACTGTACAATATTTATATTATCCCAACAGGACACTCTCGGGTAACACGGACATGATTGCAATCCCGTTCATATATCTTCAGCTATACGGCCGCGCGCGACTCTACACCACGCTGGGGACATATCAAAACCGGCGGCCACCTTGCAACCAGAGCAACGGGAGCACGGACGACGCCATCATAATATTTTCAGATAAACCTACGATTCCGTCTCTTTCCTATCCTTCTCGTTTCGTGGCCATTCACGGCCGACTCCAATACGCCGCGCTACGTTTCACTCCTGGACGACGCGTAATGCCTTCCGAGCAAATTGATTGAGCACTGCTTGAAGCTTCTCCCCGGGAATTTCTTGTTCCGTTTCATAACGCGTTGCCAATATAAACAGGAAGAAACGGCCGAGCGATATTTATACTTGATGTAATATTGCAAACGGAAGCAGAAGAGGTACGAAAGAGAGAGACGGAGACGTAGCGAAAGTTTAACGCGCTATGTATTTAGCTCGTGTATAGGAATTTCTAATTTTCTTTTTCTAATGAAAATGGAATTGAATTAATATTTCAATATTATTCTTCAAAAATCATAATACGAAACAAAAGATAGGGAGTCGCAAAGAATATTAATTATAAAGCACGAAATAAAAAAGTGAAGGATACAAAATAAACGATCGATATCTATACGCATAAAAAATACATCGGAAATTGTAAGAATGTCAAAATTAATCCAACGTGAACGCTTCTCTCAAGGATCGATGAGGAAACGAAGGCTGTTTTCAATTGATGGGAGGCCAAGTCGACAACGAAGAATACCTTTGCGTTAGCGAGATCGGAAAGGGGTGAGAGATCGGGCGGAGAAAAGGGGTGGTAAATGAGGCGGAGCCAATCGTTTCATTGCATCAATAGTCGTAGCGAAGTTATACCAACTTTCTTGATAAATCCCGCTTACTTTGCGCCATAACATAACTTTACAGAATCGGAACCACGGCCATGGAAGAATTGCGATTTGTAACTTTAGATGAGGTCCCCCGCTACCGACCGCCTTCCTTCCCGTTCCTCCTTACTCCTCGACTGTATTACCCCGTTCCGTTCGTATCGGCGTGCTATCCTGATACAGGAATTTTCCTACGAGCGTTCTTTCCGCCGGATTTCGACGGAAAGTCCTCTGGGATTCTTGCCGGTTACGATCGTCTTAATTCCTCGATCTCCGAATACGTCTAACGGATTCATAGCCCGTGGACAAATGCGGGGAGCATACATATATGGGAAAGGGGGAGGGAGCGACATAAACTTCTGGAGTACGGGAGCGTGGCCTTCTGACGATTTGCATACAATGCATCTTCGATACTGAATTGTGCAGATATTCCATGGAGGACATCTTTAAATCTCGAACCATTAAATACCGAAATTCGCATTTTTCTCATCAATCGACGAAAATTAAATTAATATTTTATTTTATAAGAGGTTGTTTGCGATAAAGCGATTCAATCGCGCACGCTTAATGTGTGTTATTTATATTTTAAAAGAAGAAATTCGCTTTTGACGCAACATTTGCGAGAGAATTGCAAACTTACTACTTTCTACATTCGATCTAAAAGAACATCCATGTTCACAGTTGAGTTAGCGTTAAGTCGGATTAAAAACAGTTGGACAGAACGAGATGTCCCCTTCTTGACAGGCGTGCACACTGGCTGGCCGTTCGGACGGACCGGCGCTGATCTTTCTGGAATTCCGTTTTACGGATTTCCATTCTGTGACGTTCGCTACCGCGAAGAGGGCTTTTGGCAAATTGGCATTCTTCTTTCGACCGGGACGACGTTGGATGCGAGCGAGCGGGTTTGACGTTCGCCAGTTCCTTTGAGCGCGAGATCGGGGGTATCCGAGTGAAGTGATCTCCGGCTGCCACGGTCGGCTCTATCCCGTCTATCTCACTTCTTCCCGCGCTTTGCACCCTCCTTCCTCCTTGTTCTCCCTTTATCGCCTATCCCTTTCTCATCTCGCTCAGGCGGGCTCTTCCAGCAACGTTCACGGTGGCATTGTACGCGACTAATTAGTCGAAGCGCGAGATCGAGGAGTGAACGGCTTTAATTAACATTCCTGGCTCGCTCACCGCCGCCACCTTCTCGGAAGGGCAAATTGAAGGCTGTAAATGTCGGGAGAATCGCTCGAACCGAGGCGATGGTCCTCCGCACCCTCACGCTCACCCCGAAATTAGACTTTCCGCTCCGGATTTGTGCGCGGCTCTAATTTTTCGTTTGATAGTTAAACCAGGAGACAAAGAGAGAGAGAATCTTTTATAAAGCTCTCGAGGTATGGCATTGTACTTAGAATTGTTTCGAATAACTGCCATTGTTTCATTACCTGATAGTATATGCTAGAGAGGGTGACTTTATGAGCCGTAGCTCGGATTAATTCTAATAACATTGTTTTACTATAGTTTTTAATTTAAAATTAAAATAAAATCTTGACGTATATTATAATAATGTAATAAAATTCTTAACGTTACACAAATTTATTTGCAGATGTAGCCTTAATATTTTTAAGAATACTTAAGCATTATATTCACTGAGAATTTTTATTAATATAAATTCAGTAGAGATGTTTAAATTTGTTTTCTTGTTATATAAATTATATCAATCTTAACGATACAATTGAAAACGATATACAATTTTACGAATACATTTTACAATTTTTAGAACTAGATTGCGAGGTAAATATTAGATGTACGCTTAGATATCATATTTAACATCGGGGAGTTATGTTATCGAGGTGGATCGTGCACGTTGTGCAATTTTGATCATTAATCGCCGTCGATGGATCGCGTCGAATGCGGAAGGTTAATTTTCCGCGAATAATTGGGATCTGGTTGATCGATCTATCCCCCCTCCGAGAAGGTGGCGAAACGGCGTCTAAGTCATCCCATTCGTCTTCGGTAAGATACTCGGCAGAGGAGATCATCGATTCCGGTAGCGGGGCTAAGGAAAATTAAATGATGCAGACCCCTGTTGAAGGAGAGTTATTTGTCACGGTCGTTGAGGGAGTCCTCCCGCTTCCTCCTGCTAGCCAGAGGGTGGAGGTAGTTCTCTTCGCTCTTACCTCTACCTACGGCGCTTCCTCGTCCCTTTTCCTACGTTGCTGAGAATCCCGCTGTTTAACCTAACCGAACCGCTATTTGTAACGAGTCTATTACATTGAATGCGAAACGAGAGCGCGAACTTCGACCGGAATTCGTCGCTGAGTTACCGAACAAGTCGGGGTGAGTCTTTTGCAGTCTGCAGCCTGTGTTGAGAAAGTAGCGAATTAATTTCTCGCATCTCAATTCCATGTCATGTAATAATATTGTAACGTTGATCGCTAACAAGTAGAGATCTCATTTCTATATGTTTCATTGATATTATTCAAAACAATATTATACTAACAAAAATAAAATATATACTTTACTAATCTTACTAATTTTTTATCACTGAAATTATTTTTTATTTGTAATACGATTCAAATTAATGCGATAGAATTATCAACGTTTATCTATTTGAAAGTTCTTATACTTGAAAGCAATTTGGAAGTTTTTCTTCTTTGATGTTTCTTTCGGTGATTCTTCTTTGAACTGTGTCTTATATTTTTATGAAAAGAGCCGACTTATTTTTCGCAATTTTAATTGAATAAGTAATTAAGACATTAATTAGAAATAAAAATTTATTTTAATGTATATTTGTTTCGAATTTTTCTTTAATAACTTTTTAAAAGTTCCACTACCATAGTTTTCTAAGTGTGACAATGTAGCGATACGGTATACAATATATAACATGTTGGAAAATTCGACAATAAAAATTCTGCGAAAACGAATGCGAAATCAAGCGCGGTTTTACGATAATGTCGGTGTCGTGGGGTGACGATCGAGAGGGGCAGCTGTGGATGCGCAAAAGTGGAGCGCCCGACGTGCCAGCACACCGATAAACAACGTTGCATCGAGTGAGCGTATCCCTACGCTCTTCTACCCGATTCCTCTCCCCTTCCTATCTGACGCGAATATAAATTCACAACACTTGCAAATAACTGCCGCGCGTTGCAGGATCGACGCGACGATCCCTCCGAGCAGGCGCTATCTTCTCTTCTTTTCGCTTTATGTTCGCATGACCAGACATTGAGTGGCCTTTTATTAGTAGTGTTCAATTAGTAGTGTTCAATTGAATTAATGCATGTTAATTTTATTAGGAATTACTTGCACATATTACATTTGTATGTAATATGTTTTATATTTAGATGTAAATATATTTTGATGAATATCAAAATATATTTAAATTATGTATGAATTATATAATAATTTATGATAAGCTTACCGTTTGACTAATGGAATTAATAAAATTAAATTTTTTGTAAAAAATACTACGAATCATTTTTAAAAGATTATTATTTTATTAACTGTATAAAAATTGTGTTATTTAAAATATACATTTTAAATATTACAGCAAATTTTTAGTATACTCTGAATATAAGACGGTGTTGAAAGCTCTCAAAATTGTATATATAATCTTTTTATCTCAGCTTGGAATTATCAAAATACATCTACATTGTTCCTTACGCCAATGAATCTCACAAGTATCATCAAGCGTCGGAAGAATTATTAACCATGGGTCGCTCTTCATTCCACAACGTTACGACATTAACAGTTTTCGTTCTCCGGCTTTCCACCCTCCCTCACACAACATCACGCTCCTCGCCCGGCATTCTACCCCTATATCTCCTTTCTCTTTCTCCGTAGGGGGTACAGAGCGGCGAGTCGAAACCGGAGCGTATAGAAAGGGAGGGGGTGGGTTTGCCCGTCCCGACCCCCGCGCGATAACTTTTTCCTTCTCCGCTTGTACCGTGCTCGAATTTATGCCGGACGGAGAATTAATGCGTGACAGATTTGTAGTTATTACGAGGAGGAGGCGGAGGCGGGATGGAAAGAGTAGGAAGACGAGTGGCCTAGCCTCACTCAGCCCGAGGGAACGAGCCGCGGCGAGCGAGACGGAGAAACAAGAAACCGAAGACGGAGAAGGATGACGATAAGGGATGGTAGCGAGAGAACGAACGCGGGGAGAGCAAAGGGGTCAGACGGGAGGAGATGCAGAGAGAGAGAGAGAGAGAGAGAGAGGGAGAGAGAGAGAGACAGACAAAGAGGGCGGCGGAGGCGCACGAAGGTTTCGCAGGGCATCGGAGGCATGGCCGGGCAAGGCAGTGAGGCATTCGGGCAGCGATGGCGGCGGAAGTGAGCCCATTACTTATTATAACTGCCTGGCGAGCGAGCGAAGCGAGCGAGGAGCGCCTGTCAGGCATCCATCATCGCGACGAATGGCCTCGCTGCCAATAACATCCGCCGTCATCGCCAACTTTTCGCGGCCTTGCCTGCTGCTTGCCTCGCGCTGCCGCTACTGCCGCCGTTTACCACCCTCGACCTGTCGCTTTTACCCTCTTCATAGTCGCTGCCGCCGCCACCACCGCCGCCACCACCGCCTCCGCTACTTGTTTGTATTAATTTCCTCGCGGAAGTAACATCGAGTGAGAGAAGACTCCTGCCATCAGTGCAGAGTGAAAGTCAGAGAGCGATCTCCGTCTATTTCCGCGAAGCTTTCTTAATGGAAAAGCCGGCATGATCGATGTTAATCACACGCGACACGAATGCAGCACGTTGTCGTTACGCGCAAGCATCATTCACATTTTATTCACGCCTCATCCAAGATTTATTAATAAATGATTCAAGGAGCCTTTATTGATTCAATTAATTTTTTTATTTTTGATTAGTCGTAACTGATAAAAAAACTCACAGAAATTTGTGAAATAATGAATAAAAACTCTTTCGAAATTAGAAATTCAATGTAAGATGATTAAAAAGCCTTTTATTTTTGTCCTGATATACGTATAATTAAAATTTTACGATAAAACAGTCGGCAAGTAAGAATTATTCTTTAATTATTTATTGAAAATTATACTAGACATCTTTGCCGACACTTGACATTTAATTAGATTAGGAATAAAAGAATTTAACACATTTAAAAAACTCTGTAAATTAATTCCTGCTCTTTATTGAAATGAAAATTAAGATATTTAATTCCACGGAAATGAATTCCGTTTATACAACTAATTAATAACTTTTTATTAAGAGAGAGAAAGAATAACGATCATAACGTGTCTTTATTATCCAACTATAGAGCAGTCTCATGAAGAAATGGCGATAGCGACGAGACAAGGGAAGCGATACGTATTAGAAACAATATTATACGCTTCGCCCTGAAGAAATAATTCAAAGAACGATCACGATTAAGAGGATAAGAAACGCTCGCACGACGCGGCACGATCGTTGCCTCGATAATCGACGGTTTTAAACGAGCAATGGCTATCGCGCGACTCGTCTTTGATACGTAGCGACGTAACGAGTACTGGCCTTCGGCGCTTCGCGAAGTATGTAATGTAGGTATCGAGTGTTATGAGCGGAGGTATACGTAACACGTAAAGTAATACCTTTATCCCGAGCACACGCGCGCGTGTCTGTGTGCGCCATTGCGTACGTATGTGTTATACGCCACGTAGTATAGGAAGTCGCTTTATGTCAGAGATCGATACTCATAAAATGTTTCGGCACGGTTAGGTGCTCCTTCTTGCTCTTCCTGCCTCCCCTACTCTCCCTCGGCCGATTCTCTTTCTTCCTCCTTTTCGCTTCACTGTCTCTATCTATTCATCTGCCTTCCCCTTTTCCTATCCTTTCGGTATCTTCAACGAGAGAGGGCCGTATCGCCGACGTATTTACGATCGTCGTAAGCCTCGATCGTAAGGTTCACCGTGGATGTCGATATCGAGCCTGCTCTCTCTCTCTATCTCTCTCTTTCTCTCTTCCTATCTCTTTTCTTCATGCACCCCCCTTCCCGCACCTCTCTCCTTTCTTTCTATCCTTTCTATTCTATCGTGGTCGTTTCTGATCGTTGCGCGCAGAGAGAAACCAAAGCCGCGCGATAATTCCCGGTTGTCAGATATTTGTCACGATTGTTTCTTTAACTGTGTACGTTTATGTCCCCATCATATGTTACGTGTGTAATTTCGACATAAATTTCTATGCAACTTGCACGGAAAAAGACAATGTGATACATTTAATTCTCTATAGATTATTACTCAGAAATTGCACAGCAATGTTAATATTCAAATATCGTTTTAACAATTCGCTTTCTATTTCTCTCTAATTCTATGTTATTAATATGTTGTTTCGAAAGATTGATTTTTGATCGCAACTTCGACATTTTCAAGCTTAACGATTGATCGTGTCAAATATATTAATATGACAAATTATATCTAATTCTGTTAAGCAATATTCCTACATATAGTCCATTGCAATACGTTTTAGGGGAACCATAGGAACACATGGATGATCCAGCAACGCATATCCACCGCCGGTCAGTTAGGCTGGGCATATGGCAGGTCGTATCTATGTAGCCAGGCAGACAGCTGGAGTGACTCATGGCGGATTACAGTGATTGCTTGTTTATGGTCATTAACATCCTCGTGGTCCCATAACTACCCCGCATGGCGTCCCATCCCATCAGCAGGCCCTACCGTACGTGCTAGACTATATGCTTATGTATATGTGTTCGCAGGTACGTCGGATGCAGCCTGTACATCGGCACGCGCATATGTACGTCAAAGAGGAAGAGAGAGACAGAAAGAGAAGAAGAGAGAGAGAGAGAGAGAGAGAGAGAGAGAGAGAGAGAGAGAGAGAGAGAGAGAGAGAGAGAGAGAGAGAGCGAGAGAGATAGACGGGAAACAAGAACGTAGATTGATGTGTGAAATAATATATAAATAAATATATAAATTTTTTTTAATAATATATAAATTTTATATCCGTTTAACTTATTTAGTAGTCTTCACGGGTTTAAAATAATAATAATAGTTTATAGTTATTATAGTTATGTACCAAAGTTTGAACAAAACTTGAAACTTACTTAAACTGTATTAAAAAAGAGAATAAAAATATGATACGCATTAATTAATATTAAAACAGTATTTAATTAAAATGTTGATTACGCGCAAATTTTTTAATGAATCATCTTCTCTTTTCACTTCTCTGTTAGAATAGAAGAATTTTATCTAACATATTTTATGATGACAATGTTAAAAATATTATACGGAAAGATGAATTTTCAGATTATAAATTTGATATAATGATGTGAATGAATTTCACGACACTCGTCTCGGCATCGCGTTTACCGTGCGTGTTTTACAAAAATGGCGAACGAATCGTACAGAGAGAGAGAGAGAGAGACGATACGTGATGACATTACTGAAAAACGATGTTTCGTCGGTGCGGACGAGGTAAATGGAGATTCTCGCCAATTCACGTAGCATTAATCGTCCTTGTCTTACAAAAACGACAGGCGCGGAGAGACGATTCGTTCCGCAGTGAACCAGGAAGAAAAAAAAAAACGACATTTCGGCGCCTCGCGAACAAGAGGAGAGACTCGTGTGCTGCCGGCAATTCGCCACGAGACATAGTGCGCGCGAACCGCATTCGAGGCAATTGCGAGTTTCGACCGGCGAGTCGTGCGATTCCACGCGCGAGCGGGCGCGGGCGGGTGTTTAGCGCGGGCTGATTGATGGAAACGGGTCCTCCTAGAGCAACTGCTGCCCACCAACGGCAATTATACCCGCTACACGCACTGTATCGTCCCCGACACATAGATCGCCCGTGCTCGTTCGGCTCGGCTCGGTGGCCAGCAACACTAATACGACCCTGGGACGCGTAACTCGCGCCACCCCGCAACACCGACATCGGCCATCGATACCGTCAACCGACGCCCGCCGCCGCCGCCGCCGCCGCCGCTGCCGCCGCCGCCGCCACTGCCCTGCCGCCACCCCTTGATTGCCTCATTGGATCGCATTATGTCGGCGCCATTATCATAATTCAGGGATTTTTCACGGACGTCCCGCAGAGCACGGGCTTTGGCTCGAAGCCCGATTGCCCGCAGAGAGACACGCGTCGATCGATCGGACTCGGCAAACCGATACCGATCTTTGAATTTTTGTACGGCCTCCTCAAGGCGATCTTATTAACCGGCCTCGTAAAACCATAATTGATATAATTATATAGAGTAAAGATTATATATGCGAATAAAAGATTTAAAATGCGAACATCTCTTTCTTTCCTTTCCTCTTGTCACGTTCAACCAGCGGCACAGAATAATAAGCTCGGTAAATCAAGAATAAAATCTGATAAGAAGGGACACTTGGAGAATATCGAATAAGAGGATGCCGGGGCAAAAACGCGGGAGCGTATCGTAAAACGGGGGGCACTGCCGCGCGCGACCAATAAGGGCGCTTCTAATAAAACATAACTACCAAGGAGTCATGGTCCGTACGACGTTATGGATTGGGACGTCGACCTCAGTGTTCCGCGACGTCAACCGTAGTTACGTTCACACAGACGGGCGTGAGGACACACATGCACACGCATGTTCGAGCGCGCGCACACGTGCAGACGCGAGGGGTAACGCGGTATAATATGATAATAACGCCCACCACGCGGGTAGATAGGTATAATTGTCGAGCATAACTCAGGGCGGAGCGACCTGGACGTCGGTGATGTACGCCTCGGTAAAGCGGCTCCGGGACTACGGCGCACCGGACTCCCACGGGTTACGACGTGGCCCGCGGGGGGATTGGGGGTTGCTTGTCTCGGGAAGGGGAGAGGTTGCAGCTTTCCTTAATTTATTGATATAATCAGCTCAGCTTTGTTAAACACGCATAATAAGGCTGCCAGGGGTGGCGTGAATAATCCGGCGACGCCCGATGAAAGTAATCTTAATTGGTCTACGAACGCGCGCGTCACGCGGAGCCACGTCTAAGCTCACGGCAAAGGATCCGCGGAGACAACGAGACGACGGGACTTTGCTTTTAACTTGAATTAAACACCACGCCAATTACGCTCGGTTTGCGCTAACGATACCCGGCGCCGCGCCGCGCCGTTTGCATCGGATGGATTTGGAGTACGCGATTTTCCGCATCGCGGAGCCCGCCACTCGATTTCGTATTGCGAACGGTAAATTTGCGCCGTGAAGGCGACGAACGTTATCCCTGGGACAATCTATTATCGCCGATTATTACGTCATCTGAGATAAAACAAATAAAACCTAATTTTTGATGTTTGAAATAGAAATAATTTTATCATTTCTGAGATGATTATAGGAATTATCATGTAGAATCTACAAACAAAATAATATGTCGAAAATGATGTTATCATTACAAAGCTGTTATGTTAAAAAGATTATTATTTACATAATCGCATTATCGTGTACTTTCAGTATTAATTAAATAATCGTTGATTTATAATTTCATATTTGTCATCCAGAAGTATTCCACATATTTTAAACCTGTAAATCTTTAATTTACACCAAAAAACATCGTGGACAATATCGTTTCGCGTCTATCGTCGCGAAACAAAATTATTAGAATGAAATCGTAAAGGCGATTTATGGTTTTTCGGGGAAGAGACCGAAATTCGGCGGATATTTCCCGATTGGCGATGCAGGGACAAACTATACGGGTAACGACGCGACGGGCCAAAAATCGAAATAACGGGCTTGTCGAAGTGCGAGGTGATGCGGAGCGTCGAAACATCAATCTCGCAAAACTTTTTCGAGAACTGTGCTCCGCGATGATGCGCGGTGACAGGCCGCGCAGAGGTTTAGGAAACGATCGCGTACGGTCAATGCGTCGGGGGAGGGGAGGGGGGGCGTGCGACGCCGCTGGCACCGCCGAGGGTACACGTGGGACGAGGCAGAGGTAATCACTTGGTGATGTAGTTCCTGCGAAGAGCGGTGGAGAGAGGGTACGCGACGAGAGCGGGTAAGCGGGCAAGGGGAGAGGAGTGGAGGGGTTGAAACGGTATACGGCCTGCATCGCGGTGCACACGACCACAGTGCCGCACCGAGTGCGAGTATTAGAGCGATTGACTGCCGGACGTAACCCGTACGTGCCGGCCGGTAACACGTGTAACATACTGCCGCCATGTATCTCCCTCTACCGTTCACGTGTTTATGTGGAATCGGGGTCGGTCGCCATCGCTGCGCGTTCACACATCTGAAAGACGAGCCGCACATTTTTGCCCTCCACAAATCGTCACCAGGCCGCTATTGCAGCTAGGGCGAAAGTGAAATTGCGATACTTTCGAACACGGCTCGTTATTTCGTCAATGAATATAAAAGAATTTTGATTGTTTATCGAGGCGTTTCACAAGGCTACAGATTGTTACAAAAGCAGTGTCAATAATAATCTATCTAAACCAATTTTTTTGTCTTTATAATATTTATATTTTTAAATATTTATATTACTAAAATTACTAAGATGTTTCAATTTCTAAGTAATTTTAATGTTCAAAACAACACTGTGCATAATAGATGTACGCATTTTATAAAAGATAACGATACAATAATGGGCGCCAATGACGAGCCGTATATCTTGTCGATAATTTAAAGTTTAAGTAATAAAAAGTGTTGGGCCATTAAAACATGAAGTAACTACCCCGAGAAACATGGCGCGGTCACATTTTTCGCAATGGAAATCGCGGATAGCCGAAACGAGCGAAACAACGAATCAACCCACGCGACCTCCGCGAAATCGCGCGCGTTACGAAACAAAGCTCGCTCGATCATGAAATACTGCTCGTGCCCTGGTCGCGTCCGGAGCGCACGACGGTGGAGGGAGGGGGGGAGAGAGAGAGAGAGAGAGAGAGAGAGAGAGAGAGAGAGGGGCGGGGTAGTTTAACGTAGGTAGGTAGGTGGTTTATAGTGATGCGACAAAAATGTAAATGCGATATCGTCCAGGATTCTGCGGTATAAATCTCGCGTTAATGTGTGGGGCGAACGACGTGGCGCTGACTACAGAAACGAGTCAGAGAGAAAGAGAGTGTGGAGACAGCGTGGTAAAAAGTGAAAGAGAGAAAGGAAGAGATAACGAGAGAAGACCGACGCGAGACGGAAGGGAGAAGAGAGAGACGCGAGAGAAAGAGATGAAAAGAGATTCCGTCGTAGCGTTCATTAGGAATCCCTCTGTCTCCCTCAGCGCCACCCTCGTGTACCGAATCAGAGCAGGGGAGGGAACGAGAGAACGACAGAGAGGGAGGGAGAGCGAGCGAGAGAGACGGAACGAGAAGAGCTCGGTGACAGAGTGAGAAGGAGAGGGTGGAAGAGCGAGGGTGCCGCGATAGATCACGCGGGCGGCAGCGCTCCTTCGAAAAACATCCATAAAACGCAGTAGGGCGGACTCAGCGACAATAAACTCTACATATAAATCTTGTCCTCTGACGCCGTGATACGCTGATGGCGAGCACGATAATCTCCGAGAATGCGGGTCCCTCTTCTTCCCCTTCCTCCACCTTCTTCTTCTTCTCCTTCTTCTTTCTCCTTCCCATTCCGTCCACTCTTTGCTCCCTCGCAGCGCCACCGACCGTTCCACGCAGTCTTTCACCTTGGACATTTCTTCGTCGCGTACGCACCACCGTATCGTGGATTGCATTTGCATTGCCAAAAGGGTGGCCAAGTTCACGCACGTCGACGGTCCGATTTAACGAAAAATTCGTACATACCAAAGATATGTACGAGACTTGCGCAAGCGTCAAAAAAGACATAGGAACGTGTATTAATAATTTGTCAATTCGTCAATTCAGATATTGCGATTTACGCAGATGAAACTTGACGCGATTCAAGATATGTCGGTATGTCGAACCGATTGTCGTCACGCCACGACCGTGAGAAGAACAAAAGAGACGCGA
The DNA here is from genome assembly GCF_055798465.1 of Pogonomyrmex barbatus. Classification (NCBI taxonomy): domain Eukaryota; kingdom Metazoa; phylum Arthropoda; class Insecta; order Hymenoptera; family Formicidae; genus Pogonomyrmex; species Pogonomyrmex barbatus. The sequence continues at coordinate 1,652,353 of NW_028297160.1, forward strand.
TTAATCTCGTTTTGCCGCGCGGAGTCGAAATCGAAGTCGTTTAGGCCGAAGAAGCGTGGCTCCGTTACCCCCGTGGATGTAGCCTGGAATTAAAGTCTCAGCCCCGACCGCCCTTCTCTATCATTCCCGACGCCGCCCTCCGCGCCCGCCGCCGCCGCCGCCGCCGCTGCCGCCGCCGCCGATCCACGGCATCCCTTCGCCTCTACGCCACGTCTCGCCGTATCTTCGACCGTAATTCACAGCCCCATGCCTGCTTGCCGCTCCCTAAATGCTTCTAACTCCTATTCCTTCGGCGGGATCGAACAATGGCGCGTGAAATTTCAACTTTGAGCCTGCTTCCTCACCCTCCTCGCCACCTGGCCCCAACCGCCCGGGGAAGGGGAGGGAGGCGCCCCCTCTTACTGCAGGCAGTCGCGCGATCTCTCGCGTAATTTAATTATTCACTCGAGAGCCGAACTCGGCGGATCTTGGCCGACTACCATTCGCTGGCTTTTCTTGCGTTCTCCGGCGGCGTTAACTCGTCTGCAGGATCCCGATCCCGCGTTCACCATCTCTCGCGAGCCGGTCAGGGAGCGAAAGAGCGGGAGGGGGAGGGATGAAGAGAAAAGGAAGACGGGGAAGTAAGGGATACCGAAAAAGTGTACGGAGAAACGAGCCAGACACTTCCCTCTCTGCGTCTGATATCTTCTCTCACCCGGCACCGCGTCACGTAAATCTTCCTTGCCGCACGGCGCGCTGCTGCTGTTTAGTTGCAAGAACGATTCCTCCACCAACGCCAGAAACAGATAAACCGACGAGCGTTGCGCGAAATGAATCATTACTTTTTATCGGAGCGGGGCGAAGCGTTGTTATACCGACGGTAATTAGCAAGCTCGCTCGGGCGCGCAGTGACGCTGAAATTCGCGTTGAATCGGCGAGCGTGGAGAGACGCTCCTATGCTTTTATGGGAAAAGAATGTGACGAGGGTAGTCCGGGAGATATCGCCCCCGAAGAGAGATAGAGAGAGAAAGAGAGACATGGCGAGGCGGCGAATCGTGAAGGGAAGTCCCGCAAATATCTTTTACATTGGCTACTTTCCATAGAAACGTTGTAAATTCGCGAACTTTGGCAACTCCCTCCAGCGGAATTTTAGATCGTGTTAACGATCGAACTTGCGTGCCTTTATTACTCAGACATTTGACATACGACTTCGAAGAGAGTCACGGGAACTTTGCAGAAGATTAAGCCGCTCCGAGTCAAACATCCAGTCAGAATTTCACTGTTGTGGTTTGATTGGTACATTTTATGCTCAAGAGTTTCATTTAATTTTTGATGCATTGCCAGATTATTTAATGCTATTTAAAATTACTTGCGTTACAAACCTATAATTTGTAAACGCTTATTTGATATCAAAATAAATAATTGAATTGAGCACAAAAGCAGGATCTTAGTGCTAAGTATTGTATTATAATAATAAGAAAAAAATATTAAAAAATATGCAAATGTAGTTTCAACTTTACATTAGCTCATCTTCACTGCGATAATAAGTTAAAATAATAAAAATCTATAAGAAATACATTGTTTTGTCGGTAGAAATAGCGTTAAAATATAAAAAAAAATGGAAATAAATATAGAATCTCAGAAAATTTATACGATTAGAATTCATGTTGGGTGCAGTTTTCATTGTTTATTTAATTGAACGCAATCGTGTCAATAATGTCAGATTGTGATTGTCAAAAACTTTAAATCCGCTGCATACGCATGCATCTCACATTGATATTGTCAATTATTAATCCAGATAAAGAATAAGGCAAGGTCATTTCTTTCCAATTGTTCTTTCATTTCAATTGTTTTCCTACAATTAATGTTAGATGTTATCGATGAATAACGATATTTTGAAATTATAAGAATTATAAGAAACACGATTTCCATTGACAAATTTTAAATAGTTTTGTATATTTTGTGCATTTAATATTCCGTTAATCTGTCAAATTTGTCTCTTGACACGCATCGGCACCACCACCGTTTTCGCATGCGACGTGTTAATCTCGCGCCGGCAGCACCGTTTTGAGATCCCGTCGATAATCGACTCGGCGTCGGCGGTTAAGACAAGATGGATTTGTCACGCATCGCTGTCGTTTAGTCGATAAAGTGACGAGAGTCAGCCGGCGGTACAAGGTGCTAACTAGACAGAGCGGCACTCAATTATTACCGTCAGACCTCGTGTAGTTTAACTCATCCACCCCATTCCGGCGAGCCCTCCTCCCCACCTGCCCTCAACTAAACACTTTACGAGCAGCTTGCCTACACGTCGCGCGCGATCAGTGTCGTCCTTGCAACGCCTCTTATCGAAAATGGCAGCCCGTTAACGGCGTACACGTAGTCAGGTATATCTCGCGCTCTCTCGCACACCCGCGTGCACATAGGTGCCAACTAAGGCATCGCTTCCACGACGCATCGTCGCGAGGATATGGTATTGACCATGGACGATGGGATCGATGATTAACGCGCGAAATGCGCCAACGATTCGCTTGAAAGAACATCGACGATTGTCAATTCCGTTTAACCGACGGAAGAAGAGAATACGCATAAGAAAATGGATCAGGATTGGGAAGTAACGCGTTACTTGTACATTATTGTTGCAGTTACTTTTTTTTTTTTTGATAACGGACTGATAATGGCGTTATCTTTTTTTTTTAAGTAACGATAACGTAGTTACGTTTTTTTTTTCAGTAACGATAACGAATTTATTTTTATATCACTACTTTTCATATTTTGAATCTATTTATGATATAATGTTTGTATATTCAGTCTTCGATCGATATTCATAGTCTGTTGTTATATTTAAGACCATCTTAAAAATAGCTTATCGCAAATAAATCGCAAAAACAGACTTTATATAAATATCTTTAAAAAATTTTTAAGTAGAATATTGTGTGAATAAAAAGAAAGAGTAAATTGGTTATATTTATGAATTTAATTAAAAACCACAATCTATTTGCGTTTTGAATATTTTAAAATTTTTTAAAATTTTTTGTCTCGTAAATTTGAAATAAAAAATTTGTTTTTACATTGATAGTTCAGTAAAAAGTACAATAAAAATTGATTTTTTAATTGATTCAATCTGACACGTTTTAGTATTAACAGAAAAAATAAAAGTATTTTAGGTAACAATAATGAACTACTTTTCAGAATTAGTAATTGGTAACGTTAATTAATTACTTTTTTGAATCGGTAACGAATTACTTTACCAACTCTGAAAATAGCTACGCTGATGTTTACTAAATTATAATTATACAACATATCGTATAGCGAAGAGACTCATTATTTCAAATGTAAAAAATCATTTGTATACTTCTATCTTGTGCAACGGTGATGAAGTGATGAAATTGGTAATAATATATAAAAAAAAATATTGTCTATAAATATTGTCTATATGTACACGTTTTATCCGAGGCATGAGGAACGAAAGAAAAAGACAGAAAGAAAAAGGGAGGGGAAAGAACTTGAGTTTAACTTATCCTTTGATTCTATTTGCCTGAGGCTATGATTAGAAGCGTAACCATGAGATATGTATCCGCGGGCATTCCGTTGCCGCCGAAGGAAATTCTTGAACGGGAGAACCATAAGAATCTGTCGAACTACTTGGTAGTCATTCTTTTCGGCTGTATATCCCATTCTTCTCTTGGCAAGCACGCACAGGGACATGAATGTATCTCGGGCATTTCTCGCGCGGTAGGTGGCACAATGCGAAACAAATTTGTTGCCAGCACGCCGGATGATGTAACGCCGCGAAGATTTCTCTAAGGAATTCGCAGCAATGCTTGCATTCGTCGATTCGTATGGGGGAGGAGAAGTCTCTCCATACTGGCGGAAGTCTCCCGATACGCGCCGTTCATCGCGGGATCATGCAAGGAAAATTGGATGTGGAACTCCCGTCGAGATCGGTTCGAACCTTCCTCCGGAATTTCATCGGCTATACAGGAAGATTCACGTAACTCACGCTTTTTATCGGAAGTTTAACTCGATAAGCTAATGGAAACTCTGTTGGTGCTTTAGAAAATATAACGAATAACAGATCGAGAACGCAGACGCGCGTGATCGAGATACCTATCACTCTCTTCAATCTTAGAAACCTTATTATTTTTAAGAGACTTATTAAATTAGATTATTAAACTAGATTATTAAATTAAGTACAAATCTATGTGTATGTGCCATAAGGTGAATAACAGGTTCGCGATAGCGCAATAAAAAAATTCCAACGATACAAATTATTCGGATATCCGAAAAATAACACAAAATTGTTTGTTCAAATTGTACTTTAAATTTAGTCAATTCAAAATAGATCCCTTGTGTTCTATCTATGTATGCTTTTACGATGTTTAATAATACATTAATAGCTACTGAACATTTGTTGCAAAAACTTAGTACGCGCGCACAAATACGTGCTATTCCGAATTCGCGATATTTACGACGACGACAAATTCTTTTACCCTGCGCGCTCTCTATACATTTAAATTTAATCCCTTCTGAAATTTAATTCTTCGAAAACACGCGCGTAGCGTACATTCTGTTACGCCTCTTCGCTCGGTGGCAATTACCGCCAGCCGTGCTTTTGGTCCTACGACGTACGTTGCCGGTTGCCTCGAGACAACGAGACAATCAATAAACAACACGTGTAGATAACAATCGTGGGATAGAGACCCTCTATTTTCCGGGATGGCCACTGTAATTGCCGTACGTGTTTCGGCGAGCTTCACTTCGTCCATGCTTTTCAGTCCGCGCGAGATCGGATATACGAAAAGCGTATGCGAATATCTCGAATTAGCAATTTTTCCGCCGAAGTAGCAGTTAGTATTGTATTGCTGCATCGATACATACAAATATTGATTAAGAATATAATACACGAATATTATTTTAATGTATATAATGTAAATATGTATATAAATATGTAAATATGTAATTGATTAATTATTTAATAAAAAATTCTTTAATCTACAATAAAATATTTTTTTTCATCGGATATCGCTTTAATCAACATAAAATTAAATTAAGATAGATAGGCTATGGAAGATAAATTTGGAGCGGATGAAATAAAAGAATAAAATAATTAAGATACAATAGCTCGTTTTCTCTTTAAATACATTAGTTGAAATGTATGAGATTGTTTTTTTTATACATAGAATATCTTAAAACTGGCGATATAAAAGAAAAGAGAGAATAATTCTACATATAAAAATAAATCTAAGACGTAGAATAAAACTTTGTATAAAGTTTCGTTTCCCCTCTCAAAAAAAAAAATAACTAAATATTCGGTAAGTATGCATTTAATATATGTTTGTAGTTATAAACATTATGGATATTAAAAGGATAAACAATATAAAATAAGACTATGTTTATTTTCTAAGAATTTTATTTTATTATGTTAAAAATTATTGCCCATTTTGTCACATATATGTAATTAGAATTAGAAGATAACGCGTTATTTGTAATATCGTTGTCACTATAGTTATTTTACTTTAGTAATAGTGCTACTTTTTCCTATTTGTAATTATAATAGTAATATAGTTACATATTTTCAATAATGGTAATGGTAACGAATTTACTTTTACCTTTTTGTATCATTATGTTCAAGATTTATAGTTTTGACTTGAAACTGATATGTACCGGTGTGATACTTTATATTCCTTACTTTGCAGTTTCTCATAGTGCGATGCTTAATCACAGAGATGAGTTTAAGATCTTTAAAGATATTTAACTTGTGTCATTCAATATATTGTTTATTATTTAAAAGTATATCATTACTATTACTGTAAGAGATTATTTTTAACTACATTAATTTTAATATACGAAATACAACACGAAATACATATAACTATATGTAACATATATATATATATATATATATATATTGCTTAAAAATATATTATTATAAAATAATATAATTATAAAAAAATATAAAAATATATATAAGAATATGTATAAAATTATATATATATATATATACATATATCTATATATATAATTTTACATATTCTTATATATATTTCTATATTTTTTATAATTATATTATTTTATAATAATATATTTTTAAGCAATAAATAGGATATAAAGATTGACGTGTATCAAAAATTTCTAGCAATCGCAAAACAATGATCGTAGAATCAAATATGAAAAGGCATCTATTATTAAAGTAACGAATAGGAAAAATAATTGTGTATCGTCAATTCTTGAATACTAATGGCCTAGTTTACACCAATCACTTGATACGCGTATCAAGTATTATATTCGTACTAAATTGATTTAGTATGACGTAAACGATAGTGTATTAAATTGATACGATACGTATCATCAAGGCGTATCAAAATAGTACATGTATTCAGCATATTCGTAGTGCTGTAAACACTTGCGTATCAAGTAATAGGCGATTTGGGTTTTCTCAGATTTTCTTTAAAGTATAGACGAGTTTTTTAATTCATCAATTAATAAATCGCATTATGCGTAAATGCAACTTTATAAAAGCAGCATTTGCGTATCTCTCTCACTATAGCCAGAAGACAACAGGTTTAGCCAAAAGAGTTAGTAGGTTAGTAGGAAGATACATTATTTGATGTACTTTATTCGAATCTTATTTGTTCTATTTGTTCGCTCTATTTACTTCATGTCACTCGGTGACATGAAGTAAACATACTAGATTTAATGCTTAATGCGTACCATTTTGATTCGCGTATTAAAATTTGCGTACGGTATAAACTAGGTCAATATGTATCAATTTTAAATTCAAAACTTGAATAGTATTGTTTTACATGTATAAACATTTTCAAAAACACGTCTCTGTCGGCACATCGGTTTCTCTTGAAAATTAATAAAAAGAATTTGATTTAATAAAAAAATTTAATAAAAAATTTTGATTTAACGAATTTACATTTATGTGCCTAGATTTATGTGATCTCTGTAGTTTCTTGTATTTTAAAAATGAATTTAATCCTGAAATAATTATATCATTATTTTAAAATACAAAATCGAAACCGTAAAGAAAAAAGTATATATTTCGTTATCTTTATAAAAATATTAAAATTTCTTTATATACATTAAATAAATAATTGTATTGAATAGCACTTGAAAATATTCTTTTTCAAATCTTTTTTTATTGTTTCTATTAATATTCTAACAAAAACATTTCAAATGTAACTTTTTTACGTTTTTTAACTAGATCTTGTCTTAACAAATCTATAAATTAAAAAAGTAACGGGACAAATTGTACGAATGGAGCTATGAAGAAATATTTCGTGGATGATCGAATAAGCGTAGACAAGATAAGGCGAAAATGGCGTCTTTTCCTCTTTTCGATAAACCTACTTCTGAACTCCTAATAAAAACTACAGCAAGCCGCCATAAAATAACGGGCCTCCTTCGACAAAGAAACAACGTGTATTGCCAGTGGCAGTATTCTGGCTGTTCGGTGGAACACCGAAGAACGTGCACGCGGTCTCTACGACGAGGGTAAGAGATTTCTTCCCCGATGGGGATCGGGTACGGGTAAGTCGGGACGGAGGGAACAAGAGCGAAGCCCGAGAATAAAGAGTGCGCGGATTAAGAATGCTTCCTCGGAGACGAGTTATAGTCGCTTCCTTCCCGTAGTTGGAATTAATCGGCCATTCCGGAGGCGATGCATTAACAGAGACAGAGGGCGCGCTACCTTTCTCCGCCCGACCCTCGTCGCCGCCACCCCTTCGGGAGTCGAATGACTCCTTTTATTCCAGGCTCATTCACTTCGATACCCGCGATCGTTGACAATAAAACTTCCATCCTGGCGTACGGGTGCTTCGATTGTCGAAGAGGTTTGCTGAATCGTTATTTATTCATCGACACGCTCGGCTTGTAACGCTTGCTATGTATATACCGGTACCCAGGGATTAAATCTAAATTCACATGGACGCCATCGACGTCTCAACTAGCAAAATTGAAGTTTCGAAAGACTGCGCTCTGGTTCCATATCGGGCAACGTAATCGATAAGCCATATTTCTGTTTGAGCGAGAAGTCATATTTCTATTTGTACTTGACGTTAATTTATAGTACTACTCATACAATTATTACAAATTTTTAAATTACATCTATAATAAATTTCTAAAGTAACTATATGTATTATTCGAATACATGGCATTGTACGAATGCAAATTAATAAAAATAAAATGTTGATGTTTTGATAAAGCATGGAGCAATGCAGTCCATCATTCGATTAATTCGCAGTGAATCACATTTAATACGTCGATATTCAAAAAGATTTATACTTATTTTCTAGAACTTTACTACTTAACTCTTCTACTTAATATACGTTCTCATTACACATGATCAAAAAATATTAAAAAAAGTAAAAAAAATATCTTTGCTCAGTCTTTCTTATGTGTGTAAGAGAGTTTCCTCTAGGATTAATATAACAAAAATATAAAAGCGCAGGGCGCATTCGCTCGTTAAGACTCGCTAAGGGAGGGCGGGTTGTTAGAGGATGCCGAGGCTTGCGATACAAAATTTTGATACGTGCTGTGCATTCTGCCTCTATCTCATACGCCCTCATTGCGCCGACGAAATCGCGTAAACGTGTGCTGTCTGTAGGCGGTTAGCGTAGAGAGCGCAGTTGGTAGTTGGAGGCTACGGGAGGAACGGCGGGAAGAGGGGGCGGATCGCATGCAAATATACCGAGGAAACCTCGAAACTTAGCGCTGGCTAATTACAATCTTGACTTCACCCCTGAGCTTCATAACGGATAACGGTGCCCGCCGTGCCTGCCTTACCAACTTTTTGGCTTATTGTCCTTACGTACTGGCCACTAGGGATATCTAATCCACTCGCACCTCCCTGAGTACACACCCGGCGAAGGCCCCGCGATCCTAAACCAGCGACTTTTGTTCGGTAGCTACTTTCCGCCTCGTGTATAATTCCTAATTCGCACGACGAATACCTCTCTCTTTCTCTCTCCCTTCCTCTCTCGCCAATCCCACTTCGGCAACGAAAGAAGCGAAATTTGTACTAGATTCTCGACTGATTTTAAAATTCACCGCTGTCTTCCACTGCTATATTCCACTTTGGAAGATAACGTGACTTTATGACTTATCTACAAAAATCTCTCGTTTAATATAATCTTACGAATATACATGTAGCTAGAGGAATCACCGTATTAACCGCCGAGTCATTCACAGTCAAGTTTTGATGGGGGGGAAGCTTCAATTTAATCTTCTTTCGATCTTCGGCATGAATATGAAATTTAATATAATACAATCTTATTTGCATTTAGTTGCCTAGAAATTGTCAGATAATTGTTTTTGATACAAATGAATCACGCGCGGTCATTAGTTCGGTTTTCTCGAAAGAAATTCACATTATTTCACGAAAACCAGTGACGCTTTGGTTGAGTCGGATTCGGGACTTTTGCGAAATCCATGGAAGAAGTTTCCATAGTGGCGCTTGCGCGACTTCGAGTAGCTTCTGTCCAAGAGAAGACGAGACAGGAGGCTGACGGGACAGGCGGTCCACTTAAAATCGATACCAGAGTGCAGCCGTCTCCGTGGGGTGCAATTCCCATGCAAATGAATTGCACCAACACTGGCTCTGCGCAGCGAGAGGGATTGATTTTTCCAAAGTCTCGTGGCACTGCGTCGTGAACCCTGTCTGGTAAATAAGACTTCGGTTAGATCAAAAATAGACGTATTTCATGCTACAACGTTGACCGAATCATAAAATAATTAGAAATAATTTTCAATAAACAAAGTTTTGCACATATGGTAAAATCGGAAAATATAACAAACATTATTTTATATCACAAATGCTACACACAAAATAATACTAACAATTATTTTCTCTCTGTCTTTCTCTCCCTTCTCTCTCCAAAAATTATTAACAAATTGAACGCAAAGCACTATTTTTAATCGTTTTATATTGTTTATTATTTTATATTTATGAAAAACTAAAAATTCAATAATTTATTGACTAATGAATATATTTCATTCTGTTAAAATATTAAAAAAAATATTATTTGATTTTGAAGCATATTACGATTTATCTTTTAAAGTTTTTTTCAAATTAGTATAATTCATAAAGAGTGCAAAATTATTAGTTAAATCTATAAAATTAGATACAACCATTTGGAAATGTAAAAATATTTTAGAAAACACGAATGCGGAAAAAGTACAGGAATTAATCACATAAATAATAAATCGTTAGAACAGAGAACGCTGTCCAATTAAGTATCGCTCATTAATATTACTTAGATTCAGAATTTCTAATCGAGATATCGCACTCGATGGATACAAGAAACTTGTCGTCCCGTGTCACTATTTGATCGGTAATATTGATTATATTTACGATGTTTTCCGGGCAATCAATATTCTTGACAGTATGTATAAATATCTTCAAATTTGATTTGTGAAAAGATGGCTATTAATGAGTGGCTGTATCTCACGTATGCAATATTGCATGTGTAAATGTAAAGGTGAATCCGGATTTATTTCAGACATTTAAAATGTCCAATTAAGAATATCATATCATACATATTACGATATAATATTTGTTAATGCGGAATATTTTTTTTAAATTTCATTTTTAAATTCCATTCATAATTGGGTTTGAAAGAAGAGCTTCACGTTTTTTTTAATAAGTAATCGTTCTAGATTTTTGTGTTCTTTTTTTCGAAGTTACGCTGTAACATCCGATAATGATGAAACTCATGAACTCCCTTCTTGCATACTAAAGCTAGTAATACATTATCACTAAAATACATTAGTTACGTAAAATATACCAACCTAGAATTCATTAAATACGAATACGCGAAATACAACACAGAGCAATCTATATGGCGATGTGTATCAACAACGATCATTTAATGGATAAATAGTACAAGGCGTCGGTAATAATTAACCGGCGTATCACGAGGGGCCCGTACGTGTGCATAAGCGCCGTACACGTGGGCGCATGTTTACGCGGATTCGCTGCGCGACCAGGGTCGCTTATGGTGCCCGCCGCGTCGTTTCGCACCTCTCGGCGCACTTGGCGCATCAAGAGGGAAGAGAGGCGGATCGCCATTATTATTCCGAGTGATGATTATACGCGCAACCACGGCTGTACTAATTATCCGGGTCATGATGGATCGCTTCCGTACGGAAGGCATGCACCCGAACAATACTTAGTTATTTCCATTAAGGGTCCGATGCAGAGATCGTAACACTGACGCGTAACAATAATTAATCACTCGCGTATTAGCGGCCAAGGTTCGTTTAAGCCGGGACAAGCGTTTCGAGATTAGGTGAGCGCAACCGACGCCTGCGTCGGAACTGAACTTCCGGCTCTCGACACTTGGCTGCCGCGCGATTACTTTGGCTTTTCAGGGGAAAAAGTGGGAAACCCTCGCGCGGCCGGTGTCTCTTAAATGTGCACGCAAAATGAATATTGTATTATCACGTGGATTAAAGTTGCGCATTAACTACATTGTTGATTTTAATTCATTAAGCGTATTTCATTAATTTTTTAAACAAAACTATTGGTTTCAAATTTCTATGAAATATGTAGATTTATTTAAAATATTAACTTTAAGGAGACACATAGTATATTTTCAAAAATATATAATATAAAAAAATATGATTTAAGAGAGAGAGAGAGAGAGAGAGAGAGGAGGGAAGGAAGAAGGAGCAAAGGAGGGAGAAAAATCATATAATCACTATAAGCGGAGTAAAAAAATAATACATTTTCTATAATTTGCTGTGTCATGTCCGTGTAATGCATAATAAAATTTCTGTGTTTACGGAGAACAATGAAAAATCTATATCCTTTAATCAAGTTTGCTACGCAGGCGCTCTTAAAAAATACACGCGATAGAAAATATGAACATTTCCCAGAATGGTTCGCGAGCGGGACATAATATAATTCCATTATGTAATTTCGCATGTTGTATTATTCCTACCGCATGCACGATGTTAACTGAATGTTCCGTGTCAATGTGTTTACACTGCCCGCGGCTATAGTTACAATGTAAATGCTCTGTCCAGAATGTATACCGTTTCGCGATTCACATTCGAGAACATCTCACTGAGCGAATGCACCCTTCCAACCGAATCACGTTTGCTGTTAATTACTGCATTTATATAGCGAATACGTAATTTATATTATATAGCACGTGTTCGATAAATCTTCAAGTGTTCGGCATCACCTTCTATTATGCTAAAACCATGCTTGCGGCACAAAAAAAGTAAGTGGCTGTCTGATCCTAATAATGAAACGCGCATGGCAATTAACAGACGGAGATAAGATAACGCTGTTGCGAAGCGAAAACTCGAATAAAGGTCTGAACGTATTATCAGTTGCGTTTGCATGGTCTAAATGCATTTAGCCTTTAGCTGCTAGAAATCTTGTACTTGCATTTGCTAATACGATCCACTTAGTTAAGACTGTCGAATAAAAGCAATGTTATTTATGCAAAATGAATTCTATTCCTTCTAAAGAAATTCTATTGAAAGTATAAACTGCACTTAGTCTAAGTACAATACATATATCGCTTGTAAATGCTTTATATATATATATATGTGTGTGTGTGTGTGTGTGTGTGTGTGTGTGTGTGTGTGTGTGTGTGTGTGTGTGTGTGTGTGTGTGTGTGCATACGTGTTTATGTGAATTATAATTTCTACGTTAAAATACATAATCATTATAAAACTAAACTTAATAAAAAATTAGCTTAGATACGCAGTTAATTTTTTTAAAACATTATTAAAAAGGTAAGCCTTTTCTTTAAAATATAAATCATAATTTTTATATAAGCAATTTTCCATTTGTCAACAATATATAAATAGTCTTTGATATTCGTAATTAATGTCAGAATAGAATTAATCAAATTTCTAATTGTTTAATTAATCGGTAATCAATATAAACTAATGCAGAAAAGTTCCTATTGCGACGCATAATTTCTCGCAATCTAAGTTTAATGTCGTAGGAAAATAGAGAAAATGCATTTTCACGTTCACGAGAGAAAATTATGACCACGTTATTGTTATTTCTACCGGTAGCAAGGACCGAGATCAAGACGCATAAATCAGTCACCGTGACATCGTGGAGCAAGACACATGTCGTGCGCTAATGCGAGATAGCTTAGCCAAGTAAACACCGCGAAATTCTAAGAAGAACATAGTTACGTCACTGTAATGTCTTCTCCTATTTGCAAATTATTTCTATCATTCCGGTATCACACCGGTACACGAAAAAGCTGAAACAGCTTTGGGTCTCAAAAGTTGTTTATTAAAAGTTGTATATTGAATCATCGATGAAAAATTCAAGTGCTATTTATATTACAGAAATAATTAGGACAAAAAATTATATATATATATATATTGAAAGTAGCATATTCTAAATATCAAATATTAGATCTATATTAAAATAACTTTGAGAATATATTCACTCAACCAGATAGAATCATCGAGTGCAATTAAAACGATCGGCTCCACGATTAGTTTTTTGGTCAACGTAAGTCCCAGTTATCCCCGAAGCAGCGTAGCCAAAAGAGTTCCGGCTTATAATCATTCGCAGTGAAAAAAGAGGATTCGTATATCTTTCGATCTTCGCGGTTCTCCTAATTTATAGACGGACCAGTTCTCGGATCCATAAATTGAACGGCGGGGCATCGTATGTGTGTGGGATGGGCGAGAAGAGCGAAAGAAAAGAGGAGGGGACAAGAGCGAAATGACGTTTTTACGACAAGCTCGCCTGCGTAAACGAGCGAATCGAACTCCTCCCTCGCCTCCGCTTTGATCTGTCATCCTCGTCGTCGTGCGATGAGACAAGCTCGCCGTCAGCATCAACCGGCCGACGTGCGGGCTCCGTCGGGCCAATTTATGATAATGAATCCGGAGATTTATCGCCGGCTTCTCGCTACGACGAGATATTAAGCGAGCCAGCGCAAAATTAGAATTGGCGCAAGCGAGTCACGTCGCCACTCTCTCGCTCGTCTCCGTGGCGTCGTCGCCTTTGCGACGACGTCTTCGTTACATATTCGCCGAATATTCATCATCAGAAGATTCGCGGGGCCGCGAATTCAGCCCGAATTAGTTTTCTGATACGCGTCAAATATTCGCAAAATACGTCAGAGATTTTCGCGCGTTTCGGAAAAAAAGATATAGATTTAATTTATGACGTAATGGTCAAACAAATATAACATTTTATGAATGTCTTGGCTCATTGATGTTAATATTAAATAAGTTTCCGCACTAAATGAAAGCAGAAAATAAAAAATGTACTAATAAATATATTCTCAAAATGTTATATCGCAGTTCTTCACACTGGTTATATGTGTATCTGAAAGACACGTGAGTCGAATATATATATATATATATATATATATATATGAAAATAATATATAAACGTACTCGAAATGTGTTAATAAAAAAACTTAATCGTTTTTTAACATGTCTGACTAAGTTAATTATTATTAGCTTAAAAAATGTCTTTACGCTTCAGTTTGTACTTCATTCTACATTCTTCTCAAATTACATCGCAATTGATCGCAGAGTTCGCATATTTTTTATGCGTTTCCGTGTACATGCAATAATTGAAACTCCTAATTGAGCGACTGGAATGACCGCACTGGAACCGAGCTGGACGAGTCGTTGAACGTAAATGAAGAAACGGTAAGAAGCGGCGGTGCACGTGCATGTGCGCACGTGCGCGCCGCGTGTGAGTCGCGGCCGAAATTTTCTTGCGCTGCGAGGAAGGAGCAGCGCGACGGCAATGCATTAACCGAACCGTCGTGCCGTGAGTTCGGCTCTACGCTAATGAAACGTAGCAGAAATATCTCGGTCGTTTAATTAGAAGCAATAAACGGAAGGAGTTCAATTGCCTGGTGTATCCGTACAAGCTCACCGTTCCCGAGTCGTTTCACCCATCTACAGCGAATACTACTACTCGACTCCTGCCCGTCGACCTTCCTCGCGATTCACCCTCGTCCTCCTCCATGAGGCGCCTCACACCATTACCATCGTAAGAGACCACCTCGGTACTTCTCCTTTCCTGCCTATACTTTCTGCCTTCTGGCTCACTCCTCCCCCCCCCTCCCCCTTTTCTCTTCTCTTCCGCCTCCACTCGCTCTTTCTCTCTCGTTTCTTCTTCCTCTTTTTTCCTCGACTTTTGAGCGTTCGCACACAGACTTCTCTATAATTCCGATACCAGTTCCAATATTTAATGCTCGGTTTCTTCCTTTACCGCGAAACACCTCGGCGAGGGTGGCTGGTCCCCGGAGGAGAAGGGCGGCCGGCAAAGAGCGCAGAATGAGCCCTAGGCTCCAGCGACGTTCGATAAGTACGCGCTACCGCGATTAAGCTTTCATGAGTAAGCCGGCCGAGATCGTGGAGAGTACCGTTCATCCGATATGCACAGACAACTGTGTGACGAGACTCCGTTACGGGACCCCAAAGACCCGCCACCGCTTCGCTCACTGGGAAGGGAAACGCGGTCTTGCTATGCGTTAGACGACCGCAGAGCCCGAATATCTTGTCGACGCGTCTCACAGACTCGAGCTCTATCGAAGATAAATTATCGCTTGTGGGAATATTATTTCGTCGAGCAACATATTCCTGCGCCACTGATTGCATTTTTATGGATGAACGAGCGATATGGGCTCGTTACGTTAGTAAAATAGAAAATCGACGATCTTTTCGTCGAGATATGTCGCTTTAATGAAAAAAAAAACGATCGATGCATCTTGATTGCATTGCATTGCAATACCATGTCAATACCAATTTGTGGAACTAACGAAAGACTTTGCGTCAATAGTTATTATCAACTGTTCATATAGATTATTCGTCTTTAACGAAACATAGAAACGCAAGATTAAAAGATTTTTAATCTTGCTGTGAACGAAAGTTTAGAAATGATTTATTGACTTTATTATAATTAAATTCAAAAAGATAGATACTCAAGCTTTTGCCCGATCGTATATGCTCCGAATCTCTATTGTCTATGACATATTGATCTACAAATATATGTATTGTATAATTATTTGTATACATCGGCAGTACAGACGTTCTTTCTATTATTTATCTGGTTATTGCAATAAATATTACCACATGTGTGTTAATGGTAAAGGATAAGATAAAACAGAAGATTCAACTTCCTCCTAGTTGAGATAACCTAGTTGAGATTTTTCGCAATAAAAATTTCTTACATTTTTAGTTATGATCAGAATATTATTAGAGGAATTAGACATGTCGTTCGACTGCTATATTTTTCGAATTCGTAAATAAACGGCCTGTAGTTGCAAAATTTAGAAAATTTAGAAATGATTTATTGAATTTATTTAATTAAATTTAAAAAAAGTAGCTCCAGATCTTATCCGATTGTATACGCTACGAATTTCTATTGTCTCTATGACACATCTAGATTTATTTAAAAAATTCTTTTTAAAAGAATGTATATATGTATAAATTATTTTACTGCTCTTTAAAAAAAACTTAGGAACAAAACTCGAAAATATTATTAAAGTAAATTATATACCAATTTATGTTAAAATCAAACGCGATGTTGTTGCGATGGATGGAAACAGTTGGACGGTGGAATATGGTGTCAAAAAGTGAGGGGGATCGTGACGAACGCAGTGCATAATCAAATAACGAAGCAACGTGCGGTTTTATGGCCTGGCCGGAGGTGTATGTGTCGCGCGACGTGTGCGATACGGCGCTTGAAACACATGCGATGTACGAAAATGCGAGTTTAATAAAAGAACGAATGTCACGGTTACACGCGACGGGTTAACGACTGAATTAACACACCCCACACAGTGGATAGAATAAAAAAATCTGGTAGTATAGTTGCGTTGTTCTTTAACGTGGCAAGTGACAGATCTACAGTAGAGAGATGTAGAGAGTAAAGTAGAGGGGACAACTTTAATCTTGAAACTGAAACAAACAGAGCATAAACGTTGTACTCAATTTATAAAATTAATCACAATTAGATTTGCATTATTTCAATAATGTTATCCGATTTGGTATAAAAAAAAAAAATTGAATTTTTACCAAAGTAAAGCGGACAACGTTACTGCTCGCCATTGCTAAATAATACAAACGTATATGCATCCGCAGCTTCTGCAAAATAAAAGCTTCTCTACATTTTTTTAGGATTAATAACAGAGTAGATACTGCACGCAGTCCTCTTTCTCGCGCACGCACATGTGAGAGAGGACCGTTTGCCGGTCGACACGTCCTCTCGCCGTTTTTGTACACGCGGGTCGCTTTTTAGTCTCTGCCGCGAAGGTGGCAGGATGGCATAACGGCGATAGTCTGGCCGGTACATTAGCAGCAGGTTTAATTACAAGACCGAAGTGGTGGTAGCAATAGCGGCGGCAGCTTGGAACGGAGTGCTCGCGAATACTCGTCCCGTCCGGTGCTATATTGATTCCCGAGATTGTCCAGTTGCAAGGGGAAAAGAGCGGAAAAGGTGGTGCTCTCGAGTGTGTGACCTGACAACTGACTGAGAGTTGTCGAGAATTGCGAGAAGGTGCAAGAGCTTGCGCTTGGCTCGCGAGACACGTTCATTGTCTCCTCTCCTCGTGATCATCCTTTCCTTCATGATCATTAATTGCTTCACATTTTGCTGGTATAGACAGTGGCCTCAAATCGGTGCCAAGCGGCGAGTTAAATCGTAGAGAGAAATTAAGAAATTGCCAAGATTATTTCATACGCTTTGCTATAGTTTTTCCACATTTGACAATTTTCTATTCAATAATTTAAATGCAATAAAAACTCTAGAAATTATTCATATTCATATAGATACAAACTGAGCGAACAATAATTTGTAATTATTACTCTCTTTAAAGTTAAAGTGCTATTATTATTATTATTATTAATTAGAAGAGACACATTACACATGGTATGTAAAATTTTTATACGCGAACATATATTATGTCTAGTGCATGTTCAAATTAGCAAGCATCTTAGATTAGATAGCATCTTAGATTAGAATAAATATCAGCGCGGTCTTACAACACTCTCAAAAACTATCTCGTACATACAATGGATACCGGTACCGTCCTTCAACAACCGGTAGCGAGGTAGGTCGACGCATCGCGTATATACTTCGCCGTTCCTTCCATGCGTTATCATTGTCCACGACCGGTTGTCCTTTTCGCGCTCTGCCGATTCCTCCGCGCGCCTTTTTCCCTTCGGCCGAAAAATAAATAATCGTGGCGGCGGCCAATGTAACGGGGAATTTACGAGCGTAGATTCGGAGCAGAAAGACAAGACGCATCCTATGAATAATGGAACGCCGGTGGCTCATTATACGGGTGAAGGGTCAAGGGCAGTTTTATATGTGAAAACATGGACGGCCTGGAGACCGAGTGGTCGGTAGGACCATCGCTCGCTGTTCAGTCCGCGCCGCAAAAGCTCCTCAAGAGCTCTTTCCGCGAAGAGAAAGACACTGGCATCCGTAGTACTCGGCTTGCCCTGTCAGGCTCATAAATATCTACCGATACGCTCGATGCTAATCCGAATACAGATATGTGCCTTCGTTTTGTCCCTTACCGATTAGTATATATAAGCGATGTTAAACAAAAGCCGCGTTCTTGTATCGATTAGATCATTTTTTACATAGGAATGATGAATATTCTTTTTTTCGAAATCAAATCAATTTCAATATATAATCTCAATGATTTGGTGCGGCACGTTTATTGGTAGTCAAAGTTTAAAAAAGTTATAGCAGTAATTTAAACGTAATAAATAAATTATAAGATTTTAATATTCTAATATAAATAACAAACAAAAAAAATTGATCGAAACATTTAAGATTTATTAAAAGAAATTTTTTTAAAATAATGTTTGAGTCTTTTTTAATGCGCTTTGCTCTTATTTATTTTATTCTTTATTTGTTGTTTATATTAGCAATTTGAAATAAAACTTGCACTTTATATTATAGACGTTCTGTGCAAAGTTCCATCTTAATTCTAATAAATATATTAAAAAAGAAAAAGAAAAAACTTTTTTCTAAAATTAAAAAATTAAAAGACTTACGCTTATAATAATTCTAAAATCTGCAAATCTCTAGAAGATAATAAAGATATGAAAAAAAGATAAAGATATGAAAACTGATTAAATAATACAGTTTTCTTTGCGCTATCTAGATTATTTCCCTTATTATCTATCCAAACGTATTTCACCCTCGAGTGTGTCGCAATGAGCATGAAGATCATGGTGTTGCTACGACTTGAGGATTGCGCCATCGATCTCGTAGAGTCATGTCGCGGAATCACCCGAGTTCAGGTTTCGTGGAAAGGTGGCGAGTACTTCCTCTCGCGAGACGATAGAGGGACAGGGAGGGGGGGGGGAACGATAGTAGCAGCACCGTCATGAGCCGGTATAATTAAGGTAGAAGAGATCCGAGCGAGAGGCAAGGGTCTAAGGGTAGCTAGGCAGGAGAAAGAGAGGGTGGGAGGGGGAGAGAGAGAGAGAGAGAGAGAGAGAGAGAGAGAGAGAGAGAAGTGCCCTAGATCACCGGACGTCTAGCAGCGGAGCTGTGAGCGCAGATAAGGACCGCCACGGCGACGGCCAAGATGGACGGTCGACCGGTCTCAGCACTAGTCGGGCTCTCTCCGCTCCGCTACCACGTCGCTACCAAGCGAGCATCTCCTCCGCCTGCCGCCCCCTGGTCTCCAGAAGCTTCCTGGGGATCCTTATTTATACGCCGTCGGCCCAGACTAACGCCCATTGTCCCATTTCACCCCCGAGGTAATCTGCCGGACGCAAATCTAAGGCCCTGATCCTGCGGGCTACCACGAAAATCTATGACGCCTTTAATTTACACGCACACCACACCCCCGTCTCTTGCCGCCACTGCTTTCTCTGCCTCGAGTCGCGACAAGTGGGGCCTTGCTCGGTCTCTTATGTGCGATGTCGAAGACTAACGAAGACACTCTCGAGCATCATCGGGCGAGCTCCGTCCTTGACCGATCGAGCATAATAATCGTTAAGCTCCAGTAAGAGAGGAGAGCTGTTTTAATATGTCATTTTAAAAATTAATGACTGCAATATAATGTATCCTTTGAGTAGACGTAGATGTAATTAAAATATTTTCTAAAAAAGCGATGATTATAATTTCTTATATTTATTACAATTTTTCAAAAACTATTGGTAGCATAAAAATAATAAAAAAAAACAGTAATAAATATTTAAAAGCGCAAAAAATATATATAAATTATGCAGCAAGAAAGAGAGAGAGAGAGAGAAACGAGAGAGAAAGAGAGATATTGAAATAACGTAAATTACATTAAGGACTATTAATTAATATGTAGCACGTGTCGTGTTTGATTACTCAAAATATTTTACAACAACCCTTCATGTCTTTACATCGACCGCAAATATTGAACTTTCCTAAGCACACGAACAGACATGACGATGCGATCCACAGAGACGAGAGTGATGGAAGATGGGGGTGTTGCGAGTGTGCGTGTGGAGGGAGGCGGATTGGGCAATGTTCCTTCCAAAATCGAGGTAGCGCGCCGGGGCGATGGTCTGGGTCAAATATTAACGTCGGGCCCGATAATTGCGAAGTAGATTGTAGGAAGGGCGGGCTTCGCAGCCGCGCGATCGGGCGAACCCGGAGTCCTCGTGCCTGATAGCATCTCGCCCTCTCCATAAATATGTCGCAGTGAGCTTAACCCCCTTGCCTATCTGCGAGGCACGAAGTAGGGGAGGCATTAATGTCAAACCGAGACGCGAGTTATGGCTCCCCCGTCAATTCCCAATGAATTCAACGTTTTCGGCAGGGAATCGATGCGTTCCGACGAGCGGCCGAACAGTCTCGCTCGCCAAATCGCACGCCATTTTTTACAGTTTTCGTCGTTTGCAAAATGCGCGACGCGTTGCCACCCTCTGTTGTCGAATGATCGATTCCATCCTGTGAAAAGCCCGTCGTTTCGTGACAACGGTAGGAATTGTATTAGGTAGATGATACATTTTTATGTTACAAACGGAAAAAATATGACGCTATAACGCTATTTCTAATCATTTCCATAGAATGATATGGATTTTTAAACACGTATTTGGAATGTTATTCATTTTTATATCGAGTGACTGAAGAAAGGGAATAAAAGAAGATACAAAGAGAAATTATTCTAAAACATTGATTTCAAATAATTTTCATTTATTTAATAAATTATTCAGACTTCACACACGCATATATATATATATATATATATATATATATATATACATAGTTATTTTCTTTATTACACACACACACACACATATATATATATATATATATATATATATATATATAAAATCGTAAAATAATTTAAATTATTATATAAAAATTATATAAAATACAACATAAAATTAAAAATAATATCATTAGATAACAGAAAGTTTGAAAATTCAAAATCGAATGTGTGAATAATATTGCATTATATGTGATAATATTGCATGCTGCTCATATCGTTACGTACATTATTGTTAAAATAGACAATACTTGCAAGTAACGATCGGAAATACGAGAGCTTAAATTTTTTTGTTTCTGCACACAAGTTGTCGATGGCGATCATCGATCATCGTGTCGTCGTACCGATGTGGTACTCGAAGACGTATCTTGTGTTTGTGAAACGAGGAAAAGACCGATTGATGTTCGCCGTTCGACAGTGATGGAACGCGACATCGTTTCTTGACACAAGCGAACGCCCAATGATTTGATCGTTATAATTACACATTGATAATATAAAGATACCAAAGTAGATATTATGGTAATTTTGTAATCTTATAAAAATCAAATAATTCTACCACATCCTACATTAAAAAGAATAAACTATTGTCGGGAAGAAATCTTATCACTTAATGTCAACGTTTTATCGCAAGTATTATAACGTTGCAAAGGATGACTGGCTTTCCAAAGTATCTTATCTTCGAGAAAACCTTTTGCGCACCCTTAAAAGATCGTATGGCGTCATAGCTGCAAAAAATGCGTCTTTGGCGATGTCTTGAGTAACGATATGGTTACGATACCGGAGCTTCGATGCCGTCGAGGAGGATCCGGCCTTTTGTGAGCCGATCGATGGTCGAAAGAGAAGCAACTTTGCGGCTTTCATGCAGGATCATGCGAGCCAAGTGCGATTTCGCGGCGACTTCTCGTAGGTGATACAAATAACGCAATCAGTATGCAGGGGGTTCATGCATATTTCAGAGGGGGTTACGACGGTGGCTGCCGCTAAGAAGGGTTTATGACGGGGGTTGATCCGAGGATCCCCATCAAACCGCACGAGTCTGAATATCGAGGCGAGGCCGGGGGCAGAGGCAGACCTCTTAACTCCTGCAAACTCATTACAATAAATCAAGCTTTGTTCTTCGACCGAGCGAGGGCTGGCTAAATTCTGCGGGTGCTAACCCTTCTGCCCGTCCTACCTTCATCCTCGTGTCGTCTGCGCAGCACTCGTCTGTTACTTGACTTTCAGTGTTCGCCACGTTTGTTTCTTGGATTCGTATAATGATTGCATTTATCATGCTTTACAGGGAGCAACGATTATGATAGCATAGCGAAGCAAGATGAACTATTCATCGCTGTTAGTACGAAAAAATTACATATTTATTTCAGAAATATATGTGGCTTATTTGTTTGATTATTAATGATGTCAAAATATTCAAATATTTATATATAGTATGTTCTATTTAATTTATAAATCTGGATCTCGAATAACACACACACACACACACACACACACACACACACACACACACACACACACACACACACACACACCATGTATGTTGTTTATAGTAATATTACCGCTTCTTATTGATGTGAGAGAAATCTTTGCAATATTTTTGTCACTCATAACAAACATTACTTCCAGATTAAATTATTTTTCTTTTAATATATTATTATAATAGATATTATATTATTATAATAGATAGATATAATACTAGCATTGAAACATAAAAAATAATTTCTTATCTAATATATTAAAGAAAAGAATTAATTGCAACCATTTAAGTGTTTTACCAATATTTATGAAAAGTTCATAAAAATGTAATTTTAGTGATTAAAAACATACTTAGCAAATCAACTACTTTAAATTTTTGATTCGGCCATTATGTGATGTTAAACTCTATTTTTTTTTGCTTCAATTCAAATATAAGAAACTTTTATTAGTAAAAAGTATCACAGCATCATATTATATCATATTTATCAGCGTAAAACATTTAATCTGAATATATTTAATCTGAAAAGATACAGTTGAACATACTTAAAACTGTGAGTTTATATACAGAGAGGAGGGAACATCACTGACCTTGTAGTAGGATCGCAACTTGGATTTGTACGAGAGATACAAAGGGATATCAGGCAGATGTTGCATTCTGCGGAGCTCCACGTGCTACAAGCGTCGACATTGACTAATGATGGCGTGGCGAAGGGGGCGAAGGGGGTGCCGGAGGGCCAGACAGCGCGCCCTGGAACAGAAAATTCACCCAAGTTCACGCGACCTGTTGCACCCCCTAGCTCACCGTTTAACCTATAACCTGCCCGCCAAACATGGGTTTAACCTTGCCTTATCGCGTTATCGAAGTACTCGGACTAGCCGTCGCGCCTGCCAGTCGATGTTTACTTTCTTTCTTACAACTCGCGACTTTCATTGCGAATGTCAACCGACTTTCTCTCGTAAAGGATATGCATTGCTTTATTGCCAGTAAAGTTAGACTATCTTGTCATACTCAGATTTCGACTTACTGTAAATACATATATAAAAGTACAAGATTTTTTCTGTATACAACAAAACGTAATTAACGTTTCGATATATTTTTTATACATTTTTATAATATCGCGAATTAAATCTTTTAAAATGCTATATTGCTATATTAATGAAACAGACATTCTCTAGTCAAAAAACTCTAAATGATGAGGTAGACGAATATTATGAAGATCATAGAGTCAGAGATCGTAGATCAGAGATCATAGCGTTTCGTCGTTATATTCGTCATCTTGTGTCATTGTGCAAACATTGTGTTACATGTAATTTTTTCGTCGGATTATTTTCCGATCAACTTATCTTAAGGAAGTGGCAAAAATCTTAAAACTGGCTTCCTCAGTGTACCTTCCATCTAAACCAATTTGCTGCAAACTCGTTCGGCGAGATTCCCCTCTCTTACCGCACCAATGACAGTGCGTGTCGGCACGCGAGAGAGGAGGGACTGAAGCTACAGCCGTGGATGGAGGTGCTAATTACTGCACTTTCCTCGGACCTGTACCCGCTTATTATTCAGACCGAATCAATCTGCGTGCGTGCGTGCGCGCGAGCGCGCGCCACGATCACGAGCGGGGGGGGGGGGCGCGCATCGAGCGAAAAGCAAATTAAATTCGGCGGCCACGTTAACGCGATTACACGAACGGGGCCCCGGCAAAAATATCAATCGCACGTGTAATCCCGCTTAACGAGTGTACCTTTTAATTAATCACCATTTTCAATATTTCACCGTCGCCGTGAGCGAGCGCGCGTATGCGTGCGCGACGTGTACGCGCGAGCGCGTATGATTTAACACCGGCAGCACTGGTATATATGCATTCTCTTCCTGAACGGCGCGAAATATCGCCGCGGCATTATGCGTATATTATCGCGGGCACGCACCTCGTGATTGAATGGCCCGCGCACGCGTGTGTGCGTTGCGCAGGCTGCGTGAACGTGTCGCGGCTGCACGCTGTGACTCTTAAGCCATGCTTATCTGCACAATGAGAATTTCAATTTGTTCCCGATGTAGAATTTATGTGAAAACTTTAACGAGATCTAGTCCGCGCTGCGATACCCTCGTCGATTTCCTTTCTGTTTTTTTTTTTTTCTTTTCTTTTCTTTTCCTCTCCGACGCGATTTATACGTCGCGATCGACAGGTCTTAAAGAATTTTTACAATGGCACGTTGCGCAATGCTATTATGCTTGTGCACACGCACAGCACGTTCCCTCCAGGTTTGTCCCGAAAGTATTATTAACAAGTTTATGCCGTCGCATAAATCGTCGAGTAAAGTAGTCGCGCTATACATCACGAGATTAGGAACATAACGTGAATACGTATAATCTCTCATTTGCCATTTTTTAAGAAATTATGACGGGATTAAGTGCCACTCTCCGATATTTTCATACTTGTTTCCGTCATGTACTTAACGAGAAACTGGGGAATCACTATTTACCTTACGTCCCTCGCGAAACCTTGTAGATCGTCGATATTGCATTTGCGGATTTAATCGCGATCTTAAATTTTTGTGATACGCGGCGCGATTGGCCTTTTATCAAAGTAAGATATCAATTCATAGCGCAATCCTTGGACACGAGACACGCCTCCTACGTGCCCTTCCTTATTGGCCATCCTTCTTACCTCGAGATTCATTCTACCAATTATCGCGGTCCTGTTCTACATGAAGAAATCAATCTCTTGGACATGCAACCTATTTCTAGAATTAAGTTCAAAATGCTTATTTAGCTATTCTATAACTTGACCGAATATGTTCCAATTTTTGTAAAATATAAGTGTAAAATCAATAGGTTTTTTTTTTTTTTTTTTCAAAATAATATTCATTCTCATTTATCCTTGTTGTAAAATATAATTTAAAATGCTATAATATGCTTTTGAGTTATTATCTACAAATATATTGCACCTTTCTTTCTTTTTAGATTTTAATAAAAAAAAAACTAAATAATTTATTTTTATCAGTTTTTCAGTAATTATTGTCAATATAAAGGTGTACTACACTCAAAAAATAAGTAATTCTTACTATTCAATAAGTTATTCTAACACTATATTTTATCGGGAAATATTCGAGAAACAAGTTGTCAAACAGTCAGTGTAAATAATAATCTGTTAAAAATCGGTATTAATAAAATATATCAATGTGCTATTTAAAATATATTTTGGTGATCGATATTATCAAAGAATACGAGCTAGAGATTTCATGAAAAGTGCGCAGCAAACGAAAACACCTTTTTTATCCACATCGTTCGGCGAGTAATCAAAATTAAGCATACGAATAAGGTGACTCTCAAGAGATAATCACTTCTATTCAAGTACTTAAACTGACTCAGCTGTGTCAAAGCGATTCCGCCGCGGAACAAGAGGAAACGGGGTTGAAACGGGGTTGAAACGTTTTAAAAGCGAGCCGCTGAGTTCGCCGGTTGATGAATATTCATGCCGCTATATAATAACATTTTTGAGCCACTGTTTAGCTAATCCTCCGGACTCATTTATCGTGGGAGGCAAGGACAGCTATAATTCTTGAAAACGCTCCAACGGCGTTACTATTATTATTATGCGAATAAATACCCCGGGATTAAGTGCGATGGGGAAACGCCGGGGCGCTTGTGCGGCCGTTGCATTTTATGGAAACAAACGTAAAGTAGTTGCCGCGCGCGATTTATAGTTGTAGCTCAGGTTCGGTGTTGTTGCTGACGATTAACGACCACGGCAGCAGCGGCGTGGGATCTTCGATTAAAACAAAGAAACAATTTGCAGACAGGGCGGGAAAAGATGTCCGTCGACGAACGCGCGCGATCGTAAAGTCGCTCGACAGATTAGAACAGCGCGATCGTGCAATCCGATTTCGGGGATATATATAATTGCTGATACGTTTTGGCAAATTTGCTCTTGGACTTTGGAATCAGAATGGCTGGTGGTTATTAGAGTGCCTAATAATGCATTATCGGCTATTACGCGCTATACTCGGTATTGTCAGCTCAGTTAACAGACTGATACTATCGGCGGCATCGCGGCGGCATGGCGGCGCTGCGGAACAGCACCTCCATGCACGTTTTTACCGTGTCATTTATGCCGGGGCTCGCGGTTATAATCGAATTTATTTGCGAGCCCGTTTTTGTAACCGAGCCAATAACTGCGAGCGACTCTCCTCCCCGGTGAAAGAAAGACAGAACGTTTTCGCATGCGACCTCTTGTTCATGACCGGATTTGGATAGGATCTTGGCAAATGGCGAATTCTTTCCTTGCGCCATTATCGCAAACCTTGGAGCTAATCCGTTTCTTGGTTTCATTACCGAGAGCGAACGCATCGGAAAGTCGCCAGCAAACTCCGCTCCGGAGCAAAGCGGTAACCAACCGGCATACCGAAGCTCTTTAGCTGCCCCCCCCTCTCTCTCTCTCTCTCTCTCTCTCTCTCTTCCCCCTGCCCCTGCTCCCTTGCATCTTTTCTCTCCGTTCGCGAGCACATATACGTGTACATGCGTACACCAAGAAACAAAGGGCGCGTCTCTTCGTTTAATGCTACCGCAGTCAGGCCTCGGAGAGATTATAATAATCTCGGTTTACGTAGCGTCTCTCGAGCTGGTTAATTTGAGGAGGAAACTTCCGTCCGTAGGATCCGCGAGTCTCGTGCCTTCTCCTCCTCTTCCACATTTCCTTCCACCCTTCTCCCCCCTCCCCCCCCCCCCTCCGTCTCTTTCTCGTCCACCCTCTGTTTCCGTCGCTCTTATCCCTAATTCGTAATTACAGTCGCTTTAATCTCCCGTAAACTCTCGCAAAATTCGAAACTATCTAAGTCACAGATGCGATCGTAAAAATGCCACGTTGATCGAAACAGTTTAGACGAAATCTCTCTAGTTTCTAGAAGGAATCTTTCTGAAAATGTTAAAATGAGCCACTAAAATGCTTTTCCCTTTATCACAGAAGTTTGATTTCGAATTAGATTTGTACGCGAGTCACGTTCCATCTGCGAGATATATTTGATCTTTGTAATATAAGAGATAATTTAATAGATGCTGGTAAGAAGATACGTGCACATTAAAAATTAAATATTTTCTATCAAAAAGAATATATTAGAAAAGAAGGTCTTCGTGATTTTTAATAATGAATTAAATTCACTCAAATAGCGCATTCGGTTCAATTCTTATTTGCTGTTCTTTAACTAGACGCAAAAAATAAATTGTCACGTGGGAGACGACTCTTGCCTGCTCCTCTGAAATTCTTCGCTCTATTTCGCATCTATTTTCATCGAAGGTCCATTTAATTTAGTCTGATTATTTGTTACGACCGTCCATTGATTGAATCCACTTTAACGACTGCAAAGACGAACAGAAGGCATTTACCCGTAAAAGAATTGCGATTAAGCACAAAGCCTCGAGTCGCTAAGGATTGGGATGGACGAGGCAAGGATGGGGAGGGGGAGAATTGGTCGCTTCACGAGAGGACGGTTCCTCCAAGTCGTCTTTCACGAGGATTTTCGACGAGGTCTCCCCTCGCTTTTAAATCATGAACGCCCTCATAATTTCCGTGGAGTCAAACAAAAGACGCGTAAACAATGGCCACGGAAAGGATGAGAGCCGTCGGTGTCAAAGGAAGCGCCGCTTAAAAGTTTAATTCGCTAATTGAACCCGCGGCGTAGTCGCAGCGCCGACAATAACTGCGCAAATAAACTTGCGAGTACTTTCAATCCGTTTTTCCTGTCAAAGGAAATGCGCGCGCGGTAGGCGCTGCAATTTCGTTTCAGCCCGGACGGACACGAAGGGGCGCGACCTTTCCCTCCTCCGTCTCCACTCTCCCCTCTCCCCCTCCTCCTTGTCTTGTCGACGAGAGTTCGAGCGAGAGAGGATAAATAAATTAGTAACTCGTTGCCTATTCTCCCGCTGACGGCGCGCGCCCGTTCACGTTGCCCTGGAATGAAAAGTACATGCAAAGTTCGAGCGGCACCGTGAAACGAGCTTGTCCCTCCTCTTTCATTTCTTTCGGCTGCACTTCCGGGCGCGTCGAAATTATTTGCGTATAGCGTCCGAGCCGCAGCGCATCGTCGTCTGTGCATGAGGATTTATATCCGAGTTTATCCGATTATGCGCACTCGATCGTATTTTCACGCGGTCGCGTCCACGCATATACGCGTTTTATCAAATTTGATCCGTAGAGCCTTTCAGAGAGGCCACGCGTACTTTAATAACGATAACCGCGCACAGCCGCGCAAAGTTTACAACGAGGGTGCTTATTTTATTCCATACATACGTATTCGCGATTATTGTACATTATTTCATTTTTACGTGGTTTTATCACGTTCATCGATCGCCCGCCTGCTTTAATGCGTATTACCGTTCATTCTACTTTTATCATGGCTATTTATTTTCTGATTTATCTCATCCATTTGCGCTTTCAATCACGCATTATTTTATTTCCGCAAAGTCCGTTCCATTTTTCGCGATTCGGTCATCGTCAATCATTTATTTCCGCTTCATATCTATTGTCATATTTCATTCCAGCGATTTATTTTAATAAACTGCCACGATAAAGCTACAAAAATTTATTCCGAACGTAATTTGTTGACGGCCATTCATCCGCCCTACGTCGAAGTCGAATCACTTACGGAAACAAATGTAAATGGATGTATATATAATTTCTACGGCAGAGAGCGACCAACGTTTCATCATCGTTCGCGTTCAGCGATGCCGTTGCCGCTGATGTTGATAGCGACTCGTACAGCGAATCGTAATTCGGGATTGCACAGAGTATTCGCTGATTCCTGCCGTTTGTCCGTGGTATATATCCCGAAACGCGCGGCGAAATGCCCGGAACTCTCGCCCGTCATCGGGAGAACTTTGCAAACAAAGGCAACGCTTCGTTTCTATATCTTCCGCGGAAGAACTTCCTACGATATATTTCACCCGAGAGTCGTTACGTTCGTACTCGGGTTCTTGACGAGCTGAACGACGACGACGCTACTCGTTCGGCGCTACTCCGTTCGTTGCGTCATCGAGGAAGAAGAAGAAGAAGAAGAAGAAGAAGAAGAAGAAAGGAAGGAAGGATCGGCGGAAAACGGAGAACGATCGGCGAATACGATGCATCCCGTCGGTCGTACGCGCGTATCTACTTAGGTACCACCGCGAGGAACGTTATCAGGAAAGTTTTGGAATTTCAAATCGGCCATCCGGAGCGTTGGTCCCCCATTCCTATCCCCGGATCCTCGCCCCCTCTCTCGGTCGTTGCCTCCCCCGATCCCGGTTTCACGTAATTTTCGTGTTTTTCCTCTCTTCGCCGGAGAGGGAAAATGTCGTCGGGCTTTGACGCGAAACTCCCGGAGGAAAACGTACGCGGATCCGCGAGGATATTCTGGCGACGGGATAAGACTCCGGCGGCATCTTTCGGTCCATTGGTCCGACAGAATGATGTAGATTCGTCGTCGTGTAAGCTCCGTACACGTCGCAAGCGCGTCGCGACGGAGGCAACCGGTGCCGCCATTCCGCGCGGCCATTCCTTCCGCGAGATGACAGACGATGATTTGCGGCCGGTCTCGGCCGCGAGCAGTTTCCTGATTTTTATGTAAGAGGACGAGAAGATGGCGCCCGGAGACTCAGGACCCAGACGATCGTAAATTAAGCCCACATCGCGTTTCAGAATGCGTGTGACACGAATCCGTGTGCCGATACACGCGTCTCGCGGTTGTCTGAGTGACGCCTCGGTTTCGTAACGACGACATTTTTTAAACTGCCGCACCTGTCTGCCATTTGTACAGCGACGGAATGCGCGAATAGTTCGTGTGGCTACGTAAGGAAAAGGATTCTATAATTATTTCAAGATAATACATAGATATTTGGTTCTAATTCGTTAGCTTAGTAAATGTAAAAAAATATAAAATATAAATAAAAGTTATAAATTAATGTCGGAATTATTGGGCAGAAAATACAGATTTGTATTATCTTTTCTGAAAGTTGCGTAAAATGTGTATTGACTTGAAAATTGAAAAATAAACGCAATTTAACCAGAAAATGAGAGAGGGCAATAACTATGCGCTTCTAAAATCGATAATATCAAATGTGTATGTAATAAACATCAATTAATGATCGGTATGTATGAGGAATAAATTTCGAGACAGCGCAAAGTGGGTCGTACGGCCATCCGGAGCGTTTTTTAAGAATTAAAGTAACTCGGTCCATTCTTTTCGCGACGGATAGGTCGTGACGAAAAGCGGGTCGCGTGTATATTTATACGCTTCTAAAAATCGCTGCAGTAGCGATAGAATAATGAGTGACAGCTGAAACATTGGTGCTGCTGCATATTGCAACGCCGATTCCGATTCGAAGTACTAACGTTTCCGTTGGTCGAGGCGACAAGGATTTTATACTCACGCGGAACGGAATCGGTTAACACGCAGATGCGGGCGTTTCACCTTCTCGCGAAAGAAATCTTCCGCGATCGGCTGGCCACGACCGATGGCGACACCGCTCTCTTGCACACGTATAATGAATCAGATCCCTGTTTCCGAAATTGTTCCATGCAACGGTACCCCGATACATCATGCAACACGTTGCGTCCCTCTAACGGAGCGACGCAACGGCAACGGCAAGAGTTGAAGTCAAGTTTAAGCTGCCGTCGCAAGGCGACGCAACCGAGAGAAGTTACGCGGCTGAGGTGATATGTGTCAAGTCCACAATACTCGGGCGGGGACTCGACTAAGTAAATGTTATTTCCGCCGGTGCATAATTGTGACTCCGTCGAGAAACGCCGTGACGTTAATGTTAAGGACGACGGGGAGCTTGGCACGAGACGGAAGACGCTGTTTCGCCGACGCCTATGTCGGCGGGGCGAGGGAGGGGGGGGGGGGAAAGGGAGACGAGTAGTGAAAAACGGGCTGCGCGAAACGAGCGAGTTACACACGGATGATGGTGCCGGGCCCCGGATAATTAATCGCCCGCAGAGCCGCATTTGTCCCGGTAATGAACACGAATCGTGAAGCATGTTGTCCCGAATTTCGTTAGGTCTTAATATAGCGCAGCCTGACATTTCTAGAACGAACGGGGAAACTTTATTACATCCGGTTTATGCTACGCGCGTGTGCCCGAGCGACCGAGTGATACTCGTTATTAAACTGATCGATTATCGGTTACCGTCAAGATAAGATATGATGTATCACGATTAAATATTTCTCCCATTGACGAAATAGGCGCGACCGCAATCGGCGCCGATTGTAAGAATACGTTAATTATTTTCCAACGGGATAAGTAATTTCCAAGCGTCGCGTGGAAATGGAGAGCGGACGGGCGAGGCGGGGACGGGAGGGTTTGTTTAGACCGACGAGAGGAGTAGTACGTAATCATCCGCAGATGAAAGAGCTGTCGGAGTGTGTCGAGGCGAACGAAAGGCAGCACAACAGAGCCACTCTGTGCTTTGCCTCGAACCGTGGTCTTCCCCCTTTCTACCTCAAACCCCCGAGGGCCTATCCTCTCCGCGCGCGCGTTTCCCTCCTCCCCCCTCCTTACCGTCCCTTTAAATTAACCGATCAATCGGGCCACACCAACATTTCCTCCGACATCAAACACGCGTCGCTTTGTGATAATTAATCGTCAGTCTTCGAATGGCGCTACCAAGCGGCGGTTATTGGCAGTCTGATGAAATTTTTGCGCGGAGGAAATGGCGACCAAAAGGAAAGCGGACGCGGGAGCGGCGGGAAAGAATACTTTTTGACGTCAAAGGGTCGAAGAACGTTCCGCAGGATTTCACCGGTGCGCCGCCGTGCGCGAGCGCGAGCACGCTCACGTATTACCGGGTAAATCAAAGGTCGAGACCATTCGCCTTGAGGGCTCAAAATACTTTTGATCTCGCATTACCGTATTATTAATTCAACGAGCGTGACATGGGAATTAAAGAGCAGACAGTCTCCGTGCACATACGCGGATCTTATCGGTATCGTCGCGCTCCGTATAATCGAAATCGGAGATCAAAGCGCGCTTCGGTTTCCTTCCCTCCCCCTCCCACGGCTTTCTTTCCTTTCTTTCTTTTGCCCCGCCGCGCCGCCGCGCGCGTTGCGTTGCGAGCTCGCGTACAAGAAGTCGTTACGTACGTGTTCATCAATTACGCGATATTACGCGTAATCATGCGGCCAACTCCGACGAAGGAAATCGGAGAAACGCGGCGGAAAGAAAGAGAGATGTGCACGCCGAGCTAGGCATCTCTCTGGGCGTCTTTACGCCGAGGAGCGCTCGGGTCGCGAAAAGTTGTTCCGCGAACAATTACAGGTACGGATACCTTGCGAGATCTGAGAAGGAATGACGTCTGTTTAGGAGTGGCGCGAGGAGAGAGAGAGAGAGAGTCGTACTCGCGCGCGACGCTCTAATTATTCAACAACATACGACTCACCGGAGGTCCGCATACAAGGTATCTCGCTAATAATAGCTGTCCGGCTCGCGGTTTACGTGGCTGGAGTCCCCATAGTTAAGAGGTTCGTGTAATCCCTCTGTGAAAGCTCACCCTTCTATACGACGCGAAGTCAGGGGGTGACACCAACGTACGACGTAACGGGGCGGGTACGTACCTTCGCGGCACTTCAAACGGAATCGTCAAAGGTTCATCGAGTAAGAGTAATGTAATTCCCTTGTTAC
Source organism: Pogonomyrmex barbatus (assembly GCF_055798465.1). Taxonomy (NCBI): domain Eukaryota; kingdom Metazoa; phylum Arthropoda; class Insecta; order Hymenoptera; family Formicidae; genus Pogonomyrmex; species Pogonomyrmex barbatus. Next base: position 1,685,683 of record NW_028297160.1, read on the forward strand.
TGTATATCCGATCCACGGCCACCAGTCTATTGCACGGTATCCGCTTCTGAGCAGCGGGGCATTGTCTCAAACCGCACGCTTCCCATCTCCGCGCGACAGCATTGAATTACGCCGCATGCTGCTCTTTCTTTGTCGCGTGGCGTAACGTCGCCGTGGCCTCGCTTCAATGAAGCTTTCACGCGCTGTTTCTGTTTCTGTGTGTATTATTGCGATAAACGAATGTCCTGCAATCGAGATTCCGCACCGTCTATCTAGTTCGTTCATTATCAAGCTACGATAAATAAACCGTTTCCTCATTCCAAATGTGCGATAATGAGTATATAATAAGTCATTTCAGAGTTTTTATGTCACGTTAAAATGGTCCACGTTATAGCTTGAATTATTATTAACTGTGTTTCTCAAATGCAATAATAAGCAAGTATAACTCTTGCTGCAAAAAGAGAAAACTATTTCACTTATCTCAAAATTCTCGAGATTTTTTTTTACATCAAACTGTGTCTGCGAATGATATATAATTTAAGATACTGAAAGTTAACGATTTCATGAATTTCGTTCATCTTCTCGCAGGACACGGTCCATTATTTTTATTCGGCGAAAACAGAAAAGTCCTGAAATCTTCCACGTGCAATTGAAGATTCTTTCCCGCGTGCCCGAGGATAACCACTAGGGCACCCATATATACATGTTTATTATTTAATAAAAACGTTATTGTGGTGAGCGAGGAGACACGGATCGTGCAATAACAGCGCCGCGGAGTAAGATTGGCGTCGAATCCGGCGAAGAGCAGGACAAACAGACGGACGCAGATATTGGGTTTGTCTCCTCCTACGCCCTCCCGAGGATCGTTGTCCTTCTACTCTTTCGTTTCGCCGCGATCCCTCGTGTGAACAAATCCGTGTGCTGCGTATGTGTACGTGCACGAGAGCGCGGAATTATCTATATCCACCCCCGTGTTCGTGGCTCCAGATGGCAGCAGTGGCCATTGCTGCGGAAACCGCTGAAAGTCATCGACGTACGACGATGCAACGAGCTTGTACTACGCCTATGTGTGGACGAAAGCTATATGGCCAGAAGGACATTGTGTTCGCATGGGGCGGAGAAGGACGAGGGAACGAGGTTATATCGGCGCGGAGGAGTGTGTCAAGCGCAGCCATCCCCCCGCTCCGCACAGGTCTCCGGCTATAACGTAATTCGCGCGGGCGGGACAATATATTATTTTAATGTTTTAATATCGTGTCGGTGTGGTCGTTCGGACAACGCGGTGTCTGCGTTTGGGATGTCCATGCGCTCTCCGACTCGTCGTCATCGTCGCCGATCACAGATTCGGAACCGATAATACCGCAATCCTGCCTCCCGTTCGTGTTCTCGCGTCCCCTCGGTACTTTTTCGCAAGTAGCTCACTAACAAGTGCGAAGGGGAGTCTATTTCATTCTTTTTATATAAATGTACCACGTAATAATATATTTATGACGACGCTAATACTGGTATACTTTCTACATTAATAAATCTTCGTCAAAATAGAATTGTATAATGACTAAATCGGTAACGATGCCGAATAATGGAATGCGATAAAAAATACAACGTAAAGAGAAAAGAAATATCTAGTTGGCAAGAATTTGAAAGAAAAATTTTGCTGCACAATCAAACGCGAAACACGTATATTACAACGTAAAATATGAAATAAAATTTAACCTGAAACCCGTTTGTGTGTCAAAAACGTATCAAGTATAAGCCAAGTGAAATTAAAAATCGAGAATGCGCAATCGGGAATGCGGATTTTGTTCACCTCATCGGATTCGCTAATACGCTGCGTCAACTGTAAATCTCGGGCGAAGAAGATTCCCGCGCTCTCGCAACGACACACATAGCCGGGACGCACGGTGGTGTTTGCATCGCGGTACTGCGTGTTCTGGCGAAAGAAAAAGCTCGCGCACCGTCGCATTGTGCTCTCGCGGCTCCTGGTTCGCGGACGATTTAACATGGGGGCGATAACGACCGGGATAAATCAGCGCCCGTCCGAACGAGGCGCGGCCCGAAATCAATAATAATGGGCAGGAGCCATTAGTAAAATTAATAAATTATGCCACACATTATGTGCGCATTGTGAGTCGCGCGCTAGCTCGTCGGGGTAATACGTCGTAAATCATATTAGTGAATAATCCGCATCACCATAACCAGCCGCACGGGCAGCCGTTGCGTTTTGCCGTTGCGACGACAAAAGTGGTATTAACCGCTCGTTCGCCGTTAACGTTCTTCGCGTTCCTCATAATCATTGCGTAATTGCGGAGTTCTAGGCAATGCTATCAAGATCTAAGAATATATCCTCTTTTGGTAGTAAAGTCTTCGTTTCTTCGGGACGATCGGAAAAAGAAAATGATTACGAAAATCTTCCGATTTGATATCTGTCAAAAGTATCTATCGCAGAAAATGAAAAAATGTCCAATTTTTTTCAACGAATTTCGTCCGAATTTCGTAGAGAAAATGCCAGATTATCTATAAAATATTTCAATGGTTCTCTACATAGATATATCTCGGTTAATTTTCGTGAATCTATAAGAGACACAAGACCCTAGCAAAAATATCGGAAATCACGGTGTATAATCAAACCTTAGCAAAATCTTATCTTAATAAAATATCTCCTACAAACATTTAAGGGGAGAACCTGAATGCGAAAAACGCAGATCTAGACTTGCGAATCAGAATTGAATGGATGACGGTGTGCGCGTAGAAGAATCTTACATCACCCACCAACACACCACCGCACCGGTGCGAGAATTGTCGAAAGGTTTGCACGATAGAAATCGGGCCGCAGTTCTTTTCCTCGCTCGTATTAGCGAGCGGAGTAGCCGGTTACCGGTTGGAGCTAGGTATCTATCGACGAGCGCATAGCTTCCTATTAGCGGGGCACTTCATACGGACGAGATCCTGGGCTCTCGCTTGGCTTCGCCTCACCTCGCCTCGCCTCGTCTCGCCTCATCCTCGCCTCGCCTCGCCTCGCCTCGCCTCACCCTCGCCCGTGGGCGATATCGTATAAATGTGTCGTTAATTACTTACCCCGCGGCCGCGACACCGCCGTTCTCCTCCATCGGTGTTCCTCCCCTTCCACGCTCGCCACATCCCTTCTGCTCTACAGACGCGTCACCTCCACCGACTGCCTTCCGACTGCACCATCTACGTCCCTCTTTCTCTCACCTGCTCCCTCCTCTGTTCCCCCATCTCTCTCTTGCTCTCACGTCATCCCTCGATCGCGCTTCTTCTCTCCTCGTGCCGTCTCCTCTTCTGTCTCCCCCCCCCCTCCTCCTCCTCCTCCTCCTCCTCCTCATCCTCCGGCACGTTATGGCGCCGCGTGTTAAGGAAACTAATGTTTATTTGAAAAACTAATTGAACGGGACTCTCGCGTCTACAGCCGGCAATTAAACGAGATTACTGCAGTAGCGCTCGAGCCCCCGGGGGGATTAGATAGCACAGTAAGATATGGAACGCGTAATGTTTAACTACGGCTGCCGGCAGCCCTCTGAAGCGCCGCCAATAATTAATTGTTAGCTCGATACTGCCGCGGCGAAACCCGACCGATATCAAAAAGCTGGAATAACCACGGCGAGACAGTCGAGCGGCTCTTTCCCTTTACGCTTCTCTTCCTTTTTCGCGTTCTCCTCTTCCTCCGTGTCGTTTGGATTTCTTCGTTCTTTTCGCTTTGATCATGACGCACGATATCCGCGAAGAAGAATGAAATACGCGCGTGCTCGAGCATCTTAAAATTGAATGCAATTTAAGTACGTATTTTGCATCAGATCGCTTATTATGTAAAATCTTTGTCTTGTGGAAAATAAATTCTTTGTGAAAAGGTATAATATATCTGTATGAAAATATACCATTGAAAATATTATTGAATGTTTAAACTAGTCAGAAATAAAAACTTTGTATTCATCAAAAAATATTCATTAACCGGTTTTATATTAACAATTATTTATACAAAATTTAATAAGTTAAAAGGATAATTAAATAAAATTTGAAGTAATAATCAAATTTCACCGTAAATATCAAAATTCAATTATTTTTTAAATAATAATCCAAATTATTTATTAATTCTTAAATTTGTAAAATAAGGCAAATCTATTTTCGTCATTGTGTCGAACGCGAATCTCGTGCAATCAATACAATTGTTGAAATTATTTTTCATCTTATGCTTTAGCAGCTTTAATAAAAAGAATAACGACGTAGAGTCATTCTTTTAAGAATGTAAACATAAAACGAGCCGTCGCGCATTAAGCCTTCGTTTCGCGAATCGTCGTGATGTCGTGTCGCAACTCGATACACAAGGACGTGTCTCTCTCTCTCTCTCTCTGGCCCTCGCTCGAATAACGATACGCTCTCACGTACGATACCGGTTATCTAAGCGACTTGTGCCGCATCGCTGTCTCTGTTCCTCACCGAACCGAGCATACAATCGAGCGCCTCTCTTCGAGCTATCTCCCTCTTCTCCCATGTTCTTCCTCCTCCTCCCCTCTTTCTCATCCTCTCTCTTTCTCTCTTTCCCTTTCGGTCTTTCATTTCTCTCCCTCTCCGAGGACTCTACTCATTTCGCAGGCGGCATTAAGTGCGACGTTGGGATATATGTGGATGAGAATCATATAGTATACACCAACCCCCCGCGCGCGAGCGCGCCCGCTCATGTGTATACGTATGTGTCACGTGTGCGCCTTCCATGCGGTGTGCTTGGGCCTCGGGGACGTACTGCTGTCCCAGCAACCCTGTCTCGCCCTCGACCACTACACATGCCATTACACACCCACATCCTGGACAGATCGTCCGTCTCTCTCTCTCTCTCTCTCTCTCGACCGTCGCGACACTTTCCTCTGGCTCGCTCGCTCGCTCGCTTCGTTTCCCTCGCTCGTGCCGTTGCAGTATACACGAGCGGAATGAGTGTAGGGATACACCGCTCTTGCCGGAGCTGCTCTTGGACCCGCATCCCCTGCCGCCCACCCCTCCAACGTTTCCCCCCGCCCCGGCGGGTTATACCGACAATATATTTAGGAAGCATGTAGGTTAGCTATCCCGTCTGCCGGGCCATCCTCTGGCGCAGTATCGTCCTCTTCCGTACCCCCAGAAGCGACCCCGCAACCCACCCAGGGGCCGGCGGCTGCCGATACTTGCTTGCTACAGATTAATGCAACATCGTAACGCGATAGTGTCCGCTCGCCGAGCCGCAACCAGGACTCACACCATCTCCACTTGCCAGCCCGCTCCGCGCACCACCGGAGAGCTGCCTCTGTGCTATAACCCACGAAACGCCAACCCCGGCAAGTTCGTAACTTATAATTATTATCTGGCTACCTCGTGCTCGACTATGACATCATCCACAACGGGAGACGAATACGATACTTCCGTGCTCCTGACTACCATCCCGACTGTGCCACCATCGATAAAAGCATGCCGTCCGGAACGAATCACAGACCACGACTTCCGATTAGCGTGTCGAGGATGATGAATAAAATCAAAGCGTAAGAAAAACACAGTTTTACGAATTATCTGAATTCCGTTAAATGCAGTTTATTATTAATAATATGTAATATTCTCGGAAAACCAGTTTTGTGTTTATGCATAATTTTATATAGCAATTTAAAGAGTATCCTTCAGATAAAAGAAAGCTTCCATCAGAAAGCTCGTTCAACTTAATCGCTCCACGGTGGATTTCCGATCGCGTTGATGGGATTGGTATTTCCGTCGTAAAATAAGTATTATATTTCACGCAACATCGAATCTCGGTTTCCCTCCCTTCCCCTCTGCCCCCCACCTATCCTTCTTGTGCACGAACGTAGTCAGATTCTCGGGCTGATCTCCATCTTTTTTTCTCTTTTATTCTCGGCCACCCTGCACCCCCGTTAGAAGAGGGTCACCATTATCGCCAACCCCAACAAATTCACGGGAAGTAAAAGGGAGTTCATTGCATATGTGCGGCCAAGTCGTTCAGGGGTGCGAAAGGTCCATCCAGGAGATAGGCTGCCGCGATAACGGTCGTATAAAGTAGAAGGAGACTTAAAGATGCCCGGCTATCTAGCAGATAGGACTGCGCAGACTCATTTCAGAAAACAGGAAGGGATGCGTCGTGCCGCAATACGAATTTAATTTTCGGGGCGCGCATAGTTATCGTATGTTTCTGCGACTCTTGCAGCTTCTATTTTGCCGTCGTTACGACGATCGTGGGGAACATACATTACAAGATGCACTTTGGGAATGTAACTGGGAATGTAAAACCGGGCATTCTGTAATTGTGCAAATAGTGTCACATCCATTTAAAATCACTTACTTTAAAATCACTTACTAAAATCATTTACTTTTTTTTCATGCGACAATAACCTCTAACTCTCTTGTAATTGTGTGTATAATGTGTAATATAAAATATTTAAAAAGTACTTAAGCATCTCAAGATTCAGCCTCGATCGAAGATGCCTATATTTGTGTCTAAATTCTTGTGTCTAAATATAAAAATAATTTCAAATATATAATACATCTTATCATACGTTGTCCCTACAATTACATAAATAGAGTTAGATATCAATTCTTAAATATGATTAAAAGCTGATTTAGATTATCAGTATTATATCCAGTATCATATACTAAGAAATGAGGACGTCGCTTTTCATTTTCTAGTGGTATACGTAGGGGCTGACTTATGTGCGTCTTTACTACTGTTAACACATACCGCGCCAGTTCGGAAATAATTATTTTTTCTCTTTCCGCACGGCTTCGTTTCTCCGCCTTATCGAGACCGTCGTATCGACGTCGAAGGGTTGTTACATCGAATCCGACGGGGCCGTCACTCAACCCTCTCACTCGTCTCGACACCGGAGCCTGACGAGGTAGCATCGAGCTAACGTCGTTACTTTATCGATTGCATTTTGCAGACGAGACCAAGCCTGAGAGATGTACAATCGAGAAAGTCCATAACATTCGAATCATCGAGCGCGATTTCATTTTCAAAATATCTACAAACAAACGGCACATTCTTCGAGATATTTTTAAAATTCATGCGAAAAACCTATTCTCAAATTTCTTGATTTTATTCAACATTGCCCTTGATACGGCGATCACGCGATAAAAATAAGTTACCTTATCCACCCACGTAACTCCATTATCTCCAAATCGGTACGTTCCGGAAGCTTTCTAAGGAGAAAAACTCAATAGCGGCACTTTCAAAGCAACTATACAACTTGATGCGGGCTTGAAAGTAGCAAATGCACATTTGCCATTGAGTCAAGATTATGTATATACAATCGTCATATAGCATTTTTATATTTTTCTTAGGACACATGAAATCAATCTTTTTTAAATACTAAATTATATATATATATATATATATATATATATATATATATATATATATATATAGATATATAAGAATCCTTAAATAGATTCGACATATTACTTGTGTTTTTTGACTTTATCGACATATTTTGTAACAATATTGTCCAGTCCATATATAAGACAAAACAGATTTTCGTATTTGTAATATGTTTTAAATGTTTACAGCATTACGGAAAATAGAAATGTATCGCCAATATTCTAGTCCAAATCAACATGTTCAATGTGAATATAGTAGGATAACATCAGGGTCAGACAAATTTTGCGTAAATTGACTTAGTACTTGACCGTAACTTTGCCAGTATCTTTTCTCTATTCTCGCATCTTTTCTCTTAACTTAAACTTGATTCCTCGTCGATGAAGAGTGTTGTAGTAGTTGAAAGCGTTGTCGGTGCCGAAAGCGCGATATTTCGGGCGTAAAACATCGGCAAACACGATGGCGTTACGTAGGTGCCCACCTAACTGGCGTGCCAACGGCAGTGATAACGAATGGAAGCCACTCATTGGCCCGCGATTTATAATCCCTCGCATAGAGTACGCGTGTATGTGCTTGCGTACGAACGAGTGAACGGTCGCGTAAGTGTAGGAAAGAGAGAGAATGAGAGGTGGAGAGAGAGAGAGAGAGAGAGAGAGAGAGAGAGAGAGAGAGAGAGAGAGAGAGAGAGAGAGAGAGAAGAGAGAGAGAGACGGAGACCTATCTCTCCCTCTCTCCATCCGCAGGTGGAGATACGCTCGCGCCAACATCGACATTACATTCCACATTAACCAAATTATGATTTAAGGTCTCGCATTGTCGGCGTGCCGATTGTTCACATCCAAATAGTCCTCATTCAGGGCCCGATATAAATTATAATATGCGAGCAATTACGTTGATGCGCATAGTGGTGCACGTGGAACTTCGACGTGGCGCGAGAAAGGGCGGCGGCGATGACGGGGGAGTAGTGGAAGCGGGATACGTTGGTAATTTATTATTCGCCGTTACTGCTCGAGCGTTGCTCGTTGATGTCGTGAAAGGGGGAAACGAGAGACGCGAGAATTTGCTTGATAGCGCGCGGCAGAAATTGAATAGCCCTGTTTATTCTCGCGCTCGATTCGCTTCGTTTCGAGGATCGCCCTTTCGTGACGTAAGAAATTGTCGTACAGATTAACGTCATGTATCAAACTTTAAAACGAATTTCAATTGTTCGATAGATAGATTGGATAGCGAAAATGTTATTTCCATCAAGGAACTATTATTTTGATTATTGCTAATATCAATAATATTGTATCAAAGATTCTTAATAAAATTATTGAACTGCATATGCATAAAAGTTAATCTCAATTGTATGTTCAATTGTAATAATTTTATTTCAATAATCGTTTACTTCCTTTTAATATAATCAAATGATTTTTTTACGGTGATGTAAATTTTGAATATATTCTGTGTTTAAACTCCTGAAATCCTTTTGACATCTTTTTCTTTATTACATGGAGAAAATAATAACTTGCGCAAAATGCGAATAGTCTGAAACATTCAGAGAATGCTGAATCCTCGTCCTCGGGATTTTCCGATACGGCCGTAACACGTTCCTATGACCACTGACCGCTTGTGATTACTACGTCGAACGTCGGTCGCACGGAGATAGGCGGCAAAATCTTCACCGTCCAATCCGCAGCGAGCGTACAGTGCAAGGGATCACGAGAGCCTGGGCAGCAATAAAAGTGATGTACGGGTCCGTGTTCGCCGCGTCGGCCGTTCGCCGAAGACGACCGGAATCACCCGTCAGGTTTACGTCCCTGACGTTCATCATTCGGCTGACAGGCTTCATTGCCCGGTAGCCGTGGAAGAGACCGTTTTCCCCGCCGTCTGTCCCCGTTCTGACCTCGAACGTCTCCCACATCCCCCGAAGTGGCGCCATCGTCCGATAAACGGGCTTTCTTGCGATGATCTACGAGTCCCAGTTCGAAGACAACTCGCTTGCTTCTTCCTTCGAGGAATTGTAAGCGCGCAGTCGATGCCCACAGTCTTAATCTCCACTTGAAATTGCGATCTGAATAACGGCTCTATCCGTTCTTCTGTAGCCCTGCTCTCAGAATTTTGACTTTTTCACATTAATAAATCGTTAAGAAATATGAAAGATTACAATCCCAAAAAGCTATCGCTTCGTTTTATCTATAATGTATTTTTGTATTTTTCATACAAAAATAGTTGGAAAATCTAAATGTTTTGTCTATATCGCAATTTTATTTAACTATTAAACTCCACATATAAATAATTTTCACATGTCGAAATTTACAACATTCTTATCTAATTCTTACTGTGTACATACACATCATTTCTCTACTAGAGAGATTTGCTTAAACCGCGCAAAACAAATATATAGCGATAATAAGCGTCCGTTAACGGTATTCCGGCATACAGTTGCAAATATCGTATGTCACAGGCCTAAGAATATTTACCTTTGGGACTCGACTCAATTCATCGAATTTCCATGGAACACGCGCGAACGCCATTTCCATTCTCGTCGGTGAAACGTAGACCGAGTCGAAGTATTGCCCGTCCGACCGTAGATCCTCGCGCGATCGTTTAACCATCCCCCTTTCGTAGTCTCGTTCTGTAATTAGTGAAAGTAGGCAGGGATGAGGAAAAAAAACCTAGAAAAAAGCAGCGTAGGGATGTACGAGGAGTGGGAGGGGGATGAGGTGGCCGGTTGTTAGGCGGAGGAGGAGGTAGTGGCCGGAGGTGGTAGGGTGGCGGTATAGAAGGGTAGCCATAAAAGTTTATGCTCTCCATATGTTGTAATATAGTCGGTAGCAAGCGGCAGGGCGCGGGGATCGGTAAAATATGCGGGCAATAAGTATGGATTGTTATTAACACGGGGCGCGCGGTGTCCGCCGCGTTTCTGAATCCATTACCTCCGCATGGCGGCTGAAATACCGGCCGATATATCCGACCTGGTGTGTACATCGCCACACCGATGAGAGAAAGAGAGGAGGAGAGAAAGAGAAAGAGAGAGAGAGAGAGAGAGAGAGAGAGAGAGAGAGGAAGAGGAGAATGAGAGGTGGTTGAGATGGAGAGGGAGGGGGGGGGCAAAGAGAGGCAGGGAGAGGATCCGGAGAGCGTATGAATGGATTAGCAGCTACGCGGCGGGCGCGGTGCGGCTGAAATTACGATCGGATTTCACGTACCGTACACCCAAACCGTACACGTACGTACGTACGTACGTACGTATGTCCTGGAGGTGAGATACGAAAAAAAAGAGAGAGAAAGAGAAGCCGGAGTGTTTTCATTTCCGGTCGGGGCTTATTAAACATTGCGCGTATACCCGATATGACCGACCGATCGTGACCTCCCCTCGTTACGATCGAGGACTGATACTCTCCGCGTATGTCCATTCGTACTATCATCCTCCCTTGTGCCACGAAATCCTTGTCCAATCAATCAGAAAGTTAGGAGATTTCTCTTCGTCCGTCATCGGTTCAAAATTGCTCAAAAAAGAATCTTTTATATCTCTCTAATATATCTCAATTAAAAACGCTAATCACAGATTTAACTATCGTGACAATAAATATAATATTGAAAACATCATTTTCTCAATAATATATACGTAGTGATATTTTTAATCAACATTACGTCAATTTCTTGCCGATCTCGAGAGTGTCTGTCTTAATTTCTGCTGCCTTTTTCATGGCAACACTTCACGACCGTCTGTAAGAGCGTAATCCTTTGCTTGCGGGCCCTCCCTTTCCGGACTCTTAAAATGAGAAGACAAATAATCGCGGTGGAACGAGTGCGGCAGGCGACTGATGGGTCTGGCGTGGTTCTAACTAGACGCAATCAAGCGAGGAGCCGGAGTTTGCGGCCGGTTACGAGAGGTGGAGAGGAATGAAGACTAACAGCGCGTCGCTCGGAGGCTAACCAGAAGTAATGCTACCTCGGATCAATCTCCCTGGACCGGAATCCAAAGCCGGGGCCAAAACCTCCACCTATCCCTGCGGACAAGTTGGATCTTCCACGTCTCAACGAATCCCGATTTCTGCGTAGAAAACGTATCTTGTTAACATCTGAATCCTATTCCCGTCCGGCAATTCTCGTATATTTCCAATGACGTTCATATCAAGTTTAACGAAAGTTAAAAAAGGGGATATCTTATGCATTTTACAGTTTCAACGATCAATAGTATTTTTGATCTGATAGTTCGTAAATTTTAAATATAGTTTTTCTATACATCATACAGATTATATTTAACTACATAAATATATTATTATCGGGCTTGTTCTATTAATGTAGAGTTAATTTCTCTTATCTGGGGCAGATTAGTTAGCAGAAGAAGTAATAATCAATTTGAGGATCTGATTATCGCAAATGTACGTTACATTTCACGAATACTTGGGTCACAATTTAGAATTTTATCAGCGAAGGGGAAGGAGAACACGCGAGAAGATGCGATAGGGAGAAGAGTGAGAGAGACAGACAAGCTGCGAGCGGATTAGAAAGATTTCGTTGGGGATTTCTGTCGGGGATAGCTGCCGGCGCTGGATTCTTTTATTCTAAGTGTGAATTCCTCACTCGCGGAATTTCCCCGCTCTCCCCTTTTCTTTCTCGTATACGTGCAGATGTACACACACACACACACACACACACACACACACACACGCGCGCGCACATGGACAAGCGTGCACGCGCACGTATACGTGCGCTTGTCAGCGACGACGGAGCCGGAAACGGCGTGTCGGATGAGACGGAGTTAACTCAGGTTGATTTACCCCGGCGGTGGCGCGGCGCTCCAGACACGTAGCGCCAGATTTAGTGAGACGTCGTGACGCCACGACGGATACATAGATATCTTCCAGGAGCGTACACCTTCACCCTCTTGCACCGTCCAGGCGCTGTCTGCCGCGACGCGAACCCCCTCCCCTCCCTCGCTCTTTCTCTCTCTTCCTTTCTCACCACTGCTCCGCGATCCTCTCCGGTTGTCCCTGCGTCACCCTCCCTTCCCTCTCCCTTACGTTCTTCCCGCAAACGGGAAGTAGCCCGCTCACATAAATTAGGAGGACGACATCTCGAGAGCGCAGAAGGATAGAGCGCGAATAATAGCAGAAGAAAGAGAAAAGGGAAGATGTATACATAGATGACGGGAAAAGAACGGCGGATATCGTGTGTTTAACAATGTTCAATGATCCCGAAAGATTTGTAACAGTTCCCATTTCAGTTTTAATCAATGCTATTTTGAAAGTTGCAAAATTATAGGTGTACATGTATGTTGTAAACGATCATGAATAAGGAAATCTCGTGAAATAAACCCGTTGACACCCATTAAAATTTAATAAAGAAATCGCGATTTAATAATCGTAGTTTATTTTCCCTTTAATGTCAAATTGTGTCTAAAATCAATCATTAGTCGCATTATCTCAGTTGAGTATGCACGAAATAAAAAGTCTGTATTTAATATCGTCGGGGGGTATGCGTTTGACGGTCGGCCAGACACGAGCGGTGCGAATAGACGGGATGCGATGTATCGAAGGCACACGCCGGTATAATAATAAAGGTCCGGCCCATTGCGATCACCTGTTCATTTCGAACAGCGTACAGCGGACGCGCGGTGCCGCGCGACGCGGTCGGATCGGTCGGGGTATTTATCGCTATCCGAAATACATTCATTTTCATTTCGGACATTACGCGCAGGTAGGAGGAGAGGGCGACTGACGCGGGGGAGTGATCGGCACGGGGATCCGAGGCGGGAGACACCACCGGCAGCGGCAGGGTATTACCAAGAGCCAATGATATAGTGACTATTACCGTCACTACATACCCGAGCACAGAGTGATGGCGGGTGACTGCGTGCCTCGATAGCGCTAAGCCTCGGGGCAGTAAAATACATTGGTCCGGTGGCTGTGATCCGGCCGTATCAATGCTGCTCGGCCGTTATGTGTGACCCGCCACCCTCCAACGGACCTACCATCACCCGCGCCCCTTCCCGCGTCTCGACTCCCAATCTCCTCTCTCCCGCCCGAACCATCCCGTCCATCGTCGCCACCCTCTTTTGGACCGTCCACCCTACGGCCCTGTGCGATGCCTCAATACGACCGCGTTATACGGCATGTCACTTTGTGATGTATCGGCATGCCATCTCTAGAGTAAGATAGAAGATGGTGGTAGAGAAAAGTGAAAGAGAGAGAGAAAAAGAGAGAGGGAGAGGGGGGAATAACTGAGGTTACAACGGAAATTGTCGATTTTATTAGTAGTCACAATGATTTCATATATAGCACTAATCGTGAGTATCTTGCCTGGCGAAAATCCAGTATTTGATCTTTCATATCGTACAGAGGAGTTTCTTTCAGTGAAAAAGATGACGCTATAGTCAGCCAGAAGATGGTAAGACAATTTTGACAAAATTAGATAAAGATACAACATTAATCAAATGATGTATTTAATTATCAATAATATTTTTTAATTAATAAAACATTATACATTTTGTACATCTGATTTAATAATTAACATCCTATAATTTTATGTATAATTTTGTATTTTATTATTTTAATTATATTATCAATATAACTGTAAAACTTCATACAATCGCAAAAAATACAAACGCAAAAAAAATATTAATCATGTGAGCTCGTGATAGGATTAAAGTAGGATTATTATTATATTGTGATAATATAAAAAAACATATTAAATCATAGACGTTATAAAAATGTTGGCTCCATATTGTTGGCTTCTTGACTGAAAAAATTACTTAAATGTATTATCGATGTTAGAATAGTATTATAATATCACTTTCGGCTATTTGATAAGTTTATTTTTTTTTCTTTCTTTTTTGCTTTGTTTCCGGAAATTTAATTTTGCCAGTTGCAACTTTTTCTTATTAGACATAGGCAATATAACGAGGTGTCCAAGAAGAAGGCGAGCGAAATCATCAGGTGTCGTTCCAGTTGCGCGTAGGATCATAGGATGACAGCGATGTGACGGCTCGCCGTGGTACGTGCGAACGGAAAAGCGTAATGCGGATGGGCTAAAAAGAACGAGGGTGGTTGGCACCATCCATCGAAACGTCCGGGACTCGATTCGCGGGATCACCGTTAAGACACCGCAGGGAAAACGTGCGGCTGAGTGAGCGCTGCCGCCTGCACCGGTAAGAAAAATTAATCGTATTCTTCTCCGGGCAAATCCAGGCCCCTTTATCCATGGCAGCGCGAATACCCTGTCGTTTGTCAGGTATAGTGAATTAATGATGATTGCTACTCGGCTCAAGCCGAATGAGTCCCACGCTCGCCCGCCCTCCCGCCGTCATCCCGCGGCCGTCCGCCCTTTCATACCCACCGTACGCAACCCCACTCGTTTACTTTAATGCAATCATTAACGGGACGCGGCTACATCGTTCTTCCCTGCTTTTTCTCCCCGGTCGCTGAAACGTGTTTCCATTTTTCCGCACGCGCTCAGCCCGAAACGTGCAAGAAACGCGCGAGCTTTCGTGAGACAACCGAATGCGTGATCCAACCGATCTTCTAACGGATCAATGCTTTGATGGGGCAATTAATTCGTAGACTATTCGCGTTCAAACATATCTCTTCTTCCGGGCTTGAGAAAACTAATTAATTTATTATTAGCGTCTAAATTCAAAGCAAGACCTCGGGATTCCAGATATTGTTCTCTTTATGCTTAGTTTGTAGGTGAAATCGTACCAAATCGTAATAATAATTTTAGCTGGCAATTAAAGATTTGTGTAACAATTTCCTTTGCAATCAAGAAAAAGATATTTTACCAGAAAAATATTAAAAACTCTCGTTAAATGCACTTCTTATTCTAAGAAATCTAGAAATAAAAATATGATGAAAAAGCAAAAGTTTAAACTTTTCATTGAATGTTTTGTAAATGATCTAAATATTATGTAAATTATTATTTATGCAGTTACAGCTTACAACATTATAAGTGCCATTTTGTAATAGAATGATACAACCTTGATAAAAATATCGAGTGTGTGTGTCTATTAAATGTAACAGCCTGGTTGAGCTCATATTGAGCCACGCACTCCTTGCGAACCGACTGCTGCTTATCTAGCGGCGTTTGCCTAGGGATAATGGACCTGACAAGCATAATTTCGCGTACCCTCGTGCCTCGACCGCTGTCATAAGCGTACTCGACGGTATTAAGTCGGGTGTTAAGGCGCGGAGAGAGTTCGCCCAGCGTGGACGGCTCAAAGGTTTCCCTTCCGTTTCTCGGTGGTCCAGCATGCGCGATTAGATCGTCAACTGCGGGATAATTAAGGAAGACGGTCGGACGAAAATCCCCTTCTCGCCCTCTCGCAATGCCACCCCACCGGTCGCATGCATATTTAACGAGTTGGCGAGGCCGCGGGCGTGGAAGACGCTCTTCTTCCTTTAGCTCTCGTGGCACACCGGACCGCTCCTCCGTCCGGAAATTGCTGAAGTTTCTCACACTCACAGAGCGACAAGAAGGAAACCGAAAGAGGCGGCGACGGCCGTCCGAGACGGCCTGGACGACTAGAATCAAACTACCGTGCCTCGTTACGGAACGGTTTCGCTTTGTGTAACTCACCAAAATGCAGCAGCGGGGAAGTTAAGAAAGGAAGGAAAGCTCGCGGGCATGAGATCAATCGGTTACGTTACGCCGAGATCACGAATCTAAGGAATAATACAGTCTAGATCTTTTATCGCATCAGAGCTGTGTTTAGCCACAGGCATTTTACACAAATTATTTTAAAAGTTCCACAAAAAAATATTAAATAATGAATTAGAATTACATAAAATCATCTCTTCCATTCTGGTTCTTTTAAGTAAAAGTTTCTTGTATGCTAATGTATATAGATATGTAAACTTAAAAAATTATTTGGTGAAGAAAGAGAGAGAGAGAGAGAGAGAGAGAGAGAGAGAGAGAGAAAGAGAAAAACATCCAAATTTGAAAATGTCCGAAACTAATATGGCTGCGAATACAAATAGCAGAAAGGCCGTAAACGATGTGCAGAGCATTACGAGTAAAACCGGCTACAATTATATCAATACCAGGTGGATGTAGGATCAAAAGTGGTGCGCGATAAGCAATTATTAACTATACCCGGCAACAGCGATTAAGCCCTTTCCGCATCAGACGAGTAAAAGCGTTCTGTTATCGACACAGTCTCGCGTCATCGCGCAAACGATGATTATTTGTTTCGACTGCGGCGACGAATGTATTTGTCAGCGCGTGCTTCGTGAAACCACGCATTTGCCTCAAGGGCGTCATCGTTCACCAGAAACCCCGCGTTACGTGGCTCCCTTGAATGAGAGAGGGTGAGAGAGCGAGAGCGCGCGCGCCCGCCCGCGGGAGGAAGGAGAGCCAGGCTTGTTCGCATCCGAGCCGGTGGGTAGACACCCACACCAGGATGAAACCACTTCATCGCCGTTTAAGGCAGATAAGCAGCAGCTATCCGTAACCTCTCTTCAGCTGCGAGGAGACCTGGCTTCCTCGGCGGCGCCTCGGAAACTCGAAGTGAAAATTTGCGAGACGTTTATACATGCCGGTGCTGGAAATAATTGCTCTACCCTTTTAGAATTCCCGTGAATCACTTTTCGCATACGTAACGTATAATTTTCTCACTTTAAAAATTTACATCACGCGATATATATTGTTTAATGATTTTAGAAATGTGGTGAATTGAACGAGTTGTATTGCACAAGGAAACTTAGAGTTCGCTCGGTATAAATTAAAGAAATGATACGTTTTCTCTAAAGAAAAATTAAACAGAGACAAATATTTTATATAACGAGATTACAGAAAAACATTATTATTTTGTTCGTAATCATTATCACGATTATCATATCACAAAGTATTATTATCGCACAATTTAAAATTATCAAATAAAAAGTTTTAATTTTTGAATAATTAATTTTAATTTGCCAAGATTCAATTTATTATAAAAAATTAATATTACTAATTTCTGTGTATTTTACAAATTGATTAATTTAATAAAATAAATCTGAATGAATAAATAAATAAAGATTAATAATTAAATATTAGATTACAATTACCTTCTCAGCTGTATTAAATTGAGAAATCGTTCAGCGAATATATCATTATTCAGAGCTAGATCTTTTGAATAATTTTGAATCTTGATATTCTCTCAAGTTCCAACCAAAATTATTCACGTGTAAATAGTTGAAATAACATAAGCTATTCCAAGAGTCATAAATATGTGCGATCGTGTAACGGAACTGACAGTGAAGCTTCCGTTCGCAAGAAGTGGCCGTAAAGCGAGCGACAAAAACGCGACAGCGCAGAAAACATTGAAGGAACTAGGAAGTGACTGCTAATTGCCGTGCAGCTGCAATGCTATCTGCACTCCCTATTTGTCGGGTCGACCCGTCGAGCTTATTTTATCATCATAAAAAAACTTGTGGAACTTTAGCTGTGTGCGATATTCATCTACCGCACTCACTTCCGGTTCTCCATCCTTATCAATGTTTATTCCAAGGAATGCAATTTTACGGGTATTTAAGAATCTCAAGTGATGCCATTATTCCTCCTCGTGCCATACGTAAAAGCGTGAGAAAGTTTTGAACAGTTAGAGTTCCTTTTATGAAAAGTCTAAACAGATAGACATATCGTTGTTTAATATCTGTGTAGAATTTAAGAACTTTGTACAATTGATAATTAAACGCGCAAATGTCCATTTTCATTTCTTCTCAAATCGAAATCGTAATTTATTCTCTTATATCGTCAAGAAAATCGCAAAACGAATTGCACATGCACGTCATATCCGATTAGAAGTCCGGTGACTTGGGGTGCAGTCTCGAGTGGAATCTACGACGAGTCTATCCATTGTTCTACGTATCGGCAAGCGGCGCATGATCAATGTTGGTGAACTATTCGGCGCGATCTGCACGTTGGAGGACTTATGCTGATGTCGACCGTTCGTTCTCCAGTGCAGACGCGGCCGCGAAAGCACCACTCCTCGAACAATCGCTCTAAGATTCTATGCCCGCGGAATGGCCGTTAATTTATACCGAATTACGAGCCAAGCCCCTATTATCGAGTGCGGCATGTGAATCGAAAGTTTGGCGCCTGTCGAAACTTCGACGAGTTTCTGATCCCTGTTCCGCTCTTTACTAACTCGCGCATTGTCCCGCAATCGTCATTATTTAGCATCAAACCTGCATTTCATCATCGCCGAGTGCAATATTAATACTCTCTAAGACAATGAATATTAAGTATTAATATAATATGTATTTTTCGATAAACGTGATTTCAATATTATGCACAAATTTCCTTTATCCTTTCCTTATATCTTTGTTCAAAAGAAATTTTATTTGAAGAAATATGCTGAAATAAATACTGAAATAATAACGCTAAAAACAAGTTAGTATACTAGTAAATTTTTGTTAATTTTTCTGTGTTTGGTATTATTAAATATTTTTTTTTACTTTATTTCTATCATTAAATCAACGAAAATTTCAATAGAAAAACCACACAACGCTTACAAATCTTTATGGTGCATTGAATAAAATGTCTTGAATTAAATCGAGAAAATATATATCAATGTACAAACACACTGCATATAATCAATCGAAAAACGTTCTCTATTGTAATCGTACTCATCTGCGTAGATATTTATTTTCCTCGATGTTTGTCGGATGTCCAATCTCTAGATAAATTATCCCTTTCATTTTCCATACGCCGAATGATCAGTGAGCGAAAACGCGATTCTTAACGGTCCTCCAGATAATACCGTAGATTCCGCTATTCCGTTGCAATAAACAGGCCACCGTTAATAGGACGAGCACGCAGGCTGCGTGGGAGTTTGGGAGCGAGGCTCGCACATTCGTAGTGCCACCGCGCTGGTAAAATAGTAACAGCAGATGGTACAGCAGGGATGAAACCGGCGAAGAGGTGCGAAGAGAGAGGTTGGTACGCGGGGAGGGTCGGCGGCTGGCTCGGTGGCGAGGCGAAGCAAGTTGTATCTCACAGATCTGTCGCGTGATTAAGCTTATTAAACGCTTAACTCACGGTGGGCTGGTTCTGCTCTCTGTCTCACTCCCCTCGCCCCGCGCGTTTCATTTGCCCCGGCGTCTCTCGCACCGCAAGCTCACCTTCCCCCCTCCCACCCCTCCCCTCCCCCTCGCCAGCCGCGGAGTACCGTCCCTATCTCCGTTCCTCTCGTCGTCCGCTAACCATAGTTTTGCAGGGCTGGTGTCGAGCGGACTCACGGGGATGCGGGAAGGAGGCGGCGATGGGTGCAAGGATGATAGAAACTAAGAGAGGAGGGCCCGCAGGTCGGCGAGCGACGAGGTCGAGGGAGAGGCAAAACTGCCAGCAGCCCTGCACACCAAATCATTGTTATTACGGAATATTACGCGGCTGTATCAGCCGTGCAGACTCCGTGGCCAATAAAGTGCGGTTACGTCCCTAATATGGTGAATCTCAATTTTCAACGCCCGTTCGCCGTGAGACGCCGAAGGCTCCGCATCCCCCTGCCTTGCAGAGACAAGATTGAGAGACAAGATGACGGAAAGGTGGGTGACGGCGCAAGGGATGGAAGGGGTGGAAGGGTCGCATCGTCGCGGATGCAATCGCAGATTGAGCTTGCGGCCGGACGCAAACCGCAATGCTCGTTGCGAAATTAATCCACGCGGTTCGTTATTACAGCAGTTTACATCGGCCGCGCTTTTGTTGCTGAGCGCATCGAAACACGCCGAACAATTCTTCTTTGTTAATGGCGTCTGTTTACGATATAAAACTGTTTGTCCGCGATAATGGCCGTCGCAATGCGTACCGATAATTATTTCGAATTACGAAATCGCAGAATGGGCTTTTACATGGAATTACGGAGCGCAATCATTCCCGCGTGCATGAACGTCGATCGTGGGATGGCCGCGTTCCGATTATTTTGCCGGCCGATTCATCGCGCCGACCGCTAATGGGGAAACAAAATCGCACCTTTGATTACAATGGAGTCTGTTAATGCGCACGCACGGCGAAGAGTTTTGTTGTGGTTGGCCGATGAGAAAAATATGTCCAATTAAAATACGTCTGATATACAAGTGACAAATGAGGAATGTTCGGATGAATTAAAATTGGGATAGACGTTTCGTTATATCTTGGATAAAAGCTCACAATAATATAAATAAAAGGAACGTATAAATAGAGAATTACGATAAGCCGGGCGAGTGAATAATAGGGATGCGATAGAGACTGAGATACGTCGATTTTCGCTGATTCTTTGCCTCGGTATCACACGATGGTAAAAACTCTAGCGTTTTCCAAATGACATGTACCAGATTCGTGCGGAGATAATCTCCCGTTTTACGCTCTACAATTCTCGTTTCCGGATTCGCATATCACGACGCGACGTTCGCACGGATGTAGCCGTTCCTCTCATTGCGAAGGTCGGACGTGACCCAGCCATCGTAAAATTCGGCCGCCACTGCAGCGCCGGATTTTCTGCGGAATATAACGCCGATTAGCCGTGCCGTCGCTCGATAAAATAATTTATCGAATATATTTCAATTTCACGCGTATTATGCCGCCCCGAAAGAGTAATTCAATGGAAAATATAAATATTCATTTGCGGGGATTTAAAGCGAACCATTCCGCTCTGTCTCTCTTTCCCCGCCTCCCTCAGCATCCCCCTGCCCCCTTCCGCGCTCTCTTTCTCTCACTGCTCATCCACTCTCCACTGACCACTCTCCGTCCTCCTTCTTTCCCCCCGTACTCTCCCCCTTTCTCTCTCTTTTATCCCGCTCTCACTCACTGATCATCCCTCTCTCGAACGACCGATGATTTATACCGGCAAAATAATAATTTAATTTCACCGCAGTTGGGCACGATACAAAATTGCACGACAAAAATAATAAATAAATTTTGCACTGGCCGCTGATGTCGATTTCAGCCCGCTACCGCGCCCACGCCGGTCCCCCCTTTCGCGGTCCCCGCCGCTCACTCACACCTGTGCGCACCGGTCACAGAGCATTTTTATACACGCCTTGTTTTTTTTTATTGCCAAAAATACCCGTAGGGTACCGACGGCTCGGTGTGAATGTGCGCGGGTCAGTGTCGATTACACGGATACGCAGGTTAGTAATACATTCCGTACATACAATGGCAAGCTCGAAAAGCTCACTATGTCGTGTAAAACGCGAAATCGCGGTTTCCCAAATAAACTCGGCCGAATAAACCCGTGCAGTCGCATTTTTTTCGCGTTATAAAGGAGGCTGACGCGCGCGAATTTTGGATTGGCGTTAAAAGAGCTGCTTCCCAGATTGCATGATTTTCCAAACACGTCCGTCTGATTTAATTAACGAGGATCGGCAATTTGTATGTAATTCAATGAATTTATAATCATTAGATTACTCTTCAAATCTAATCCGAATAGCACTCGCATTGTAAATCCTCGTAATAAAAATTGTTATTATATTATTGCATAAGCATAATTATTGACGCTTCAAAGAAAATAAATGAAACTTATTGAGTTTAAGTAATAAACTATTCAGAAACAAAATGATTGAATGTAACGTAAAACTTAAAGAAATTATTGCATTTGAAGAGAGGAAAAATGAAAATAAATCAAATGTAATTCCAAACAGAACCAGAGTAAAATTCTTTTAAAAAATTCTTTTAAAAAAATCATGTAAAAATTACTTGTCAAGTAAATTTGTGATCTGGAAACAAAGGATATCGCATTTTCCTCTCGTGTAAATAGACTCTAGGTAATATTCGAAGTCGCAAAATTCTGACGATGCCTCGAATCACGAACATAAGTGGTCTTCGGTATCGAGGCCAGCGACACCGCGGAGTGTTCCCATGTGCGTGAAATGGTTTTGTGGGGCCCGGCACGATGTACTATCTCGGGCGCAGCACTAATGGTCGCTGAACAAACATTCATTACAGGCCCCCCTAGCACGGGGCAGAAGCTGCGGCGACGGCGATGGCGACGATGCCGACGATAGCGATGGTGGTAGTGCCACTCGTTGACGGTAGTGGTGATGGTAGTGGTGGTGGTGGTGATAGTGGTGGTGGTGGTGGTAGTGATGGTAGTGGTGGTGGCAATATTGTTATCTTAGATTTATAGATGTAACGGATGGCGGACACTACCCGCTGTGTGTGCGAGCACGGGTTCGGACATTAAACGCGGTACCGTCATAGCGGCCGTTTTACCACCCTTTGAAAACTCTCCATCTCCGTAGAAAACCGCCGCGTGCGCTGCCGACGCTGCGACATCATCGAAAAGCTGAACTCAGAGTACTCTTGTTCTGACAGCTTTCAACAGAAATACGTGTAATGTCATTGGATCAGGTTTCAACTGTCAGAGATGCAGAACATTGTATGCATTGTCAGTTTAGAAATACATAAATTATATGCGTAACCTGACATGTATATGTAACTTATGTTATAAATTATTTAAAAAATATAAAAAATATAGCTGTATCGAGTAAAAATATTTTCTACGTATTATATATCATAATAATATTGCTTGAATTATTACTGTTCTCTTCATCTTGTAAAATAACATCATAAATAACTTGGTCGAATTATCAAAAGAATCGCCGAATATTTGTGTACATTCAAATATGATATCCTCAAAAATGATGGAAATTACGCGAGTCTAATCTAACATTTCGAATTCCGTTACTCCGTAACGATAAAAGCGCATGTGATTCCCAACTCATCGTTCGGATGAGATGCCTTTTCGGCATCTTCGTTCTCGATGGAGAACACCGGCTCGTCGACGACCAGCCGGACGACCCCGAAGCCGCGGTATCTGAGACACTTGACGCCATTAGCGGCTCCAAACTGCTCCTCGCGCAGTTAAAGTGATTTGCGACTATCCGTAGCCAGAAACCAGCTCTCCGCCCCCTTGGTTCGCCCGCCCCCTGCCTCGTCCCGTCTCGCTCATGCAGATCTCCTCTTTCTCCCTTTTGCCACCGGCGAACCAACTCGTCGCTCTTCCTTCTGCACTGTCGTCGGCTTCCACCGGCGAACCCTGAACCGCACCAGCCACCTCGCCGCCCTTCCAGGATTACCGGGGAGACCAATTATTATTCCCACGGCGAACAATGGCACGACGACTCGAAAACGACGCTTCCGCCTCGAAATATCGGTTCCCTCTTTCGCCGGGGCTCTTTGTCCGCGCGGCGAGTATTCTCGCCTGCCCCCTTTTGCATTTTTCGGCGATAAATATGCGCATGCGACGTCGAGAATCCGCGCGCGGCCACGGGAGCGATATCTCTCAGGAGCGCAAACAGAAAACTCTTAGTGGCCGTCGTCGTGTCCCGGGTCTATAATACTGTTGAAATACCGTTGAAATATACGGGCGGTTCGCCCTCTGTTGCGAATGTGATCGATAATCGAAGCCGCGACGCGCGACGCGAAGGAGACCGATATTCTTTGCGTGTCGCGATATCGCCCCTTCTCGTCTCCTGACCCGACCCGGTATTTCCGCGACCTGCTCTACCGCCACTTTTATTAACCCTTTTTAATGCATATTAACTAGTCTCGAGCTCAGCAAAAATTAATGGAAGAATTACAGTGGGCCGAGGGTCGCGGGCGTTTGCGTTGGCGGTGGAGTGACGAGGGGAGGGGTCGGAACGACCCCCGGGTGCGCGAGAGAACGCGTTCGGGAATATCACCGTTAGCACTTCCTATTAGCGAGGTTCTTCATTGGCGCGACCGGCCGCCGCAGCCCTCTCGCAAACGATATCGTATAAACGTGTCGTTAATTACTTACACCGTGCCCGCGAGAGCTTCCTACTCTCTCCTGCGAAATGTTCCCCCCCCCCCCCTCCCCCGGTTCTGCTTCCTTCATTCTCATCCTCCCGAGCTACGATCTGCTCGCAACCTCTCTCGTCATGGTGTTACGACACCACGTGCTAAAGAAACAAACGTTTATTAGAACAAAAAAAAAAAAAGATGACAATTGCACGCCGACGACGTTCCTCTCTCATACGAACGCGCGCCGCTATTACTTCTATGCCAGTTAAAGAGGATTATTCCGGCGAATAGTCGGACAGGAAGATGGCCAACCACGACGTCATTTTGCACGATCCTCCCCAGTTTCTCCGGCCAGAGCGAGAGATTCGCCGTTCAATAACGCTCGATCGCACACGGATTATATCGTTCGCCCTCGATCGATTTTTCGTCGGTGTCCTTTCGACGGGAGCGGCGTTCGAGGGTATCGAGGGTTGACTACTCGATCAGTCGACATAATTGGAACAGGCATAAGTGTATGTTTATTGCGCCGGCTCGTAAAATTATGTAGTTTAATTTGACAAATTGGCGATTATGATTAATGAGCATCGGCCGCTAGTTAACGGGACGGTTCCCGTCTCCCGTTTCGTTCGTTATCATCCTGCCAACCAATTATCCGAAATTTGACGATGTGGACGGCGGTTGTCGTCTGCGTGCCGCGATAGTGGTCGCCCGGCTAGCGGAAACTGCGATCAGAATGCCGCCCGAAAGAATTAATATCGTCGATGATAATTATTCGTACATAACATGCGCACGGGGAAATGAGTGAGCTTCAATGATATTACTTGTGAAAGAGATTGTCAATTCGTATAAATAACATTAATATAAAATGTAAAAAAATGTGTAAAAGAAGAAACTGATCTATTTTGCTTCAGATGCATTCTTGTTGTATAATTCGCAAATCTTTTCAAGATTAAGTCTAAACTAAATTGAAAAGAGTTTCTTATTAGCTTTTATTAAATTATATATATTCTGTGTAATTAAAAATGCTAGTTTGCTATACACTTTGTTGCACATTTTTATCTTTCGAAATGAACTATAAATATATATAAATCTGTCTAGTCTACACTACATATCTTCTGAGCATCGACTGAGAAGATTACCACTCTGACCTTGCTTGTCGCTACACCAACTTACGAGATCATAAAAGACCAATCGGGCACGGCCATCACTTTTTTACCAATGGATAAGCGAGCTTCCGTAAAACGAGTTGACAAATGAAAGGAGCCTTAATGCGGAAAACGCGCGTTTTTAGTATGATGCGTTTAAGAGTGCCTACACACAAATCGCCGGTACTATGTTCCACGGAGTGAGGCGCATAGCGAGTCGACGTGATTGATAGTGGTTTGATTCAGTCAGCGGAGTCCGCGAGCACGCCCGCATTTTCCGGCTGATGTGCGGATCATTTATCATCTCCGGCGGAGATCCCGAGGAGATCGTTCTTTTTCTTTCGCGCTTTTCCCTTAACTTTCAGGTCGCGTCCTCATTGCGGCATTAAGCGGTCCGTCGTTGACAGGTTAACTGCTGATCTCAAAAAATGACTAGGAAAATAAAAAAAAAAAAAGAGCTGGTTTCGCCTTTGCTTCGAACTGAAAGTACGTTTTACGCTCCTGTCCTATTTTTGTCCTCGTGAAGAATCGTCGCGAGTCCGATACCGATTCCGGGACGCCCCGCGTGCCCGGTCTGCGGAGTCATGGAGAAGTGTAGCGTAGCCGCACTAAAATTTCAGCTAAATAACTACGCGTGACGCAGGGCGCTTAAGCGCCGAAATGAACGGGCGCTATTAACGATTAAAAACAAAAAAGGGGCAGCGACAGAACGAAAAGAGAGAAAGGAGCAACAAGGAAGCGGTAGAAAAAGGCGAAATATGAGCGCAGTTAATAACACTTTGCGGGAAATAATACTGCGAGAAAGGCCGCTTACCGTGACAAATAACGGCTTTCTCTCTCTCTCTCTCTCTCTCTCTCTCTCTCTCTCTCTCTCTCTCTTCCTTCTCTTCTGCTCTCCCTGCATACTCTCTGCCGCGCCTTCACCCCTTTGTTGCCCCTTGTGTGGTGTACACCCCTATCCCTTCTCCATTCACACTCCGGCTCTGCGAATCGTTTACATTCCCCATGCATTTTTCCGCGACCCTCCATGTGCACGCACTCGAGATGCGTAAACGCAGCTGGTCAATTCCAGCACTCGAATCAATGGACGTGCCAGAGAAGAAGAATCAGGCTGTTGTCACAGGTACCATATCTCGTTTAAATTGATACGGTCATCTATTGAGAATATATCATGATGTAAACATCTCTCCATGTCCTTTTATTTCGTTGAACGAAAACGTTGTAACTAAATTAATTTCTATCCATAAACATAATTGAACGTTAACACAATTTTCATTTAAGGCTTAATACTTTTTGATCAGAATATTGAAAGATGAAAGCCTCCAATAAATAACGGCTTTCTATAAGAATTTCTTTGATAAAAAAAAAAAAAAAAACCTTCTCTAAATTTATCACAGAATTTGAAAGGGTATTCAGTTTCCAAACAACTTGTACACAAAGGATTCCGTAGAATTTAAGAAACTTCCCAATAAAATGAAATATATTGTATGATATCTAATATCGCGTATCGTGAAATATTTGCTTCTGCCTCGTGGTCGCATTTATTCGTTTGTGATGATTGGGTCACACTCGAACGCGACGTAACGCACGGCGGAAATATCGCTCTGGAAATCCGGGTCGGCCAGCTCTCGTCGCGCCGCTCGATTTTGCCTTATCACTGTGGATTTATTTGTTTCCTCCTTTTTTCCCGCTCTCCATCGAACCTCATTAGGTCGTTCGGCACTGTCGACGCGATAACAACGTCACCCGGCGTTCAGCACGCGCCCGTCAGCGCTCGAAACATTCACAGTTGACAGATGTCACGTGCTGGCCCGCGTCAGGCCTGTCACCTGTCAACCACCGGTCCGGACGAATTACGCGCTACAACGAGCATGTGTTACGTCTCGAATAATGCGCGGAAAATTTCAGTGAACTATCATTATATCGGCCGATACCATGCTCGTGTATGTACCTTTGACAGAAAGCTGATGGACAAGCGGAGAGACAGAATACAGTTCCATCGACCAAAGTTTACGTGCGACTCGGCGCGCGCGCGAGAGATAAAACAATAAAAAAATACATATCTATATACATATATATATATATATATATATATATATACGTATGTATGTATAGATATATATATTGCCCGTCGGCGCCCACCAATAATTTTCTATAAAACGTCCGCGTGCGAGCCGAATACTTCCTCGCATCGAATGCACACGCGAGAGAACCGATTATACATTACAGTGTTTAAACCCGCGTGTTAACATGCAAAGAGATAAATCCTATCAAGACAATTCCGCTAACTCATTCCGTTTTGTAAACTGCCCCGTAATTTAGGTGCGCACTTAATTGACTTTCGCTATGATTTTTATCGTGAATTCGAAAATAAAAGGCACCGATGCGTGAAGTAGGGAAATGACAGAAGCCAAACAGATTAATTGAATTAAACTTTAGAAGCGTATTTTTTAAACCAAAGTCAAGTTTCTTGTACAACAACTAGAATCAAAGAAGTAATTATTTAGTAGATTTATTTTATGTTGAAAAATAAAGAACTTAATTGAATTAAATTTAAAGGATTTAAAATCACATAGATTCTATTTTAAATGGAATTCCATGTTTTATCATGCTTAGCAGTTGCAACTGTAGATATCAAGTATAAATATCTCTGATTATCGTCAGGCTTGCAAAATCCAAAAGACGTGCGATTGGTAGCGGGAAGAAAGAAGAAATGACAAACGTTTGTGCGCTGTAGGACATGGCAAACGAGCGACGCCGCCGAAGAAGGTGCCGGGGCAAACAATTTCAAACACCCGGCAACGAACATTACAACGCGATATTACGTGGGATGAAATAATCCAGCCGGCTTCCGCCTCGTGAACAGGAGTAAACGAGGCTCCCGTGCTAATTGCCGCGAAAAGGGTTAACGCCGCTCGCTCCCCGTCGGCTCTCTCCAGCTGGATATCGCCATCCATATTTAATTAGCCGGCTGCGAGTGTTCTTCTTCCCCAGCGAAACGCCCGTGCAGAAGGGATTGGAGGGAGACGGAAAAATCATTACGGTTCAGTCCGAGGTCAATCTAGCCATTTTCGTGCCAGAGAACTCGGAGGCTGTAAGCTTTTTGATCTTCGACGGAAATAGCCGGACGGACAGCTATTCGTTACTCGTTTTATCATCAATGTTGCATTGCAAAATACAGAATACGACGTGCCGTGATATATACGCAGATGTTTCGCGTGTGTTCGACGATGACTTGTAGAAGAGGTTGCGTACACGTGTCTCCGCGCGATTATCGATTTAAAAGCGATTCCTCGATTCCTTCGCCCTCCTTTTGTCTCGCCACGTCCCGTTGCGCCGCTCGCCGCTTCTCCTACCCTTCCCACGTAGTCTTGGATCGGCGATTTATTCGTATCGTCGCCATATCCGAAGCATTATTTCAAAAGGAGTGTCCACACGCCTAGGCGAATCGAGGTAGCGGTGGAGGAGGAGGAGGAGGAGGAGGAGGACGAGGATGGAGACGAAGGCTGTTTCGCGGGTGGAAAAATATTTCTCACGGCGTTTGCGAGCCCGCCCACTTCGGACTTCTCCCATTCTTCCCTTCGTTCTCTTCCACCCTTTCAGGGAACGTTCTCCACCGATGCTTGCGCTTTTCCTGACTTTATTTCACTGGGAAAAATTATCGTCGCGCTCGCGCGCGCTCTTTCCGGCTTTACTGGAATATGTGTGCGTATCTACGCGCATCCGCAGGTGAGTACATACATGTGAGTATGCGTATATATGTGTATGTGTGTATGTGTGAACGACGCAAGAACAATGGCACTGAATTGGCGTCTAACCGGTGAGCAATAGGTGCGTCCCTTTCGTACGAATAAAGGCGCGCCCGTTAATTAATGGCGCCGATAAATCAGCACCCGGAATAATACCCAAGGAGACAACAGGAATAGTTTATAAAGCGGCTGCGGACCGCCGATGCCTTTGCCGCTCGCGCGACGCGCACGGCGACGTCTCCCCGATTGACCTCCATCCGGACGTAAAATAAGAAGAGGTCGCACCCACGCGCGCGCTCGGTGGCTCTCCCCAGAACAGAAGAAACTGTCCGTCTTTATCTGGCTTAGATTAGATCTGCCTGAGATATTTAGCCTTTCCATTTATCTTGATCTACTCTGGAACGGCAAACAGAAAATAAGATGCTTCCGAATTAATGATGTCTACTACGTTCATATCTATTCCTGTTAATCTGATTGTATTTCTACAATATGTATTATTCTGTTCATTCGATCCGACCAGATTTTGAATATTTTAAAACACTTTTACTACATGTATGTGTATATATATATATATATATATATATATATATATATATATATATATATATATTGCCTATACTTTCTTTCGAAGTTTGTCTATTGCTCGTTATGCAATATATCGTTTTTAATGTATAATAATTTACTTTTAATTTATTAATAATTCACACGTAATTATATATAAGTTAAAAAATTATAATATTATTAAAAGCGAAATCTTAGAAGCAAAATATAAAATACTAATCGGTTCTATAGAAAGTCGCAACTTGTATGATATCCGCGGTCATGGCATGTGGATATAGGCTGCACCTCACGGAAGTCGATAAAGAATTATTTGTATCAGATACGACGTCGGTCTTCTGGTTGACGTAACGTTAAAAAAAAGTCCATGGCGATTCTTCAAGGCCCGATATATAGACCGCGCGCGCTGCCGACGTCGTCCTTTTTTCCTGATCTTGACAATTTCATCGGACCCGCGTCGCTCGGCCCAATAATTGAGTTCTTTGTAGCTACGTCTCGCGCGAGTTGTTGCATCTAGGTTATAGGAACTGTCCGGCTGCAAGACACAGAGAGACAGATTAACGGATTATTGTTAGGCCGATAAAACGATCGGCCAAGTAATATCGACGCATCGCCGTCGACCCCGTCAATTCAACCACGTCGTGCAAATTAACTCGTAAAGTTTCAATACGATCGAACACGCGTAAACGAGGCGGAGCATTATCGCGGGGGTAGCGAGATGAGATGAGAATTGATATCGTTGTGGCCTATGTGGCGGGTTTACGCTTTTTTCACGACCTTCGCTTCCTTCCAACCCCTCATCTAATTCACTCCTCGGGGCCCGCTTTTCGATGGTGGGTAGAATCGCGCGCCACGGCGGGCGAATTTATCTTAAACGCAAAGTGAACCGAACGCGCGGCGGCCTTTGATATACGGTCGCGTAATGTCTATATTTTTATTATTTACGGACCGCGAGATAAGTGAGAGCCTCCTCCTGCCCCGATCCGTACCCCCCGTTCCCTCTGCCAGCAGCCAAGCAGCAGGCGGGGCGTGTATGGTAGCAGCGTGATAGAGTCCACGGGGCAAGAAACGTGGGCATTCATTTTGCAAGCTCGACACACATTGGTAACCTCTCAGCCCGAAGCTACCCTCTCTCTCTCTCTCTCTTTCTCTCCCTCTCTCTCTAGGGCTCTGTCCTCTCTGTCTCCCATTTCTGCCGCGGTCCTCTCCTTCTACCCCTTCCCATGGATCCCACCACCGCCGCCACCGCTGCTGCCATTGTATCGAAATATCACGCGCCTATAAATCACCGTGAGCACCGCATATTATACCTCCGAACTATTCGCGAGGGGTGGCGGCAGCGGCGGCTCTCGATGGGCGGATGGGGTGGTACGGGGCCGGCGCTCGATCGAAACTGACGCGACGTCGATTATTTTATTTCCCTCCGCAGAGCCGCCGGGTTCAGCCAACAGATGGAAATCAAACACGCGGGTCTGTCGCGCGATTCGCTCGTCGGATAGTCATAACTCGTGATGAGAAACAGGGATGCCGAGTAAGCAAACTTTTTTTCAAGCATGCTACTAGTCATTCTTTCACACTGCAAGATCAATGAATTGTACATATATTCGAAATAATTCTTAATATTTATGAAAATATAATATTTAGTAAAAATAATTATCCGGATAAAACAATGCGTCAGGTTTGACGCAATAGATATAGAAGAAAATAAGCAATATTAAAAATATTTTTCACGATTATACAGTTCCTGTATGATTCGCGTTGTAATTTATATACTGTAATCTACATTGCACAAAAATTTTAGAATCGTATTAAAAATGTTTTGTATACCACGCGTGAAAAATTGTAACATTTATCAAGCATTTAAACTGAAATTTATACAAGACAAATGCAATAAAAATCTTATTAATATAACCTTAAACCTTATTATAGACTAATCAGTTTTATTTTAATAAAAGATACCGTTTCCTTGTTCTCATTTACAGCGGATAAGCTATATGAAAGATTTATTGGGCACTTTAACAACTCGTAAATATTAAGCAAATCAAGCCTGTTAACGTTCGTTTAAGTCTTTTCCTCCCTTTCGTGGCCATAATCTTGTAGCGAGTTTCTGTTTCGCGAGAGAAAACGCATTTCCCAAGATAATCGGTCGCGCTATCGAAACCGCCCGGTGTCCCAGGCTAAGATTTATAAGGATAGTTTATTGTTATTCCACCCCACTTGGTTTTATGGGTCTTTTCGATGCGCGCCGTAAGGACGCGTAGTGGGAAAGGGGGTGAGTCTGATCCACGGTGGTCGAAGGGGCGAACGTCGTCCAGTTTCTTTCGGAGCTTTCCTCCTCGAAGCTTAAACGCCCCCCCCCCCCCTCTGTAGCATCACAGGGTTGCCAGTCGCGCGGTGATAGGGACGAAGACCGCTTGCTCGAAGAGAAAGGACGGGAAAAGCCAAATGGTACCGATAAAGGCTATTCGGAAGGGAGGATGCCATATATCTTTTTAATTAGCGCGAGTTATAAATTAAGATGTCCGCGTACATTATTGCGATACCACGGGCGAATGATAGAAAAACGTAAGTGGCATTTCACCGAATTCTATTCTTAAAATCACATAATCTCAGATTCTTTTAAAAATTATTAAAAATAACAGTATGATAATAATATATATTAATTATCCTTTTTTTTGTAAAAAGCAGAAATTTTTTACTCTTAAATAGTTTTTCAACGAAAATAATGAGAAAAAATTGCATCTCTCTTTCTCAGATGTCTTTATCAACGAAATAAAATCTATCCTAATATGAAATGTATATTTCATGATGCAAATGTTATTATTGCAAAGCAAAACATTATAATGTTACTTCAATAACTTCAGTAATTTTTACTAAGTCATCTTGTTTGAGTTTAATCCAACAAATCGATCTCTCAACAGGTTGTGCGACGCGCTATTACATTTAAACTTATGTAGCGAACTTATTTCTTTGTTAGCCGTGCATTTTAATTAATTCTGTCTTTGCAATTCGTCATCTTCACGTACCTAAAAAATTATTTAAATCTTTATTGATCAAGCGTAGCGTTGAAAAAAGCAACGCAATAACGGCGCTCGTTCGACCGCTGTTTCCGCATTAAAAAAATTGGCAAAGTGGAAGTACAAATCATCGAGCGACTACCGGTCATTCGGAAATGTTGGAGTAGCCGAAAGAGGATGGGGACAGGCGAGTGGGGTTGAACAGGGGCGAGGAAGGGTGGTGAGCATTTGCAGTAACAAAATGCGAAGCGCTGCACGCGTTAATTCCCGTCCATAAAAGCCATCGACAAATCAAACCTTCGACGTGATTCACTGCCGGCATAAATACAACTAGATCAGCGTGTGTACGAGGAACGTGGTATGAGCGATGGGTCGACAGGCGTTTGCACCCCCAACCCCGTCCACCACCTCCTCGCGCTGCAGTCGCAGTCGCCGTCGCCGCCAATGGCGCGAGCCATCCTCAAACAACGCGGCAGCCCTCAAAATATTATGTCCTAATTTCTATATAAATCTATTATCGATAAATTATTACGGCGTTGTATTGAAAACATTTATACGTGCAATGTAAATAAACTTTTATCAGCATGACTCTTCCTAAACATTAATTTTAGTAATTTTGCATCACAAAGTATATTTCATCTGAAAATTAATTTAATTATAAAGGCAAACTTGTATAACTTAGAAACAACGAAAAATGAGTAGCATTTATTTATAATATTTATCATTTGTTATTATATTAAAAATTTGTAGTACGTGTAAGTAGTATTTAATGAAAAAGATTTGAAATATTATTATATTACGTATTTAATATGGCACATAAGAAACATTTTGTAAGACTATTGCAAAAAATGTTTGATGCATAATATTTCACTGTAGAAGATTCGTATTAAAGATAAAGGATGGGAGATAGCGGGATAAAGGCGGAGATACGAGTCTTTCTTTAAAATACGCGCTTTCGAGAACGTTTACTCGCCGCAGCGCGCGCCCGAATGTCTCTGAAATATATTGCATTATCGTTGTCCTGTTTATGCACGCTTTTAAGGACGCGCGCTTTTAAGCGCGTTTTAATTCACGCGCACGCTTTGAGAAAGCGTTGGTAACGCCCTCAATTGAAATTGTTAAGCTCCCCGCGTTCCTAATTCAAGCAAGCGGATAAGGAAGGTACGTGGGCCGCGATAGCATCGACAATGTGGAGCGTAATTATTCGGGAAAGATGGCACTTTGCTCGGCATTTTGTCGCCTTGGACCCCTAATGGCCGGTGGTTGATAACAAGGTTTACGGGCCAGACAACGCTGTCCACTGAGAGATGTTGACAGCGGCTTTCAACCTTCCTACACCGAGGCTAGCTCAATCCGATCACGAGGAACACGTTGGAATTACTTGACTTTACGAAGCCTGCCCGTGCAAATCCGCACGTCGGTCCACGGAATCAAAAGTATCAGCTTGATGCATTAGCAAGAATTTCCTTGTTGTAGAATAAAGCAGAGCACATTTTACATTTATAGGAATTCCAAGAAAAGATTACGGAAACCGTAATAAATACACTGTGTAGGATAAACCAGTTAATGTTGCATAGTTTTGTACATTTGTGATTTTTTACAATTAAAAGAAACATTATATAAAAATTTTGTTATTAAATATGTATCAACATAATTAGTAAAATACTGTACACATCTTATAACGATAAATATTTTTAAAAAGTTTTTAATTTATTTTATCCAAAGTTGTCAATAATTCAACTAACAAGCGTGTTAAAAATATTTATTTCACAATTCGTGAAAAAATTCACAAAATAAAATTAATATTTGTACGATATACGCGTGATGACATTTCCAATTATTGATTGTAATTCTCTCGATAGTCATACAAATTATGACCTTAAATTTTCGGGGAAAATGAGTAATAATCGGAATACAACGGTGATCGGATTAATAATGGTCAGCTTATATTTAAATTCTTTAAACAAAATACATCGCACTGCCGAACAGCTTATCACATTTTTCAACAGTCTAGTTTTATTCGGCAAAAAGCGTATTGCACGACTGTTGCAATGAAAAATTAATTCATTTACTCTTAAATTTGATCATCCATGTTTTTATCGTTTTAATATCAAGTTTCATCATACATTCAAGTCTCATTCTTTCCTTAAACATAGAAACTTCCACGAATGTTATCATCTATATTTGTACATTCATCGCGTATGATTGACATTGATGTTCGCAATTTTCCATATTTAAATATTGACAAAATGCTTAGTCAGAATAAGAAAATTTAGATAATTCTTTAAATCTTCTGGTGCAAAACTCAAGTGCAATTTCTAATTATTAGTATATATATATTTTTCATATTGAAATTTACTATAAATATTATCAAACAGTATTTACAAAAATAAATGTTATCCATTCGCGGTAAAATGACAATGGCAAAAACAACCGGGGACCATTTTAAAATTATTAACACACATGCAAAATCGAAAGTACACAATGTTATCCACTAAACTGGGATATGTGCAGGAAGAATGGGTGTATTCATAGAAAGTTTAAGGAGTA
The DNA here is from genome assembly GCF_055798465.1 of Pogonomyrmex barbatus. Classification (NCBI taxonomy): domain Eukaryota; kingdom Metazoa; phylum Arthropoda; class Insecta; order Hymenoptera; family Formicidae; genus Pogonomyrmex; species Pogonomyrmex barbatus. The sequence goes on from NW_028297160.1 coordinate 1,720,748, forward strand.
ACGTCGACGCTCGCAGCCGACTGGTTTTGCGGGTAGGAAAATTAGAATGTGTCCCGGTTATTACGGGCGGCCGCGAAGAATTAGCATACAGTAGCGAGCGCGTATACGTGGTCAGACGTGTTGCGCGACACAAGAAGAAGGCTTTCGTGCTAATCCCTAGTGTGGCACTAAATGAGGTGGTGGATTTGTTGGAAAGAGCTTATACTTACCCGAGGGGGCAGAGAGAATACGCAGGAACCGCGGGAAATATGACTAGAACAGAGAAAGAGAGGCAGAGAGAGAGAGAGAGAGAGAGAGAGAGGGGGGGGACGCGTGATGGTGGCTTCTCGTGAAACTCCGAAGCTCGTATCCACACGTGGGCTAAACAACAATAGGATGATCCAGCCGGGATTACGCGATCCGACGAGGGAAAGGCTCATGGTATCGTTGTTACTGCTTTTCCGGTGTTACGATATCTGGTGCATGGTTTAATAATCGCACGTCTGGCAAGACGTTTCGGTGGCGATCGCGTTGGAAAGCTACGAGTTACTGTTTCGAGTATTACGAGTATCTGCCTGCCGAAATCTGAATCGTCGAGAAACAGTTTAAAAATAATTTCGATAGCAACAGAATGCAAATAATTATAATGATATATGGCATTTGTGTGATAATCGATAACGTAAGAAATCGTTTATAAAAAAGGTGTCAATTTGAGTTAATGTTCTTAGTACGTATTTTGCATTGTGTGATGTATGTATTTGATCTTTAAATTTACACTAAATATCATTATTTTTTTATACTGCAAAAATAAGAGTAAATCTAATCGATAATATTTTCAATTAATTATAACGTTAACAAATTCCGACTTCTCAACGTAGTCAATTGTACAAACATAATTAATTTTTTTCTACTTGAAGAATTATATATTTCTTCCAACACGAGCACCACTCCAACTTTCAATTTAAAGATAAGAAACGCACATTTTAAATACATGTGTGAACGCGGCTCTGTTTTACAATCGGAATCGCGTCAGTGAAACAGTTAGTCGAACGAAGCGTTACGAAACGTTTCCGCGATTTCGAGGTGAAGCCACACGCATGACCGAGCGGCTGGTGGAGGCGCCGGGCGATTTAGTAGTCGACGTTATACCGGTAATAGATACAGAGGGAGACAGAGAGACGAAGAGCGGGTAGGAAAGGACGGGAGTGTGGAACAGAGAGAACGGAGCCGAGCGTGGAGGTAGGTACACAGTGAGAGAGCCGGGTGGTGACGTTGACTAATGATGGTGGTGAGAGAACACACTCCAGTCTAACCCGACCTGTTGCACCCCCAATAAACCCCGTCAAACGACGTGCCGCTAAATAGAATCGCGCCGCGTCTTTCGACCCCCTGACTGATTCACTCTGACACTCCGGAACGCGAATCTGCACTTCGAAACTGGGGCAGAAGATATTCTAGCGGGCTGATTAAAATTTAGGTCGCGTTCTTCCCGGGACGTCGAATCCACGTTAAGGACGGAGAAAACTTTCTTTAACGCCTACTCGAATGTATCTTACGCTTTTCTTACCATTCGTTCATCGAAGGAACATGAGCAAGAAATATATCAGCTTAAAAGGAGAAACGTACTGATAAACTGTCTTTTCCCATTTTTTATATTATATTTAATTTAATATTTTCTTGGTATACTTATTATATTTGAAAAATGTTTGTGTATATTATTATTATTTATACTTTTATGTATTTTATTACGTAATAAAGATAATTTTTCCTAGTTTATGTAATAAACTTAAATATAAAGTAATACAAAATTTTTTAAATTAGGAAGCAAGAATATGTACTTAGAATATGTACTTTATGTTATTAAGTAAATAAGGAAGAAATTAAATTCTACATTAAATATTTATTAAATAAATTAATAATTAAAGTTATTAAAAAGTAATAATTATATAAAACAACAAGATTTATTGAGAGAATTTATTATAATTATTTTGTTCTATATTTGTAAAATTTAACTTACAAAAATCTTATAACTTCTTGTGATGAATAATTCAACTCATTTATTGAAACAAACGTTAATTTTATAATCAGTCTTTCAATATAGCTTTTTAATATGATCTAACATCACGCACATCCGATGATGCTAGAGCATTATATATACTTGTCATACACTTTCTTTCACTCCCGAGCAACAAGACTGATGGCTTTTCGAGCAGCCGTGAGTTCACAGCATCCGTGGAATCGTGACGAGTGTCACGATAACCTCTCGGCATCCTCGATTCCCTTTTTCCTTCTCGCAAAAGCTAGAAGGGAGGAGGGGGGGGGGGGGGAGGGGGGATAGACGCGGCGAGTGCTTGTCGCAAGACGAGCGAGCGCGGTGACGTGGAAAATTGTCCGATTATTCGCGGTTAGATAAAGAGCTTCTTCGGGGGTGGCAGCGGGCTTGCGACGAGAAAGAGGAGAAGACAGGGGACGCGAGGGAGCGTCGACGGCATCGGGCTGGTTCGTGACATCCCCGTGTGCCGGGAGTGGCGGTCGCAGTCGGTGCTGGAAGGTCGTACCGGATGAAAAGCCGAGTCGACGGACTCTCATTCTGGAAGGCCTGGACGCACCCTCAAGCACCCTCCAACGCGGATTCAATCCCGGAGATCCACGAAATAATCATCCGGTGCTAGTTCATCCCTTCGCTTGCAGGAGTCTCTTGCGAATGGTTCCGTCCACCGTCTGGCCAGAACGAGACGTCTGTCGCTCTTTCTTCCCTTTCTTCCACACTAATACCACGTCCTTCAACTCCTCTTTCTCTCTCGTTCACTCTCTCTTATTCGTTTGCTCCTTTCTCTTATTATCCGCGTAGAACTTGTCAATTCTGAGATAAAACGACGATATCGAGCGCACGGATTGCATTGTCGGCTTCGTCTGGATCTTGCGCGAAGGACATTGGTACTTCTTGTTCTTGATATCGCATGTCCGAATCTTAAGTAGTGTCGGGCATTGTCCGACTTCCGATTTTCACCGCGAGTGTAATCGGCCGTTAATTGTATATTCGGAAAATTAGGAGCAAATGGTAATTGGTTGGTTATTAACGATACGAATCCACTGGTTTCCCAAAAAGACATTTCGATCCGATTCATACCTAAACAATTAATTGCGCAAAATTTAATTGCGCTTACATGAACGCTGAATATAACGCAACAATCTAATTAACTCTAATCTAATTAAAATCCGCACTATTAGAATTCCACCTCACTGACGCCGACAATTGCCAATGAGAAAGACATACCGACTCCCAAAGAGAGTCAAAGGGAACGCTAGTAATAGCAAACACATATTCTCCACACAGGTTCAGCACCACCGTTACAGGCTGCCATAATCCGAATCCAAATAACGTCGAATAAATATTCCTCGGCTCTTCGATGACTTCGATACTCCCCGGACATCATTTCCCTGGTTCGCATTCAAAGAGAAGGGAATTCCGATGTAGATACGGAAAACGTAAAGGGAATACCGGAGTCGCCCTGGAGATCCTTTCGCTTGCACAGTTCTTAAAAAGGTCGTCCTCCACGATCCCGGTCCCTGCACGAGGCATCCCTCCACGCCGTGCTTTCCTCCGCGAATTTTCACGAGGCCACCGTGTTCGATTCTACGAGCGCCGGGGGAACGGCGTTACGGTACGCGATGCGCATTTCGAATCGCCACGCCACGCTCGTCGTCCTGCCGCGCCGCCGCCGCGCCGCGCCGCGCCACGCCGGTCGGCTTCATGTACTTACTTGCCAGGTACGTGTACTACCTTGTTTACCACGCGGTCTTACACACCCTCCTTGCCGCATGGCGCCATTGTTCTGAAAATCAAGAAATGTGTCACCGGCAGCGAGGGTAAAAAGCTCGGGAGCCGGGAGTCGTCGTGGCGTTGTCAGGCCCAGGAGAACGTTACTCTCCTTTCTTCGCTCCCCCTTTCTCATTCACCCTCTCCCTTTCTCCCTCCTCATTCTCTCTCTCTCTCTCTCTCTCTTGCTCTTGCTCACTCCTCGTCTCTTCTCTTATTCTCTCTCTCTCTCTCTCTCTCTCTCTCTCTCTCTCTCTCTCTCTCTCTCTCTCTCTCATCCGCCCGCGCATCCGACCGGAGGAACCCGTGCCCGGTTAACGTTTGAACGGTAAATTATCTTGAAGACTTAAGCCCGCGTTAGTCTAATACCGAAATCCCAGATACTCGTCCTCCTTGGAATCTTAATTTCGCACCGCGCTCCCTCGACCGCACATCGCAATATTATCCCCGCTTTGGACTTCCGGTCTGTTTCCATCGAGGATCCACGCATTTGTGCATCCTGCTCCGAAAGTCTCATGACGTTCTACTATTGACGTCTACTATAAAACTTTCGAGAGAAAATGAAGAAGATAAGAATGAAATTTAAATACTGAAAGACTATATATATAACTTCAAGAATTTAATTCTTGATTTTCGTATTGTCTTATGCAATTCGTATCTCTACATAGAAAAAAAATAAAGGTAAATGATATTAAATCATCAAGATAAATATTCTCATAAAACACATAAATGATGAACAACATGTACATAACTCAAATATTTCACCATAATTTACTGTTAATTGCATTTAAAAATGCATATTAAAATATATAATTGAAATTTGAATCCTGTTTGTATTTAATAACAATGTTTATACAAATAAATCTACACAGGAAAAAAATTAGTCTTAAATTAAGATTATATATTCTCATATATAAGCAAGAATATTATAATTTTCTTAGAAAAATTTTACTCTTGATTTGATTGAATTTGTATTGATGCGAATATTACTTTGGCTCAACTGATGATTAAAAAAATTTGAAGAAGAAAATATGAATCTATATGAAGATTATAATATTCTTGCGAATATATAAGAATATATTTATACTTGCATCAATGCAAATTCAATCAAATCAAGACTAAAATTTTTCTAAGAAGATTATATTTTTGCTTATACATGAGAATATATAGCCTTGATTTAAGATTATTAATTTTTTTTGTGCAGACGTAAACATTATTATTAGATACAAACAGGATTCAAATTTCAATTACGTATTTTAATATGTATTTTTAAATGCAATTAATAATAAATTATGATGAAATGCTTGAATCATGTATATTTTGCACATATATTCCTTATGTATTTTAAAAATCCGAATGTGATTTCGAATTTACTGCGATGAATCCGTGACGAATGTTTAGTTCATTTCCGTGATAATAACGAAAATTTCATTGTCCACTAAAAGTGGTATAAGCTTCGCATTGTCGTCATTCGCGCTGCAAAACCGCTGCAGCGAGAAGGTGCAGACGGCCGTACGATAAGAAGCTGCTTCTTCAACGGATAGGAAATCCGTGCCTTCGTTAAGCTCCTACATGTATATGTATATACAAGGAGATGGGAGATTCGCGCTAGCGCATAACATTATAGGTAGAATGCTGCTAGCGGGTTAGTCGTTATTAGTCGAAATGCTAGCTGAAAGTGGTTAAAGCAGGCGATTCGTATGCCGGTCGGTCCTTCCATCTCGTGGAATCGCGCGTTTCTGTCAGTCACAATGGCCGAGCGAGATTGCTCCCGCGGGAGAGCACGATGCCGCCTAATCAGAAATTAAATCTTAACCTTAATTCCTCCTGAAACGGGCGAGCTCTCACGCTAAAAGAATTCTCGATCGATCTCGTCGAGAATCACGAAGATCGCGGGTCCGTGTTTCTCTCCTCTCGAAATTTCTCCGCACGAACTTAGACGGATATTCCGCGACTTTGGAATTTCGCCGAATCGAGATACGGAAATGGGAATTGCGACGCGTAATAGTATTATCGCAGAAATAAATCTGCAAATGTACCACGAATATTAAAGTAATGTATCCATAAATTAACGTATGTTTAATATTTCTTACTTAATGCGTTTAAGTATGTGTGATAAATGTGCACTGAATATGCACAATAAATTCGGCACAATAATAGTACATATAGGATTAAAAATTGTTCTTAGATCATCTTAATTTATTCATTTTAATGAATCAAAATATTCTAGTTATCTACAATATTTTTATATGATTAATGCGCGATACATATATCTGCATGTTTATCTAATACAATTTTCACAGATTATTATCTCTTAAACTAAAATAAAGTATAATTTATCACTCACTGATGCGATGCGTTGAAGCGAAGACTTTATTGCAAACAATAAATTTATTTTAAAATAACGCTCAAAACCATTAACTTCTTCAGAAATAAATTTTTTAAATTAGAAAAAGTATTTAAATGTTTGTTTAGTTATATTTTATTAAATTTAAAATCATAGAGAAAAATTAAATAAAAACGGACCAAATTTTTAAATAAATAGTTAAAAGTACTGTAATAAATATTAATTTGCTATATTATTTTCTCTTTGTCAGAAATATTAAACGAAATGTATATATGTACGCTAATGTGCCTGAAGGGATAAATACATAAAAATAAGTACATATATCTATAATAATTATAAATTTATAGCGCTTTATAGATAACAAATAAAATAATAAATATTTTTATCCTATAATCGCTGCCTCGTCTCTTGATGCCTTTTTGAGTCTTTTCGTTCTCTCTTATCAGAACATTAGAACATTAGAATATTATGTAACATTAGTATATCGTAGTCTTTGTAACACTCACGATATTAATTGTATACAATGCGCATTTTATTACATAACAAAAAAATTACATAAAAAAGAATGATCCGCTTGATGTTCAGAATATTTTATAAATTAGCGCAATGGATAAAATCTGAATAAATCTGAAATGACACTGGATTTTAAGTTATAAAAACGTTACATCTATGCTATATATATATATATATATATATATATATATATATGCTATTAATAAGTAAGTTTTCTTTTGTGTGTGTGTGTGTGTGTGTGTGTGTGTGTGTGTGTGTGTGTGTGGTGTGTGTGTGTGTGTGTGTGTGTGTGTGTGTAGTGATTTACGACGATATTATTTATTCGACAACGCTCAAATCTAATATATATATTTTTTACATTTTATTTTGAAATCCCACAAATTTCAATAAAACTAATTTTGCAGATCGACATATGAAATTATTGAATAATGTAATCTAAATACTAAAAAAAAAATGCGCGTTTATCAATAACATATGCATTTTGCAAGACATATCCACTTAAAATGTTCTTGTTGTGCCCGTCGGCACAAGGGGAGATTCTGATCTAAAGAGAAGGCCATAGGCAAACATTTCATTACACTTTTTGATAGATAAATCGTTTATTCAAAAGAATACTTGTTATTCAATCTTTTGATTTAGATCTTGACGCAACTTGAATTGTTCGGCATTACTTATATGACGGACGCTACTGGCTTATTAGAATTATTCACGTGAGCCGAATGAGCTAATTAATCTAGGCGAGCCGATTAAACTAAGTGAACGGCCTTATTCACTTTTATTTCCTTTTTATCAATCCGCGTGCTTGTGCATGCGATTATGCGGCCTCGGCGTGTCCTCGTGTCGAAACGCTATTTTGACTCGGTCGACGTTTCGACACGGTGTTATCGCGTGTCAGCATCCTTATCGCATTGCACATGAATTCATTGCAATCGGCAAGGGCACGCATTGTGCCTTTAGTTAAATTTATTTTAATATTACATTTTATAAATATCGAGTTAGCCAGAATTCTTGGGATCTGGCTGGTCAGCGGTATGACGGCAATATAGGTTTTACGTAACTTTGATTGCGATACCCGCAACCAACCGCAACATTATATCCTGAATACTTATAATACTTTTAGATAATCCAATGCATCTTAATTCAAGTTTATTGATTGGATGATATCACATAGTATTAATAAAATCGTTATAACGTCATTTTATGCAATTTTTCATTTATTAATCGAATGCTGTGGCTGAAGAAATAATGAAATTGTGACGTGCTTAATTCGTGTTAGACATAATTGTAATTAATCGTAATTTAATATTTTAATATCTGCTCAGCACAGTTTGTATTTTGATAATCTATAAAATTTTCTGCCAAGATTCGTATGTTGCGTTAATTTACAAAAAATCGTGAATTTTTTTAGCCGATTATAGCTTTATACAATTATACTTCTAGCTTGTTATTTATTTATCATAAAATCAGCATTATATGTAAATCTTAGAAATGCTGTGTCATGCGATCACTTTATTTCAGTGATTACTGCGTAATGATGGTAATTAACTATGATTTAAATATTATGCTATAGATGTGCGATTAAAAAATCAGAAAGATATCCAAGCGATGGCAACACAATTATACAATAGAATAACTAATTATTTATTATTTTATTACATTAATATGTATACGTTATACATAAATATAAGTGAAATGAAAAGTATCTTTTATTTATTTAATCAAATTTTTGTGATGAAAGATACGCTATCCATCAATACTTATTAAATTTATTAATTAATATTTACTTTCATAAAATATTAATTTTATTCTATGATAGTTTATCAGAATTCAATAAATTTCTTGATTACTTACCTTTTTCTAGAGAACCTCTAAATATCGGACAAAGACTAAATTTCAAAATCTGTTTTCATACGATCGGCAACGTTACGATTGGCAAACATACGGCCGCGGGTTGAGTTGATTTCGCGAATCTCGCGAGCGAGCGCTCAAGTTATTGGTAATCCGCGCAAGAGGATTCACATTCGATTTTATTTCACGGTTTCCTTTATGCGAAAGACGTAGGATTTCTATTAGCTTTGTGCCCTGGTTAGATTGAATAGCCGCAGGCTTCTGCTGGCATACGCTCGCGACTCCTGTTTCATTTACAAATGTATTTCCCTCTCAGACGGAACTTTCAATTTAGCCGGATGCTTCCTACGGATGGCAGGGAATGCGTAGGCGGGGGCCCTTCCATACACACGATTCGTCTGCTTAGAAGGTAGCTTCCCTCTCCAGAAACAAGTCGAAACGACAAACGAACTGCCCTCTATGATCGGTCGTTTTGTATACATACGTATTTCCTATTCTACGAACAGATTTATTTGTGGTCAGGCGGTAATTGTTTTCGAGAATGCGTAAAATTGAAATTTCTATTGTGGATCGCTTTATAAAAACTTTATATTACCGATATTTGGAATGATATAATAAAAATATTGATTATAACATTTAATTGCTTTATTATACAGACCATGAATTTTATCTTAATTGATGTCTCTTTAGCTTTTTTATTGTAATATGCAAATGTAACATTATTCCATTATTATATTTATTATAATTAATAAAAGATATAATTTATAATGCGACTTTTAAATAAATTGTAATTATAATTGTAATTGTCCGTCTTTTTCCATCACTTTAATATCAGAAAAAGAAAATATATATACATATATAACAGTAAATTTATTTTCACAAATTTATTTTTTCTTATATGAATATAATTTTCTTGTAGATTTTCCATGTAGAAATGAACATTGCGCGTTAAAGATACGCGATAAATCGGGCAATCGGGGATGCGTATTCGTATCCAACCAAATTCACAATTTCGATTCACTCGATGCTTGGTACACTCGAGGAGACACTGAAAAAGTTTGCAGCATCGTCGGTCGGTGGGATGGTTTCACGAGAGACCGGCGCCGAGTTCCACTGAAAACTGCGTGGCAAGTCCGTCAATTATGAAAGGACCTTTAATAATGAAAGTAGCGGAAGGAGTTCCCTCGGGCGGCATCACCATCTTTCATGCTTACTGCTTAACAGCCAGCGTCTGCAGGCACCGTTTTGTCTGCCGCGGTACGCCCCCTTCCTACGACACTTTCAGTTTGCATCGACCCTTTCTTCGCGTTAACTCACCCTTGTTCTGCCACCGTTGTGATATCGGGTACTTAGTAACTCGCACCGTCATTGCGAATCAGTTTTCGCGAAATCATATCAACGCATCTATATAAAAAAATGATCAAATCAGAGGATAACCTGACTGATCTGCTAAGTGTTAATTGAATTAAACTGTTTTATTAATTTTATGATATTACATAATGTACAATAATAACAAACAAACATATTGATGAACTAATTAAATTATATCTGTAATGTGACATTTATTGAATATATCAAAATCATTTTACAGCAATAAAATATATCGCAATAAAGATTCTGACTTGAGCATCTTTAATACACGATATGCAGAGATCCTTTAATAAATCCTTTAATACGCGTCCGCTGTTCACGGCATTCTCTCCAACCTTCTTCCACCGAGGCGTTTCCTCCTACTTTTGTAAAAAATGAAAATCACGCACGTCGGGGAAATATTCGCAAATGTACGCGCGATGGCCGGCTCGGACCTTTTTTCCGACTGCCTGTTTTCGTAAATCCTCGGTTAATGTTCCCTTCAGCGCGCGACGACACTCGAGACAGCCACGCGGAATGCGTGGCTTCTGCGGCGTCATCATGGGGTAAGCTCCTAGGCATCTGTCCCACGTGGCCCACGAGAAATTTACCGTGCGTAAAAAGGGGAGGGTTACAAAAGATCCGGCGGAGTATGATTGTGAAGAAAGCAGTTAAAGGCAGACGGTGTATTTCACTAAATAAATCTACGCAGCAGATTAATCTCTTCGTTAATGCATCACCATTTTTTTGGATGCAATATTTATACTTACAATGTGATTTAATTCTTCTTCTTCTCTATTATTATTACTTATTGTTTCAAATGATTAATAATTTTTATTTTATATGTATTTTTATCAATTGATTCGTCTGATATTATCAATTAATTACATAAACAGTTTAGTAAATTTTTAATATTAAGGAGAAACACTCTTATCTCGAAACAATTATTTATTATAAAATATTATTATCGGAACATAGCAATAATATAGCACTTTATATAAAATGTTTTTAAGGAGTAGTTAGAGGTAATATAAGGGATGATAGGTCTGAATTATGTCCGAAACATGAAATATTCAAGTTCAATGCTCGATTGAACTTCGATGACGGCGACCAAAAGTAAGAAACATCGCAGTAAAGCCCCGGATCCCGCTCGCTTCCCGTTTCACAACGGGAGCATCCAATATAAACGGGGGGGGGGGGGGGGGAGGGAAACAGGGGAAAGCCGCGGAACGTTTAATTATTTGCGCTATCGCACCAAAGACGGACGATAATCAGATATCGGCAGGGAGTGTCGCGCGCGAATAACTCCGCTTGTGCAAACTCGCCCCTGTGCCATGGGTGCTCGCCCATCCCCGCGCGTCCATAGTCGCTTCGTTGGTTCAGTATATATATATATATATATATATATATATATAGATATATATATAATATGTGTGTGCGTGTGTGCGTGCGTGTATGCGCGCGCGCGCGCGCGCGTGTGTGTGTATTATATATATCAAGTCAATAATTAACACCAGTTACAACTTGTGGGAATAGTAACGGCGTTTATGCTCCCGGGGACGTCGTATTTCAGGGAAATGTGCTCGTGCCGTCGCGCTGTACCGGTCCGTAGGAGCACCACGAGGATTTGTCGCTTAGCGGAGGAGGGAGAGAGGTGGTGGCAGAAGAGGGTGCGAGTTCGAGGCGTAGGTGGTTGTTTGAGAGCATGGAGAGGTAGCGAGATCTCCCCCTTTCTCTCCCCCCCCCCTCTCTCACTCTCTCTCTTTCTCGCTAACTCTCACCGTGCAGTGGAACGAGTACGGGACGGAAGGGGTAAGGTGGCGCGAAACGCTTCTGCTACGGTTAGGTCGCCGGTACCAGATGAACAGATACGGGAATATGGGCGGTGGAAATATAGATTTAGGCTAGAGACCGCCGATGTTCTCCTCATTCCTCCCCTTCGTTGGCGTTATATCTCTCGGTTTCTCTCTTTCACTCTTTCATCCTGCCCGCGCCCGAATGTTCTCCGTTTACACTGCGAGAAGCAACCGTAACACGCGCGCGCACGCGCCTTTTCGTCTCTCGACGTGTGTGTGCACGTACATGTGTATACGCGTGCAGATAGCGAATCCGTGGTCTCGACCGCCTAAGTCCTCAGGTTTACGGCGATTACGATTTCGCAGACGATCTTACACCCCCGCGCGCGACTCGACGTTGGTTGTTCGTATGTTTGGCTTGAGTTTCGGGTTTGCGCGCCGCCACGGTTTCCGAGGCGGTAGAGGAAGAGACGGAAGACGGCGGGTGAGACGGAGGGAGGGAGGGAGGGAGAGAATTGGGCGCAGAGGGTGGCGGCAGGAGCCGGAGGTGATTTACTGCCGGCTTACGGGAGTGTGAGACGACGCCACGACGCTGGATCGCCTATGAACGGGTTAATGGAGCGAGCGGGCCACGCCACCCAACGAGCACGGCTAACGAAGAGGGCCTCCTCTCCTCAAACCCCCTCACCTGACCCAGCCCTCCGCTTCCCCGTCTTCTTGGTTAACTCGCACCCTCACCGCCGACGGCCGCTCCTAATCACTAATGATAACAATATTACCGGCGAAAACCGAGCTAAGACCGAGCCGGGACGTCAGAGGCTGATTTAGTGCTACCCTTAGGAACACCGATCGCGCGCCGCGTCGCACACCGTCGCGAATAACCGACGCCGTTAATCGACTGAGTTTATCAGTGCGGGGTTAGCGTCTGTTAAATCGTTAACTGTTATAACTGGCCTTGAAGGAGCAAATTTTAAAGAAAGAAGAACATTATAAATTATCTTGACTCTAGAGAAATAAATTTTGCAATACAAACGGTGCGATAGCATCTAGGAGTTTCTGTACTAATATTACAATAAAAAATAATTATCAAAATATCATACAATTTTATTTCAAACTTGATCTCACTTAGAATCGTAGTCTTATCTTAGTCTTAGAATATTTCTGTAAATCTTATTTCTATTCATATTTCTAAATAAATAAATGATTTTAAAATTTTTTTAAAAATAAAAGAACGTACATCAACAAATTTAAAATATGCGCTTCAGTCATATTTATGTTCTTTAAATTATATTTCTTAAAGTTAGCTGAATGAACAAATATCTGTGAAAGATGCGCACAGATTTTGTCTAGATTCAATTGGCTCACCTAAAACTTTTGTGACATCAAACATTTTTAATGGCAAAATATAGTTAAATTACAACTTCTATAAAATAAAAAACTTTACATTTAATACATTGGTGTTCTCGTGCAACGAGTTAACATTCATGATATATCGCTCGCTTTAGCGTGCTGGATAATTAATAAAGAATCAGAATGTTGTATTTATGACCGTTTTATCGTTATATCGTCGCGATACTCAGACTTATCTCGACCTTGCGAGCAAACGTATCGCTCCAGTTTTTAACATGTCGCTCGATAGACAACAAGACCACCGGTTTAGCGGACTAAGGGGGGATCGTAGTCGTAAAAGGGTTTCAGGCCGCTGGAGACGTTACACCACGCCGTTAGGTAGGGATGAAACAGTTTGTGCTAAATCAGAGCGCTGGTCGTTAGAGAAGATATAGGGGCTAATTAAAATAAATCTTAGAAAGGAGTAATTATACGTGTATTAGCTGGCCCCGGTAGAACGGACGTGATGGACGACGCAGCAGCAGATGTACCCAAACGGCTCTTCATTCCTACATTTTCCTTATTGCTGGACGGACACGTTGCACCCACTACGTTCTGTCCGCGCCGTCCTCCCACGCCCATCCCTCGGATTAACCCCTGTGTCTCGCAAACGGCATAAACGGCGGCCGGCTTGTACGCGAGAATCGCGCGAAATTATTTCTGCCAAAATCAATTCGTCGAAATATCCTCCGCTCGCTGCCTTTTGAGCTCACGGACAATTAGAGTTTAGCCCGCAAGCCCAATTAGTGCCTGATCAAAGTAACATTTATCCACGGCTCTTTACTTCCGTTCTCATTAAGCTCATCAGTGCATCGGATGGGCACGTGTTCATGGCGCGATATTAATTTACCTTTGAAAGCTATCGAACAGGCGCGATTCGCAAATTCGAGCGACGACTCGCCAAAATTCCCAATAAAATAACCCAACTTCGACCGCCACCCCCTCCGCCCCCCGCCGCCCGGACGCGCCGTCCTGCACGGCCAATCCCGCCTACCTCTGTGTCCCTCTCCCTCTGTGTGCCAGGAATCAGTGAACTCATTATTACGATAAACTCGTATACATATTTATCGCGATGCATTATTACTCTTTCGCCGACGGTCCAGCGCGGTCATCGATTGTGAATTTCATTTGGCGACTTAATGTACCGAATAGTAATGCCGTGCCGTGGTACTTTTCATTAACGCGCACGCTGTTTACGGCAATAAGCCCAATTAAAAGCGTTGTCGACGTAAACGTTAAATCAACGGCGTTATCGCGATGTGCGAACTCAAGCGGCGAAATATCGTTTCGCGCTTCTTTGCAGTCGGAGAGAGAAGGACGTGAAAAGGAGTGAAATTGGGCAAATAAGGTGTATGAGTATGCGCGCGAAAATGGAGCTGCAAAAAAATAATTCAATAGCTCGAGCCTTCGTAGCCTATCGTATCCAAAGTTTGCCAAACGTGAGTTAATCCTTTGTGCTTTTATGAGCGATATCTAGCGTTTCTTTTCGAGATTTTCTTCCTGCCATCCGGTGAAAGGAATACGAATACATTTAAAAACAGATTATCCAAGTTATTAGATGTATACAAAATTTACAATCAAGTCGAGATAACGTCAAAAGTACGTATCTACACAAAGATTTAAAACGTTGCTTTTTATTTTCTTTCTAACAGTTTTCGTGCTTATAAAGTAACTCTGATAAATAGCTTCAAACACAACTGTACTAGCCGTAGCTATCGTTCGTACTTATATTCGAGTTTGCGCTATGAAGTTTACATTATCTTTTATTTATTGCATCAGTGATACAATATGGGTTGTGCTTCTTCCCGGTGTTTATCGAAATAATGCTTTAGCTTGCGTTCGGTCCGGTCAGCACCAGCTGTAGCGCTCATTGCCTCTAATATCAATAAATTTGCAGGTGCGTTGCGCAAATGGCTAGGCACAGTGCGTGCATCAGTACAAACGAGTTTAATTCGGCCGAAAACATATGTGTAATTACATAGTCCTTCCTAATGCGATAAAGATTGGCTTCCTAACAATCACCATTAAAATGCGAGTTAAGTTATGGCTGGTCGTGATTTGTCTAAAATTCACAAGGATTCCGCAACAACAACAATAACAATAATGATAATATACCTTATAATATGCCATAAAATTAACGCCTGAAGCATTATTTCGTTTTGCTCCTGTTTTGATGTCGATCCAAACGCATTGATATCCCTTTGAGTTGATATAATATCCACATTATCATCATTATTATTATTAGTATTTACGTCACTCAGAGAACTGCTGTTGTCATACTGTTTTGTAACATTCATAATTTATTAAACAAGTTGTGACATACTGTATCATCGATATTTGTCAAAGAGCGAAACAGCTTAAAAGCTCCGCTATAGATATATTTTACATTATATTATTTTTATTCCTGTATAGTGAATTTCGTATACAGAACGCTACACATGTATCATATTTGATTTAAGTACTTTAATGTTTTAATACAGCAATTTTTGATAAATATAAAAAGAAAGAATTGTCATATTTTAATTTTCAAAAAATGAAAATAACGTTCTATAAATCTACAGGATAATTTCATTTAATTACGACGAAAAATGTAGACATGATTTGTACGATTACGTCTGGTTAGGTCTAATGCATCTTGCGTACAATAACGTCCGTCTACAGCAAGTTGACGTTACGCCAGAACCTCACATTCGCTCTCATCTCGACGGTTTCTCCTCTCCGCAAAAGGAACTCTCCTAATCAGGTCTGACTCCGTCCCTCTACAAACTCTTGTCTCTGTCGTCGCGTTCGCGGACGTAACGGTGAACATGTCGTGGCGTTAATGTCGATACGATGACGCGTGTGTGCTGCACGAGCGAGCGACCAGGACACGTGCGTCGAATGGCCGGCGAGCAGCTCGGCGCAGGCGGGCATTAATGCCCGCCGGACAAACGAGAGAGGAGAGGCAAAGGGGTCAGAGCGAACGAGCAAGGGTAGGTACAGTAGCGCGGGGGCGGCGGACGGTAAAGAGGAGAAAGATAGACCGGCGGATCGGGGGGCGCGAGCGAGAAAGAGCGAAGGGGATGCGTGGAGGCGCGGGGGACGTTATTGTTATCTTAGATTTATAGTCATAACGGATGGTACTACCTCGCTAGCCAGCAACCCCGAGCGGTCTTATAATCACCCTCCTCCTACACCTCTTCCACCTACGCCCTCCCTCGTCTCCCTGCATCCTCGACCATCCAGCCGACCCCCTCCGCCTCCCCCCTTCCCGGAGTCGAGCTCGCCCTCGCGTAGCGCTCCAGCCGCAGTTTAAGTGATTTGCGACGCGGTGGAGCCGCCATGCAGATCCTTTTGCCTGTAGCCACCCCTCCCCCTGCGCACTTCTGTCCCCCGAACGCCGCTACCTCGACGACCCTCCGTAGAGAGCGATGCCGCGGGTAAAACGGGCACAGCTAACCACCTCCTCCCCCTTCTCGCGCCCGCCGCCTCCGCGAGGGATTAAGTTCGCCGCGGACGGCACGAGGGGAGGCGAACGGTGTCCGTCGCTGGGCTGCCCCCAAATTATTATACATTGAGCAATAACGCGAAAGTAGTCGCCCAGTTCCGTGGGTGTCGTCTAGATGAACGAGTTCTCGCCCGATGCGGCCACCAAGTTCCGCGGATTGCAAATGCTCGACCCGTCCTTGCGAGAGTCTCCCTCGTGAATTCGAACAGAATTGGATGTAACATCCCTTTGCTCGCTTTACGCGTAACGATACCGTCGTAAATTGTCGCGCGAATCTCACCAGGATAAGCTTGTATCGCTCATATAAAGATCACTTCGATCGTTAACCCTTTTGTACCAGCATTGTTCGTGATGCACGTATTTTCTTCTCATTTATACATTATATTTATAGACATTATATTTTATACTTATATTGAAAATAATTAACATTTATTTCTTTATTTTGATGAATATATTTTGAATTGCGTAATTCTTATTATAGAACTACTCCAAAAAATTTAAATCCAATTTAGTTAAGTTTTGATAAATGCGGATGAATCTAAAGTTAAAAATAATATATTTTTATTAACAAATCATTTTTGTAAAAAATATTTTTATAAAGGAGATTTATGATTAATATCTATGTTAAAAATGGCCAAAGTTCACCTCATCATTGAAATTAAAAATATCTCAAATTTATAAATTTTATATTTTTATAATGACATATAAAACGCGATATAATATGAGATATTAAAAGTCGTATTAAACGCTTGCATTCAAAAATTTAAAATTAAACTTTTAAACGAGCATCACGAACAAATTCGGCGAAAATCTCTTTATAAAATTTTATAATTTTATTTTGCATACGCGCTGTACCAAGGGAAATGCGATAAATAATTGCGTGCAAAATCTCCAATCACATATTCAGCACCAACAAATGATAATGAACTCGACAACACCGATCATTTCCGTGTTAGGAAGCCATTTAGCAGTTTAAACCCTCAGGGCGCGCGAACGAAGGGAGGAGAGAGCGTTTCACTTGGAAATTCCGATATTTCGAGACGAGGGTGACGCGGAAAGCTGGGGTGCAGGGACGCCCCCGGAATGAACTGTTGTGACGAGCACGTAGGTCTGCGGATGGAGCCAATCAAGGAACCTCATAGTCAGCGGGTTTAACCCGTGCCGTCGGTTGTTACCCTGACTCCAACCGTCTGCTTCGTGACTCTTCGATCTCGAGGAAAAAAACGACCATCGGAACTCAAGGACGCTTCTTGTCACGCCTCAGAAGATACGAAGAATTAAAAGTAAACTGCAAGATGATGTGACTTCTGAGTTAGTTTTTCGAGTCTCTAATTGCAAAGGAAATATGAAAGTGATTAACATTTTATTGCTTTTTATTAAAGTTATCGTAAACATTTGAATAATGTATATAATATTTTAGGTTCTAATATCTTGATTTTTAAAAGTGGAGATTAAATTGGACTTGTATATATAGGATTCTAGTGATCAATTAAAGATAATGTCTTTCTTAAGAGATTTTTTTATTTAAGAAAAAAAAACATAGTAGGAAATAAAGAGAAAATATGTGAAGAATATTGTAATGTATTTCAATATTAGGTAATTATATCTAGATTGAAATTTTGTATATTTTTACATAATTGTAAACACTTTTTTATACTTTTTTACACTTTAAATAAATTCTATTTAATTTTATTGAAACAAAAATTTTCAGATACACTCTACATATTTACTCTATTTGTTAAAAATTCAAATTGTTATTTAAAAACGTTAGGCCAAATTATGAGTATTTTATTTTATCAATACATATTTTATCAATACAAATTGTTCCTTTTTCAAGAAACGAATGACGAAAGAAACCACGGAGTCGGAGGCAGGATGTCGATCAAATTTCCTCTCCTTGGAATGTCCAGTGGTTCGACAAAGGAACTTCTAGTTCGGAAGAAACGAGCACAAGCAGAATGGTAGAACGACTCTTCCCCGATTCTTCCCCCCCCCCGTCCCCCTCATCCTTCCTCTCCGGGAGAAAGAAAGTAACCGCGAACGCGCGCGCTCCTTAGGAACAGCAAAGAAAATCGCAGTAGCAAGCGGATGGGCGAAAGAGGAGTAGACGGGGGAGAGGTTTGGGTCTGGGGGGTGCTTGGACCGAGACGCGACGACCCGGTTAGGACGATAAGGGATCCCGTGGAGCTTGATGGAATTCCATAGATCCACGTCGGCGTCGAGACAGAGTCGGCTAAGCAGCCATTTAAATGCAACCGATGTGTCTCGGGGAGCTATTACATCTGATGGACGGTTATTGACGCGCACTGGCTTATACCGAGCAGCAGCGGCAGCACCAACCCCCGTCCCCCCAATCCCCTTTGGCTACCCCGTATCTAGGCGAACTGCGCGCACAAGAGAGAGAGAGAGAGAGAGAGAGAGAGAGAGAGAGAGAGAGAGAGAGAGAGAGAGAGTGTGTGAAGGGGGAGGAAGAGAAGAGAAGGAAAGAGATGCAGGGATGGAGAGAAGGGACGAACGAACACGGAACGTAGGAGAGAGAAAGGGAGGGCACCAACCAACCCCCACGGGGGCTGAGTTCAGCTCACCGTACAAGCGGCGAACCGTCAGTGTATGTGTCCGCTTTGTGGTAGGCGGCGGGGGTGGAAACGTGGGTGGCGAACCGCCGCGACACATCGTCAACTGTCCGATGGAAACTGTTGTTGCGCGAGGGCGCACGTCGACCGGTCTCCGGGAATACGAACGATCGAATTACCCCCGTCCTCGTCTTCGTCTTACGATCTCAGGTCAAAAGCCCGCCCACTACGATCTCGCGTTCTTGAGGCACGAAGAAACTGACATTCACGCATTTTTTCGATCCATCCGTGCCCAACGGACAATCTGCCGATTGATCAAAGAATAGAATAAACCGTATTTTCCAGACGATTGTTAGCCGTTCAGTTTTACGAGCCTCCAAGTAATACTTGCCACCAATCACTCTTACAGTTAAATAGATATGTGGATCATTAGATCACTAAATCACATCTCTGTTCAATTTTATATTTTTCTGTAACAAAATACAAAATGTATTATCGTTTCATGAATTGCAACTAAAAATTCTTGTAACTAAAGATTCTATTTTCTTCATGATAATTAAATATTGAAGACAATATTGAAGACAAGTTAACATAATATGCAGAGAGTTGTCACTTGATATTGGTAAAAAAATACGAACCACTATATTACTAGTTCTGCTCAAGAACTCTCCAAGCCTCTTCAGAAGCAAAGAACGCCTGCTTCCGTTTTCTCAAAATCCATTCTCTTTAGAAATTCCACAACTTCTTTACTGCATTTGAACTTTTTATTCTAAAACTAAATTAAATCAAAAGTTATAATTAATTTCAATTAATCGCCATAATGTACACATTATATTTCTTGATATTTTTTTAAATTAAATACACTGACATGCAGATTTAACGACGTGACTTAATTGAATGTTTGAACCGCCAAATTAATGTCGCAAATCTATAACAGTGATTGTAATTAATGCGTTACGTAAATTGTTTCATCAAATATTTCTCACTCCTCCTGACAAAAATAAGTTCTACTGAAATCTCTTCTATCCATACGACATCGTGGCGAATCGTTGTCGCAACTGTTACGAAATCGCAATCGCCCGATGTCGAGAAGACTCGGGGTTGGCCAGGGAATACGAATGATCGAATTACCAGACCGAGACTCACATCTCATGAAAAGGCAAGGAAAATCCTCTGCACTACCTTGTCTGAAATCGTCCAAATGAAAGTTCAATATTTTATCTCTTTTACTACATATCTACGAATCTCTTCCATCCAAGTTAATTACGTGCATTAACTAATTTAAAATCCGTTTCTTTAGCAATCTAAGAGAAACTTTTGTAATCTTAATTTACTTAATAAGAAATGCATTTTCGCACAAAACATATTTTTTTATGATATATCTATGTTTTCTGTCTTCTTTTCCATACATTTTTAAGATTAGTGAAAAT
Source organism: Pogonomyrmex barbatus (assembly GCF_055798465.1). Classification (NCBI taxonomy): domain Eukaryota; kingdom Metazoa; phylum Arthropoda; class Insecta; order Hymenoptera; family Formicidae; genus Pogonomyrmex; species Pogonomyrmex barbatus. The sequence continues at coordinate 1,741,280 of NW_028297160.1, forward strand.
ATATTAAAAAATTACTTTCCGATTCGAATCTTAAATGAAACTACTGGAGAAATAAAAAATGAATTGGGAAATGAAGATGATGATGAGATGCGGCGGAATTAATTAAAAGATGTTGGCATAAGTAGACGCTAAAAGCGTTCTAAGGAGTAGCGCTCGTAACAGTCGCATGTGCAAAGGGAAGGCATAAATTGAAGCCCCGTATACACGTGTACGCTTTTTACCGATTTGTCGCCGAGACTGTAAACTCGTGCAGACGCCGTGCTCGCGGAAGAACCGGCGCGGTCGCATTACATACGGTCCTGTTTACCCCGACTTTGCGAATTTATGTCTCGTTACAGAACGTCATTCCCAGCAGAAACGATAAAATAAATTCGAAGAGGAGATTTCTTGCAGATTGCCGCTCGTGCATCCACAGAGTTCGCCGAAGTCTCTCGCAAATCTGCCGAGCGTACCTCGCGCATTCGAGTTGCTCCACGGAGAAGGGAACGGAGGAAACAGGGGTAGATGCGAAGGAAGAACGGGCCAGGACGAGAGAGAGAGAGAGAGGGGGGGGGAGAGAGGACTGGAAGGAGAGAGAATTTATTTGAATATCTCGGGTAATCTCGGTACGAAGCATGCACCGCCGGAATGATATCTAGTCTTCATGCAACGGAGATGCGGCGGTACGGTAAGGGCAGAAGCGGAAGGGGAGGGGAGACTCTCTTTATATTTATTAGAAATTAGCCTGGTACTTGCATTCATTGCAGCTGCGTGTATCCGGCGGTGCGGTGCGCTTATGCTTCGGTTTACCGGCGGACATATACGACGCGGGGATATGTTTCGGGGGATCTTTACTGCACTGATGCTCGGCGCAAAGAGAGCACGACGAAGAGAGACTCCCTTTCGCTTCCTTTTATACGAGCGTCACGGTAACGCGGCACCGAGAATCGGTCTAGAGATCGTTAAGAAGCGCATAAGTGATCTCTCGAAATCGGCGAAATCGTCGGACGATTTTCACATTAATCCGTATTATTGGACGGTAATCCAGGTCAGATTTGATTACGAGGAACGGAAGAGGCGGGAGGCTCAATCAAAACTGGCTTTTAACCGCAATTTGCTTTTAATTTGCTACTTCTGTGACGTCTATATCAGAGATATGCGTATTATTTTTCATAGCAAGATGATTACAGAAATTCTAAAAGTATAGACTTTTAATATAAATTATACTAAAATACAAATATAACGTAAACGAAGTAAAAAGTATGCTGATGACATAATTTTATTACAACTATTATTTGACGTATGTATATGCAAACAAGTAAGAATGTTAAATCTTAGAACTTATGTTTTATTCTTTGACATTTACAACTCCAGTGACAAGGGATGACGTGATTTTGCGTCGAAATTGCCAGAAAGGTAATTCTCGTTCTGGAAATTTAGCGCGCGCCGCCGTCCACAGTTTTCATCGACACACAGAGGGGAAACTTCCAAGCGATGTCCTCTTCGATCGGGAAATCCCCGAAGGACGTAACGGCAAGACTCTTAATCCTTAATACTCGCGGCGGGGAACGATGCCAAGGGGTGAGGGCAACCGCGAGGGGTTGCGCTGGTGTGGCGTAGGGAAGCGTGATATTATCGTCGCAGAAATATTACTCAGAAAATTGCCGGCGTGACTCCGTCCAGCCTCGTTAATTACCGCGAATTACCCATAATTATAAGGACTGTAAAAGTTTTTACTATCGTCGTGGGGCAAGCCGCGAGGGGCCGTGATGCAGAGCCTCAGTGGGCCCACCTTGTCTGCGAATTCGCCGAGGTGTATCCTACGCGATTCCGCGTCCTCTCCACCTCTTCGTTCTTAAGGTGCATCCACTTTCCCCCAAACGCCGGTATGAAATCCGCCTAATGAGACATTTCGCTAATAAAAGTTTCCCGTCCTCCCGGCGGCCAGCCGTGCGCGACCGTCTGATCTGCGATCTTCGCAGCTCTATTGCCATAAGATATTTCAATGACAATAATTCTTCGTATGGTGTGTGTGTGTGTGTGTGTGTGTGTGTGTGTGTGTGTGTATATCTGACACTTTTTTCCACTATAATATTTCACTACTTACATGCAAGATTATTCTTAGAATTTTGCAAAAAAATCTACATCAATTACGTCAGATAAAATTTTCAAATACTAATTATACTTCTTGAATATAAATTATTTGATTTTATTTAATTATACACAGTAGTTTTTTTTTATAAAAAGTCATTAATACAGCTAACGATAATATAATGACGAATTACCAATTTCTCTTGGAATATAAATGTCAAATTATATCGTATTTAAATCCAATAATCAAGCTGTAATTATAAAAATTTAGAATTTTAAGTCAGAATTTTTGACAACGCAAATATGATTTTATAAATTCTGAAATAATAATTTATAGGATATATTGATTTTCAAGTCACATGTTGAATATAATTAAAATATTATTGACTATACATTTCTAGTAGAGTTTAGAGCGCGAGTGAGTGTGCAAGGGAACATTACCTCACAAGTCGATGGACTTGATGAAATTTCATTATGTGAGAAACAGTGCGAGTAATCGCCACTCCTGTCGTTCAAGTTTAGGACTGATACGTACAGATCACATCACCGTTACAATGGACCTTAACACCCATCAGTCAATACGAATGCACTCGTTCGTCCTTGATAAACGGACGTGCACGCTTTATGGGCCACCTGTTGCACGTACGCGCGTCTCCTCGTCGAACTTTTAGACTTGCATCCAGATGAAAGAAAGGGCGCATCGGCTACCGTCGGTTAAATCGTTCTTAGATGAATCTTTTTATTCATCAGGGAATAGCACTCATTTATCTCGAAAGCATTTAAACTCAGGAAAAGGTATTTACGGTATAGGTCGTAGCGGTATTTACAATTAATTATGTTTAAATCAATCTTTAATTAAAGTTAAAATGCGCCAGCTATTAATTACTATATGGTAATCTAATTATAATATTAGGATTTTTAAATTTATTCCCCTTTGTAAGTTATGAAATATTTAAAACATTGACTGATGTATGATTTTATAGCAAATTTAATAAGAAATAGAAATATAGGACTTATATCTTAAAAATTCCATAAAAAGCTACGATTTATATAATTTATAAAGATTCTTATTAAATAATTTTGCTACATATTTTGTTTACATTTGTATCTAACATCATAACGTGATTAAACATGAAAGCTCGAAATGCTCAGCGACGACACGGCAAACACCATGCTTACTAACGAGATTGTCGTCGTCGTCGTCGTCGTCGTCGTCGTCGTCGTCGTCGTCGTCGTCGTCGTCGTCGTCGTCGTCGTCGTCGTCGTCGTCGTCGTCGTCGTCGTCGTCGTCGTCGTCGTCGTCGTCGTCGTCGTCGCCGCTCCCCGTGGAAACACCTTTATCTGGTGGTCGAAACGGCCGTTTCCGGTATCAGGGAACGACGAAACTCACGGGCCGAACTCACCGGGGCACTCCGGCCGCCACAAATCACTGGCAATCTTGATTTACTTGTGTTTGCCCATTGGCTCGGTATCACTTCTGCAGTAGTAAGTGTAATATACTCGGTTCGAGAGAGCGCGCCGAGCGCCTAAGCAACCCTGCAAGCACCCCCGGTTTACCATTAGGAAGCGCGAGATTAGGTACTCCCAAGCGCTGTTGGAGCACCGATACTATCATGCGCGCATACACACGTGCACACACGCACACGCAGAGGCAAGAACGCACGTACGTACACTCGCCTGCTCGCGTTCGCGTTTCTCCACATGCACAAGGCTGAGCCCCGCGCGCCAACCCCCAACGTTAGACTTCAGGAAATCCCGAATAAAGCCCGTTGCCCGTACGCCTCGATACCTACGCTTGGGATTTCTGAGGGACAGGATTCGAGACTTCCGCTATTATGACTCCTCGGAAATGTTCTTGGATCGTATAGACTTTACTCGTCTGGCGTTTATCTTTAGCAGCGTACGATTTTGTTCTTACACAAGATTATTATTTGCTATATTTTCGAAAGGCTAATTCAACGATGTATATGTTTTATATATATATATATATATATATATATATATATATATATATATAATTTTACTTATTTATATATTTATTATTTGTATATAATGTATATAAAAATTTCATTTATTTTTTATTTATACTAGACATTAACGAAACATTAACGCTGCGCGCGCGCTATTTATCTTTTTCAACACGAGAGCAAAAATTAATATAATACTATTATACTGTTACACTATAATATTTTTAACTTCTTGATACACAATTGTCAAAACACAATTGTCCTTTGTGAGATCTTTACAATGACAGCTATTCGCAAAGTTAACGCAGCGAGAGAATCAATGAGCATCGCCGAAAAGCGGCAACAATAAACTTCGAGATATAAAAAAATAATAAACTTCGAAAGATGCGAGTAATCGATGTTATGCCTTTTTTCTGAGAAAGGACAATAATACACAGAGAGATACTCTTTGCGTCATTAAATATGTTTTTCTTATAAACAAGTATCATGTTTTCAGATATTCAGAACAATGTAATAAAGAAATAGACAACTCTGTATATAATTTCTACAAATTACTGACTGTCAATATTACATTAGAATTACTTCCTCTTTCGTGCTATATAATGTGTGTGTGTGTGTGTGTGTGTGTGTGTGTGTGCGTGTGCGTGTGTAAAACAATATTAATTTTAATTGACAATCATTTTGTGATTAGCAATTCGGAGTTAATATTTCTTATAAGCCGATTATTATAAATCTCACAAGTTAATTTATTATTGACATCAGCCATGTAAACTAAACAAGTAAACAAGAGCACATTTGCTGTAATAATGTTCATACGTATAGCCAAAATACGAAATATGGCACATTGTATGTGGAACCATTCGATGTTGAAAAAAAAATCTGAATAGCCTCCATCTCATAGAATCAATCGTAAAGAGTGAAGCAGCCGACGAAATGATTCAACCTCTGATAATCCCGGATAGTTAACGCGGGCGCGGACAACGCGAACTTTCGCAACTGCGTGACCTCTCCATCGCGCATCGGCGAAAGCACCGCTGAACAAATATGGAGTGACCGCCGTTACCGGCGGATGGAGGCGCGGTTTTAACACGGCTCGTGCATTTCCCTAATGATTTACAAGCATTATTGGGTATTAATTTCAATCTACGCAGGAGCGAGGGATAGAATGGCGCGTGATGCGGCTCGACGCGGACAGAGAGAGAAGGAGGGAAGGACGACACGAGTGGGGCCCCCGAGGGGACGGCGGCGGGGATCCACCGGGGGGGAGGGGGGGGAGGACAGGTCGACGCCGCACGTCGCGGGCTACAAATCAACCGTTCTGAACAAATTATGAATGATATATTCGTTGCGCCCGCTTGATATATGCATATCTCTCGTCGGTGCCTCCAAGCCGCGCGCGCGGTCGTGGCACTGCAGCTTTGGAAAATCCGACCGTACTTTGCATACAAACGCGAGCGCGCCCGGCCGTGCGCGCATTAAAAAACCATATCCCCTGTATAAGCGCCTTCTCGACGCGACGTGTCCGATTCGACGCGTTTCATCGTGAAAATCAGCGGCGCGCGATCGCCGATACACACCCGACCATCGACCGGTCGGTCGGACATTTAGTTCGGTTCGCGGTTCCGCGGTGCCTCGTAGCGTCGTTATTCTTTCATCGCTCGCTTTCGCATATTCGCCGCGTATTGTTTCGCCGCGAAGAAGAGTGCCGCGAACTGAAAAGTGCGCTTGATTTACTGCGCTTGCGATGCCACCCCACCGCGCCTATGGAAAAAAATGTTTTTCACGCAAAATAAATAGGGGGGGGGGGGGAAAGAGCGAGAGAGGAAATATATTTTTCAAAACTCGTCGATATGTCACGTTAATATGAAACAATTTTCTCGAGTTTCGTAATATAAAAGCTGAAACCTTATTCATATATGATACAATAAACAAGATGTACTTTTGCAAAATATATTTTTGAGCATGGAACGAATCGGTTAGCAATTATGGTACGCCTGTTTGCATCTCGTAATATCACTTTCAACTTTGTTAAAAACCGAGATTTTTTATCTTTTACAGAAATAACATGATATTTATTATCACAAATATTTTACTTACATTCAAAGTTTTACTTTAATTACATAATAAATTTTAATTGGGTATATTTCGCATAACACATTTTGTAATAAAACTCTACCTTTAAATATAAAAATATACGAGATTTAACTTCTCATAAACAAAATGAAAATATTTTTTAATATTCCGTAAATGTTTCAACATTTGAACAATAAGTTATAAGTTTCGCGATTTTGGTAATTATTTTTAAGTCTTAACTCTTTTCTTTTGCCTTCAATTTATGTTAAAACATAGATTTAGGATAGTATTTTCGATTTTTGTTGAAACAGAAGATAAAGAGCGAGAGCGAGAGAGAGAGAGAGAGAGAGAGAGAGAGAGAGAGAGAGAGAGAGAGGAGAGGAAAGTAGGAGGAGGAAGAGGGCGGAAGGAGAGAGAGAAAGAGAGGAAGAGAGAGAGAGAAATTTATAATCCCTTTTAAATGCCTCGCTGGAGGCAGGCTTTCAAGAATTATGTTAAGTGCTTTGACGCATTGTCCCCGTTGGTACAGAATTACTAGGCTTTTATACGCGTACGGCTTTATAACGCGACCGTTACAGCATTAAAATGTTTATTTACGCTAGCGTAGCTTACATAGCCCCGTTAATGGGTTTGCGCATTTCCAAATCACATCGCCATATCCGCGACCCCGATGTGTTTTTCTGTATTCGGAAACATTACGAGACCGACAAAGTGGAAATGTTCGGGGTAGCACCGCCGGCGGCGTATACCGCGCCGAATTTGTACATAACGCGCGCAATAACTTGCCGCTATAAAAGCCATCGACAAATCAAATTTTGACGTGATTCACTGGCCGGCATAAATTCCAGGATCCAGCCAGGAGAGACGGCGGTGACACGGACATGTGTTCGTCCTCTCGTTCTCTCTTTCTCGCCCCGTCTCGCTCCCTCCCTTTTTCGGTTTATCTCTCTCTCTCTATCTCTTTCTCCCTCGCACCGTCGTTCTCCCCCTCCCTTTTTTTCTCCCTCGCACCCGTGACGCGCGGCTATTTATCGTTTTATACACCCGACGGGCAAGTTTTGCTGCCATTGCACGCGCGCACACCGTCCGCGATTATCTCGTCCGCGCGTCGATGCGGACTTTTTTCTTCGCTAATTAGGACGAATGCGGACTTGCGTTTCCATCAGAGTCGTTTATTCCTCTCTCTTTCTCTCTCTCTCTCTCTCTCTCTCTCTCTCTCTCTCTCTCTCTCTCTCACCATTCTCTCTACATCTCTGATAATTAAAAACCAACGACTTCTGAAGGTAAGAAGCCCCTTAGCAATAGCCTTCGCCTCGTCCTTTCGTCCGTTTCTTGTATAAGCACCCGCGGCGAAATTTGCAATTCGAGATACTATGCTCGAGAACCAAGAAGGAACCAGTCTTAAGTCGCGACGCGCGTACAAAGGCTCACGTTGGCTCTTTGAGTACTTCATTCGAGAGAATAACGAAGAGGCGGCAAAAATATTTTGCCCGATGTGCGGGACAATTGAGGAATATTTCTGCATCTCGTGATTTTTCCGGTACAGGTGTCATTTCCTTTGTAATAAGTAAAATGAAATTAGTTAGAGATATTGACATAAAAAACGTACAACAAAACCTACACTTTTACTAGAAGGTATAATTCAAATTGCATTAGAAAACATGGTGCCATGAAATTGAGAAAAACATTTTTAAATTAGTACTACGATGGACCGGGGAGATGTACATTGAAATTATATTTATATTTATATTTATATTAGTTAACGTCTAATCTAATAAATGTTATAATATGGCGGAAATTTTACAGAAACGGCTACGAATAAAAAAATTACAAAAAATTACACTATATATTTTCGACTGCATAAAATATCTACAATCTTCATGTAGTCCCGAAAAGCTTAATTTAGTTAGAATACAAAGGTTTATCGTCTACATAAAACAATATGTCTGCAATAAATTGTTTGTTAACCGGCGATTCTGGAAAATGCATAGTACCGATCTATCAAAAGTCCCACATCGTTACGCGGTGATGTTAACAATTCACACACGGTTAGTGCATCCGCAACCTTTTGTCACCGAGTGCGCAGCCATGTTTTACAACCGAGTGTGCCATTTCCGGGCGAAACCGCGACGGTGTCCGTGCCGGATAAAAAATTCAGATCAACGTGCCGATTCTGCATCAATTATCAGATGAGTATCGAAAATCTCAGTTCACCGTCGCCACAGTTTTGTAAACAAGAAATTGCCTTTGCCCGGAATCCACAGAAATCCCCGCTCTCTTGACACCGATCATTAAACGTCCATGGCGGTAAGCCTTTTTGTCGCGGAGATTTTCCAGTTGCTTCTCCAGTTGCCGTTAAGAGTTTAATCGTTATCCGCGACGTCTTTAACGGCAATGACTTCATGCCACTCGACCTTTGCGTTTCTCGCACGCGTCCACTTCGAAACGACTACATCCTTACAAGAATACCCTATCAAGAGTCTGACGTAACATTCTAACCCCTTCATTCTCTCTCTCTCTCTCTCTCTCTCTCTCTCTCTCTCTCTCTCTCTCTCTCTCTCTCTCTCTCTCTCTCTCCTTTCTCTCCCTCCTCTCTCTCTCTCTCTCTCTCTCTCTCTCTCTCTCTCATTTACTCTCTATCGCACAGCAGAATTGAACGTTTGTAAGAGACGTTGCAGTCGCGAAGGAGATATGCAATACCGACCTACATTTGCTCTCATTCTCGTATACAATCGATTCTTCTTTCGAACCGTCTTCTCTCTGTTGAACGACGGAGAAAACCGAGCGGAATTTATCGGGCGTTTCATTGTAATGTGGCAGATAGAACCGTGTTTGAGATGACGAAAATGTTTTTAGCAGATAATATTGATAATGTGAGATTCAATATCATTGTGGATTAATAAAAATATTATCTCATTCTATATATAAATGTTTTAGTACAAATTTGATTAGATTAAGAGAAAGAGGAAAATATAAATATAATTAAAGATAAATATAATAAAAGATATTAATATAAATTTTCTTGTTTTGGAATAAAGACGTATAACTTTTAAACAAAATTTGAATTAATTGTACTATTCATATTCTTCATCGATTATTTTCGAAAAGTGGTAATTGTCCATATAAAATTTATCTCAATTTATTATAAATAAAGAAATAAATAAATATATATAATAAATAAATAAATAAATATATAAATATATATATATATAAATATATATATTATATATAATATATATATATATGTATATATATTTTTATAATAACTGTTTATTTATATATATTGTTGATTTGAAAATATTTGTGCTAAATATATATATATATATATTGGTTTTTTAATTGACTAGATACTTGTGACCAAAGCTACAAAATTTTGTTCGCTGAATCATAGATTTATTTACTGATGCATGAAAAAAAGCGAAATTTAGCCGGTTGTGCACTATAAGTGAATTCAAAATAATAGACTCAAGATGCTTAGCACGGTCTTTCCTAAAAGTTTATATTTTATTATGAATATTCTTAGAAAACTTAGAAAGAATTTTCTAATGCGAAACAATTCTTCTCGCATTATTGATAAAGCGTATTTTATTTTTCTCCTTCTGATTTTTGTTCGCAGCAAATTCCGTTGTTTTTTATTTCTTCTTTAGATTGTGGTATTTTACTATCATCACACACAAGTACTATGTCTATTTTTCCGACTCCGAAGATATAGTAACAAAGATTTCAATATATATGGAACAAGGAGTTATATTCAAAGAAGATTTCAATTTTCTATTACAATTAAAAAATTAAGAATTGTTTGATATATGTTGGAATATAAGAGTATGTTGAACAAGTAAAGTATTATGTGACTTTTCTTTTTATGATTAAATAAACCTTACGAAAAGAAGAAAGTACGACGAATAGATATGATTAATACATGCGTATTCATCTTTATGGCATTTCTTATAAAGATGTAATTTGATATTCTTTTTATCTTCAAATATAATCATAGTTTTTTTAAGTTAAAAAAAGAAATTGGTAAAATAAATAATTTAGTGACATGTTATGCATTCATACGTAAAAATATATCTTCTCATTCATTTTTTTCTGTTTATATCATACAATATATAATATATAAAGTTTTAAAGTTGCTTTTTATATAAATTAGATTTTATATTACTTAAGACAGCTACTATGTTTTGTTAATATTTCTTAATATATAATAAATTCATATCAATTTTATGGAAATAGCTCTGAAAAGGAAACTTTTGAGAAAAAAGTATTGGCAATGCTAGTGAACCATGGATCCCATTCTTTGACTGCTATTGGCAACAACACTCGATATAACGATGGCCAATACTCGTTTACAAAAGTTAAGACAAGATTATCTAGAAATAAAAATTGACATATAAAAATATATTTTATATGTATGTGTACATATATAGTATATATAACATATAGGAAAAAATAAACATATTATTATATAAATATATTATTATATTAATATATTACTTATGTATCAGTTTTATATTATAATCTTATATTTGCAAAAAATAGTAAAATAGAAATAATAAGAATTAAAATTTTAACAAATTTTGTGAAGTAATAAATTTCTAACTTTTTCCTTTTTTAATTAGTAATTGATTTAATTTCATTATTATAATACGCATTATTATAATACGCACATAATGGCATAAAAATTCTTATAAATTTATTTCCTACAATTTAAAGACTTTTAAATAAATTTTTTTGCAAAAAATGAAATTTCAATTTATCAATTTATCAATTACAAATATTTTTTATTAGCGTATCTTACTCTAATTTCTAAAAATTTTTTTAATCAATTATGTACATAAGTTATTAATTTTTACTTAATTAATTATTTTAATAAATTTTCATAAAAATATCCTAATTTATATATTTTAAATAATTTATGTCTTTAATCAGATAATGCAGGCGTATAAAATAGCAAAAGAATTATGATATAGTTAAAATTATTATAGTACTTACTAAGCTCTTTATTACCATCGAACAAATCGTCGGATTGTACTTTGAGTTTTTGAAGTGAGGGAACTGCACGAAAAGATTCTACAATCCATGTATCATTTACTACATGCCCTATTAAATCCCATGGACCTGAGACATCTTCCGCAGTCACATTATAATAACCTGTTACATAAATTATAATGTAAATAATGTTAATGTTTTTTTTAAAAATAATAATAATTTAATAAAACAACAATTATGTAATCTTTTTAAGAAAATCATAATTATAAAATAATAACTATTAAATTTATAGTGTAAAAAAAATGATTGTACACACACACGCGCGCGCGCACAATTGTGTGTGTGTGTGTGTGTGTGTGTGTGTGTGTGTGTGTGTGTGTGTGTGTGTGTGTGTGTGTGTGTATACAATCATTTTTTCTACACTATAAAATTAATAGTTATTATTTTATAATTTGGATATATATAATGTATATTATGATAAATTTACGATAAATATAATAGTCATTTTAATTAACTTATAATGAATATGTAACAAAATTCAAGTTTTATTAAATCTTTTTAGGAAATGTGCTCTGTTTTTTTTGTCATTTGTGTGCACTTAGTTTGGGTGCTTTTCATTTAGTCGATATAAATCGTTTCGTCCTTGTTACTACTCGAATATCCTTGTTATTCCTTATAATTTGAATGCCAAGAAAAATTGATTAACGTTTGTGTCAATTTAGATTTTTAAATAAAAAGCATCCTTTTATGTATTATTAATTAATTTAGTTAATTTTTTATGGTAAATATAAATATGTTTACCATGAAAAAAAGAATATATATACATATATATATATTCTTTTTTTCATGGTAAACATACAATTTACATGTAAATATGTAAATATGTAAATATGTAAATTTATTACTATACCTCCACCACTAAGTACGAATGAACTTAAAGTACCCCTCGCTTTTACAAAACCCGACGCATATAACTTTGGTACATATACATCAATTTCTAAACGGAAAACATCGTCATCAAGAAAGTGCGCTCTTATATCAGAAAAACGAGCTTCTGCTAAACCAGAGCCACTAACATTTGTGAAAATTATTTCTGCATGTATCTCGCCTGTATCAATTGAAACTTTGACATATTTGTAAAATAATGGATCTAAAGTCGGAAAGCCTATTTCTGGAATTCCTGCCAGTGAATAAATTAATGTCAATACTTACATTTTAAAATAATTTGATTACTTATATGATATTACTTTTCTATACTATCTATATTTCTGTATCTTAATTTTCTATACTTATGTATCTTAATCTTCTTATTTTAAACAAAATTTTAACTTTAATAAATTTATGAAATTTTTATATATTTCAAAAAGAACACCTTTAGTAAATCGTGGCCATGCCTCTTCTAAAGCATGTTTTAAACAAGTGGAATAATTAGCTGAGTCTCGCTTGCAGGTAATTAGATCTGAGTAAAAATAGAAATAGAATAAAATTAAGTAATAGTAAAAGTTAAAATTTATAGATTGTAAAGAAAAAATATAATATAACATATAATATACAAAATAATCATTTTTTGCAGAATATACACGTAGTGTCAAATGCTCATATTACGATAAAAAATGATTCCTTTTTATTCTTTTTTTAAATGTATAAATAATGTTTCATAGTTTATTTTTACAATGTTTACCACTCATGATAAGAATATGATAAAACTATTCGCTAAGAAAAATACGAAAGTAAACATACAAGAAAAAAATAATGAATTATAATAAATAAATTAATAAAGATTGATATTTTTCTTATTTGAAATAATTATTATGTTTCTATTTTATGTAATTTGATATTTTGATTATGTATAATGAACTGTTTACCTGTGTAAAATAAACGGTAGCGATATTAAAATTTGGCACAGATATACAATAATATTATTAAAAATTTTTTAAAAAAACTTACGAAGCGTAGGGCTTGCTGATAATCCGAATGTTATAACACTGAATATACTTAGTATGTAAAACAACATTTTTATCTCGATGTATATTTGCAATTATCAGAGTTCAATCAGAGGAACGCTTTATATAATCTTAACTCTCAAGGTCTTTGCAATATTATAAAACCGGATAACATGCATAAATGCAAATATAAAACTGATAAAAAAGAGAATTAAGCTTTAAGAACTAAGCTAGTTTAATGATGGAAAATATATCATACTTTTATGACTCTTCCGAAAAAAGTATATAGATAACTTGTTTATTTAGAAATATGTCACCTTAAAGAGAAATTGTAAATACAGTTCTTAGAATATGCAGTATGAAAAATCTTAAGAAGTTTATATAAATAATTTCTATACTAAATAATTTCATGTACTACATTGTTAGCATAAAACAGAAAATAATAATTAATTTTTTTGTACAATTTTATTTTATACATATTCTGCGATAAAAATTTGTTGAGTAATTTATGTATTAACAAAAACAAAATATGATTTTTCACACACATATATACATGAATATGATTCCGTATAAATTATTATCATTTTTATGAAAAGAACTGTAAATTTTGACAATCAAGAAGCAACTTATACAGGTCAAATTTATTAAATTTAAATATAATTTTTGTGTGATTTATGATATTATATTTTTAATCTTTATTGTTATATATTTGTCAAAAAATAAAATATAAATAATAAATATAATAAGAAATAAAAATTTTTTCTAGCTTGTATAAATTACGTAAATTCTAGAATTACAATCATAATGAGGATCATTAAAAACATGAATCAGAGAGGAAAAAAAGAGGATCATTAAACATGTGAATGAGAGGAACAAAAAAAAAGGTTAAAGAGTTCAAATACTACTTCATCATTTTTTTATTACGTAAACATATAAAATATTGAAAGATGATACATTAACTTCTTACGTTTTTGTTTCATATGTAGTAATCTTTGATTGATGATGAAGATAATATAATTTCTAAGTATTTGTTTTTTACTTTTTACATTATTTTTTGAAATTATGATTTGTCTTCATAAATTCTCTAATTTTTTAAATATTATTCTGAAATTACAATCTGCTTTTATGAATTATTTAAATTATTTAGAAATACTGTAAATGAGAGAAAAATAATTTTGTTCTAGAATTAATATTTAAAATTATCTTCATTTCAATCAAATTATCTTTTATTTTATTTAAAAATGATAATTAAAAAATTTATGCTAAAATTTTAGAAACATATTTCATCTCTTATGTTTACAAAGCTGAATATATTTCTGTTTCACAAGAAATTTGGCACTTTTAACGTATAATAAATATATTAATTTTATGGAAGTATTTTTGAAAAGCAAACTTTCAAAAAGAGAAAAAGTTAGCCTTATCACTAGCCATATGTTCCAAATGTTCCAAATATCAACTGTTTATGGTAACCTTACTCGATATAATGGTGATTAATATTCGTCAATACTTATAAATGACAAAACAAGATATAAGATCCTTTAACTATTAACATTCAATTTTCTGTAATAATAAACGTTTATTCAATATTTTAAAACATTAAAAAAATCATTATGATATTATGTGTGAAAAATGGAGAAAGAAAATAACATTACATATTTGCAAGTAGCAACATCTTTCTCAGAATGACATCAATTGTTCTAATTCCGGGGTAATTAATAATCAATTGCATGAGGGTAACTTTGGAACCGACCGAAGGCTAGCAGCGTTCGGGAGCTTTGGGAAGAGACGGGAGTTCCCGAATTGCTTTCCACTACGCCGCATTATTTACGACGGTGCAGGCCGCGTGACCAAAATTCCATCAGTTATCCATGAAACGAGTACCTAACAGGAGGACCTAACGGCCATTGTCGCGTCCATAATTTTCGCTCGTCGTCGTTCAGTCGCCACGACGACAGCGACGACGACAAGCGTTCGTTCGCGAAGCGAGGAAAACTTTCGTAACGGGAACGAGGCGTTCCACGCAAAGATCCCGCACGTATTCATCCCGCGACCCCGAGGTGAACTTATCACGTGGCATCGACGACCCCGCGGGCATTATAGGAATACAGCCGGCGTGCCCGATGAGGGTGAGTCGTTTGATTCCGAGCTGCCAAGTTTACGAGCCGGCCGTGACGCAGTCGCGCAAACTGCGCCGCTGCTCCGTCACAGACGCACACGTGTGCGGCATGCACGCGCGTGGTTTCGCTCGCTCGCATAATCTAGACGTAAAACGCTATGCGACCGGAGGAGACGGCGGCGTGGCGCGGCGCGACGCGACGCGACGCGACGCGACGAAACCCTCCACGAGTGATACACGCGCACACGTTCGACGTCTATGCGTCCGTACGAGGGAAAGCACACGCCCGCGATTATAACGTCACATACCGGTTATAAGGTATACAAGCCGACGCCCGGAGGCTGGCTGCTAGGTAGCGACGGGGGTGGAGGCGCACGTCGAGCGGCAGAAACGGCGGCAGCGGCGGAGGAAAGAGATGCCGTAGGAAGCGACGGAAGGTGGCAGGGACGGGGAGGCGGAGGCGGAGGTCGAGACTCGCAAACGTGGAGGGAGGACGGAATGTTCGGATTATCACGAGAACCCCGTGGAATCCGTGGCACCGCGGGGACGGAAAACGGGGCCGGCAGATAAGAACCATAGCCGGTGTGTCACGTACCGCTTTGAGTGTGATGGTCGTCGTTCTCCCCCCATCCTCCTCACGTTCCCGGCCACCCTCCGCGCGCCTCCGCGCGCGTGCCCTTACACGTTTCCACCCTCTCGGTCGTCTCGATCTCTTGGCTTTTCTCGTTCGGCTCCTCTCGCGCTGAATCTCTCTCGCGCGCGCAATATACAAAACCTCCCCATCGCCGTCGACCTGATCCGCGCCAACTTCCCCCGTTAAGTATCCTCGCCCGCACGAGAGTTCAATTCTTGCCACGCGGTTCTTAGTTCTTTCTCGAGGATTTTTGGTATGCTTTAGATGTTACCGTTACGAATACTCGAGGCTCACAATCAATTTTGAAGATTCCGTCGTGTTGCTTTAGGATTCGTAATTATCACGCAGTGTGACGACTCATTACTTCCAGAAAGGACCATCTTGGAAGATGGTTTTTGTTTCTGCTAAAGGCTTACAGATACTCTTGCGGAACAGGACTCGCAGCCTTCGTTTCTACAGCGATTTTCATTCGAAAATTCCGCCCTACTCTTCTTGAAATTCTGAGCGAAGTCAGCGACGCGGAACTCGTTCCCTTGGATTGCACGACTTAGCGAGCGGTAAGGTCCCCGAAGAATTGTTGAAGAAAATCCTGCGTTGTATCTCGAAATGTACCATTGTTTGCGATCAGTTTCTATATCTCGAGAACATTTACACCGAAAGTTTCTGTTAAGTACCCATCTACCCAACCGTTCCTCGCAAAGTTCTTCTTATGAGACGTCGTGATCCACGTCGTATCGTCCTGACCCCCCGCAAGTTTTTTACTCGAAGACAACTGAAGATATCTTAATACTATTCTAGAGACTTTTCTACGCTAAGCACTTTTTCATACACAAATATCTTCCGCTTCAAATTCAGATGAAACTAAATTGACTAAATAATTTACCAATCAATCAAGTGACTGTCTCTAATCTCTACTAATATTTTCCATCCCGCTCTTTGTATAATTTTCATTTTATCTGGCATTTTGCAGGTGATATATTTTCGCACAATGGGAAATTCTATGTTATCAAAGATACCGATTACATCAACTGCAGAAAGAATCCTACTTCTCATGCAACTTTAGACACTAATAATATCCAAAGTTGTTAAAAATCGGGGGGGAGGGGGAAACGATGAAAATAAGATATTCTTTCGGGATGGATGGCCCTAAAACTGGGTTAAAAAGCCATGACCTCGTGACTAGAGCACCCGCCGCGTCGTAACTCAGCTTCGTTAACTCGGGACACCGTGGAAGGAGCGAGGAAGCGCGCAAGGGTTATGGCACTCGAGATAGCAAGGCAAAGCGTAGGTAGAACGGGGAAAGCAATCAGAACTTGGGCCATTGCTAGATATTACGTAGACGTGAGAGATGTCTCCTCAATCATATTAATTGCCGAGATAACCGCTGCTTCGACGGCGCCCACCGCCCTTAGTTCCTATTCCATCCCTTCCTTACACACCTATCCGCATCTCGAGACATACATATATCCGAGATTTTCTCATATACATTTTTATATATGCTAAGTCTTATAATAAACATATTCGATTAAGATTATACATAGCGCTGCAAAACTTTCATTATATGACGTTTGAAATAATATATCGCGAAGGTAATGACTAAAAAAATGATACGGAGCGAATTTATATAAAACACAATTTGCTACATATAGTTAATTGTTTGTAAATATATTTTTTATTATTTTTTAAAATAAATAGTATCTTAACGCGTTATCATCAATATATTTTTCAATGTAGTTTTGTACTTTTAATAATTCAAAATTTATCTCCAGTCTTTTAATTATTAAGATAATATTAATAATTGCTCAATTTATTCGCAAAATAATTAATTTATATAATAAGGAAAAATATATGTTTAAATAAAAAATTTTTTAGTTAAATATAAGAATGTAAGAAATAATGTGGAAAAAATGTATATGCAAATGTAATAAGTTTTAAATATAGGAATAGTATAATATTTAAAACGACGATTCAAGATTTAAAACAGTAACAAAAAGTTGAGGTAACCTGAACAGGAGAATAAATATCGTTTCCAATAGATTTTCTTGAGGGGGAAAAAAATAGCTTCGCTAGTAACAAGGCGTTCCTCAATATTCAAAGTTTTCGTGCCGGAAGAGGAATCACTGACGTATGCAACAGGTATTGCTTTCCTCTTTTGCGCCTCGATAACGACTGCTGACTCTTCACGGCAAGTCTGAGTGCCATCATCGCGAAAGATACGCGATCTCACCAGTTTCACCCTATCTTTCACCCTCCTTTTCAAATTTCGCGGTATCTCTGTGCGAATTTTCTTCGCACAGCGATAAAATGGTAAGCATCGTTTTCCGGCAAGGAATCAGTCATTCGCAATAAAAATAAATATGTATATGTACGAGAGATTGTCATGTTACACATATTTAGATATAATTATCATTTTTTTTTTATATTAAAAAAATGTTTTGACATATTATAATATCCTAAAATTAAGACTCGCTTTTAACGGTAATTTTAATTAAAGAAGAAATTTCTTATCAAATATATTAGCAACTATTCACTTATTACAATATACGTTCTGAAATATCATCAAGTTAGACCGATATCGCACATTTTTAATTACTTTTACGCCTTCGTACTTAAACTGCCCGAGCTCCTATCTCATAAACGACGATAGTAAATTTCAACGATTAGCATACACACTGCGGAAGTGTAGGCTACACGTTCCTTCCGCGTACTTACGGTCGTCCGTAGCATGTAAATGTTGCTACGTGGCTGGCAGACAGCGACTCAGCGTATATAAAACAAACCAACCGACTCTTCTCAGGACGGACGAGTTTGCCCTGAGCAGCCCTGATTCAGCTCGACGGTGGTGTAGCCTTATGTCAACAGATAATGCGGTTCCGCTAATCATTCACGAAAGTAAATGCACGTTCGGAAAGCTTTTCTTGGCTTCGCAACACATGACGTTAAGTATCGCATCGAATGGCAATATCAATACATCTCTCTCCTTACGAATAAATTAACGAGAATTAACTCGAAATTTTAATAATGTCATTGCGTGTACACTGCATGCTCGAACATTAATATATGCATTTGTTGTTATGTCGTTTGGAAAGTTGCTAGACTAAAATAGCCTGTAAGTAAAATGTAGTGCAATATGGATTATTATATTGTTATATATTATTATATATATTTATTAAATTATTAATAAATATTATCATAAGCATTTTCAAACAAGTTTAAAGAAAAAACTCATTTTTCAGCGTTTTATTTCATATAATGAAAATTAAATGATAATCCCCTTCAACTTAAAAAAAAAAAAAAAAAACAACTATAATTTAATCGAGAACTCTATAGTTAAACGTACATTCTATGCGATCTGTATAAAAAGATGAAGTTAAACACAAGATTAATCTGGCTGTAATTTTGTTAAGAGAGGCAACAGCTTTTTTGTCTACGTCACATATTTTCCTCACGTAAAAAAAGAAAATAGAGGATATGAGAAGTCCCCCTGTCCGTTATCTGCGAACGGGCATCGTATTACCGATCGTTCCCCATAAAATACAAGATCGGAATCACGGGGCGCACACGGGGAAGGTGGTACTGCAGTAATGCCGGAAAATATCCGCGTTTTATTAGGTCGATCGGCCGGGGATAATCGGCGACAATCAAGTTTCACGGCGGTGATTGGCCGCGCATAGTCCGATGCCAAATGCAGCTGCATATGCATGACGCAATCTCATATCCACATCCGCACCCCTGTGTGGTGGAGGCAGCACATGGCGAGGAGACGCGCGATAGATAGAAAAGGGGTGAAGAGGGAGGGAGGTTGCACGGGGGTCGAGGGGGGATTGCATCGAGCACGCAGCGGGCGGGGGGGGGGGGGAGAGGGTGGCTTCGATTCCCACCGCGGTGTGTCATTACTCGTCATTATCCACCTATCAAATCGCTCAGCAATAACTATCTGACCGTTGCTGTTACACACTCCCAGTCCCTCTCCGCACCGCCGTCCCTTCATTTCTCTCCCCCTCTCTTCGTCGCTCGTCCCACGCCATGAGCCTGGCTTACTAGCAATCAAAGCGTCTCCATTTCTGAACCACTACTGGATGACTGCGTTGGCAACCACTGTTCAAGGCTGATCACCGAAATTCCATATCCACTGATCCGCTCGAACGAAAATGTGGCACGATACTAATGCCTGATTAATTTCTGTCGGATTAATAATGTGCGACCGTCCGTTTGGCCCCGTTCGTTTTACTAGCGTTTAATAACTCTTCTTGTCCGATGTTGATTGTCTGAACTGTAATACGCGGTTTAAACCAATTTTACGTATAAATGACATTCTTCTTTCATACGCAACAAGTAAAATTCAGAAAAATTTTCATTTATACAACAAAAATTTTCATTTATAACAAGAACTACAGAAGATTATTTTACATTGTGTTTTGAATAAATTAAATCTTAGAGAATCTTAACAGATGAGAATTTAAATTAGAAGACTATTCAATTAACAATTACTCACGTAACATATCTATGTTGATATTGATATTTATAGAAAAAAACACAATTGTAGGAGTGTGCATCACATCTTACATCATCAAGGATTTAATTCACAAGAATTATATTCATTTGTAGTTCTGATGTAATTATTTTAATACAGGAATTAATGTAAAATTTGAAAGAAAATTTTACAGTAAGATTATTTATGCAGAAGCAGTTCTTTTTCATTTTGGTGTTTGAGATTCAGTAAATTTTTTTTCGCATCGTTTTATACATTTCGTTAGTACATAAATTAACGACTGTGTGCGGCCGGTACGTTTCCACGAATCGGTGAAGGTGTGGAAAATTAATACCGGTAGTGCGGTAACTGTGTAGCCGCACTTGAAAACGAACTGAAACAACCGTAAAAACGTCTCGATGAACGTTTCCTGGTTTCCTGAAAAAAGCGGCGACGCGCTGGTATTTTTTTTGCAATGTGCTGAAATTCGAGGAAGTCCTAACATGTATTATGTCGCCATTTACGCTGGCAATGAGATTTGCAGGCACATGCTGTAATGAAAATTTTAAGGAATAACAAAAATTTAAAAAAACGCGGTTAATTGAAGACAAACAAAATTAAATAATTTTCGAGAACTAAAGAACAATGAAAATAATAAAAAATGTTGCTTACAATATTTTCTTTTATCTTTTATCTTTTATCTTTTCTGATTATCTTAATTTTTTGATCTCTTTTATTCTCATCTCATGAAAGCTATTATCTTTGTAATTCTTTCTGAAATATAATAAAATATTTTATTGTAATGTCATTTATTATATATTATATATCGTTTTTTTGTTAAATTATATCAAAATTGAAATATTTCTAACATATTTAGTAATTATTGATATAATTTAAATACTATTAACCAAGGATTGAAAATATTATTTTTATTGACTTAATTTGCTTGATTTAAACGATCTAATTATAACTTTAATTCGGACAAAAAATTTATCAAAATTCATCACATCTATAAATTTCTTTATTCATCTGTTTCATAACAATAATAAATTGGTCGTAAGGTTAAGACAAATAGTAAATTTTGTATCATCGATAAATTTCTTAGAAATGCGCAAGTAAGATCACGAAAAAGTAAAGGCCGAGATTTCCGGACGTAGGTGCACGCCCGGATGTTATTGGCAGCAGAGTGGAGCCATTAGTTGCAATGATGGATGCCTGACAGGAATGCTAGCGTCCTACCCTAGCGGCAGTTATAGTAAGTAATGGCTTCACTCTGTGCCCTGAGAAAGCCTTCGCCGTCGTACTACTACCCCCTTCACGCCGCCCTCGGCTCACCGCCCAGTAATAACAACAAATCTTGCCTATATTAATTCCCTGACGGACATAACTCTCGGTATATGGACGGTAACTCGGGAAAAATTGCGCGATGAAAACGTCGCCTCGACGAAATACGGGGTCTCGTATTACGTACGCACTTAGAACAACCAGTCACCCCGTCGCGCGCGTTTACCACCCCCCCCGCGCGCCCTTTCACTACACCGGGGAAAATGTCTCGACGCCTGCCAGTACGCATTAACCTTCCAGCACTTGCATAGAAGATGATGTCATTTAATATTATATTTAGAGAGTATATCATATATTATTTATGAGAGAGAGAGAGAGAGAGAGAGAGAGAGAGAGAGAGAAAGAGCGCTATTCAAATTGCTTTGAATATATGCAAATCTTTTTAGAGAAATTATTTTTGTGTTTATTTTGTCTTATTGTTATAAACATGAAAATACTAAAACAATTAAAATTTTATTTAGAATAAAAGAATAACTGATACTGATACTGATCATATTTTTTCTATAAATTGTGAACTAATCATACAACTGTAAATATTTCAATATAATTAGTACCCTTTTCTTCAGTTTTCTTAGATATTACTTCTCAATCAAGTTGTTTTACTCTCATTTATTATTTCTTTTATTTTATTAGCTTAAAATCGAACCTGCAATATTCCTTGGATTTTTTTTCATATTTCAAATATATAATAATCCTACTATATACATGTGACATAGAATAAATTATTATTAATTTTTCTATAATAAAGGCTAATACTAATAAAGGCTCGAACTAAAGAGGTCGACTGGGATTTAAATGAAATCTATACTATTTTGTTTAATATAAATAATTATGAAGAATTACAAAAAATTTTTCTGTTAAATGTTTTCTATAAGTCTTCTTTTTAATTATAGGCTTCTAAGATATTTCTTAAGTTTTTAAGAGATTTAAGATATTAAAATAAGATGTCAAATTTTAACTTTTGGTCGACGTGACATATTCCATGAATGATGGATTCTAAACAAATAAAATTTAAAATATAAACTCAACACTCAACAATCCATAGATAAAATGTTATACAAAATGTAATATGAGATACAACATGCTATGCTTAGCCAAAAATCAAACTTTGATCTAAGATATTATGAATATCTAATTTTTAATCCAGAAAATTGTTGAAATAGATGTATTTATTCAATGTGTGTTTATGTTACGTATATTTATTCAATCAATTTATATTTTAATTTTTATTTTTGTTTAGCATCAGTCATTTATATTGTCACATGTTGAATTTGATCAAAAATGAAAATTTCATCTCAGATGTCTTAGGAATCTGCCACTCGAAAAAATTTTTTTTAATTTTTTATAATTTACGTTGAATAAAAAATAGCATAAATATATATACATATATATATATATATATATATATATATATATATACATACATACATCAATCAATCATTTGGAATCAAGTCTTTGTAAATTTTATCAACATGTCCTGCTAAAAATTTTGATATTTTGAAAAGACCTTAAAAAAGCATTATTATATAAATATTATAATTACAATAGCATAAAAAATTTTATGACAGCAAATGATTATTTATAATAAATTTCTAATGAATAAAAACATGCAAAATAAATATTACTCACGTTGTTAATGCCAATGCTAATAACTGTAATTAGAACCAGTAAATCGGTGCAAATTATTTGATACAAATGTCCCTCTTGCACTAAATCAGCCGCATCTTCGGCTTTTGGATTTCGAATTGTCACGCAGCTATTCCGCGCCCAATTTTCTCACCGCCTAATCGCGCGTTCTCCAGCTGCGTGCTCGACACCCGGACAGTTTAGGAAGCGCGACCAATTATTGTTAGGATAATCTGCCGCGAGCCTGCTGGGACTGTTTAAATTAGAGGGTGGAGGTGCCGTTGCAAACATCATTGCACGTATAGGCCATGCCGGACTACCTAACCGATGAAGTGGGAGGGCGACGGAATACCCTCTCCCAATCCCCTCCTCCCCGGCGGCCCCTTCGCGCTGAGCGTCCATCCCCCCCTTACCCTTCCCCCCCTCCCTCTCTCCTCCCCTAAATCATTGATTGTTGCATTATCTGTTATTGGCAATGCAATTAACCCCTTACGGTAAAACAACGTTAGCTCGCTCGCGCCGCAACGTTCAGGCCGCGAGTGTAACTGCGAGCGAGTGTGGTGCAACACAGACTGCGGGCGCATCGCGTGCTAACGCGCGTTGCTCGGGCCTATTCGCGGCGTGCGCGAGCGAACGAGCGAGAGGGTGAATTGATTTGTTGCACGCGAGCTCCCAGTTCGTCCCGCTATTCGTCTCGTTCCCTCTCGCTAGGCCCTCTCTCCGCACCCTCGCGCGTTACCTTGCACACTCAACCCTTGCACACTCTCTCCGTCCCTCCAACTCTCGCCCTCTCTTTCTGTCTTTAATGTACATCCCAGTGTCCAAATCCCGAGACCCGAATCCGCGACAGGATTAAACGCAGCCCACCTCACAAATGCCGACCCTTCGATACAACGACTGTTTCTATGTCTCTCCCTCTCTCTCTCCCTCTCTCTCTCTCTCTCTCTCTCTCTCTTTCTCTCTCTCTCTCTCCCTCCCTCTCTCTCTCTCTCTCTCTCTCTCTCTCTCTCTCTCTCTCTCTCTCTCTCTCTCTCTCTCTCTCTCTAGCTCTTTCTATCCTTCTTGCCTGATCCAACGATTCAATAGTACTTTCCCTGTTTCACGTGATCTCTCTCTCTCTCTCTCTCTCTCTCTCTCTCTCTCTCTCTCTCTCTCTCTCTCTCTCTCTCTCTTCACCTAACGCAAGTCCCAAATTCATCGGTACATTCTCTATCGGCGCATCCGCTTTCCCTCCCCGCAACACACACCGCCCCGTGCGTTATTCCGCGTATATGATCAGGTGCAATTACAATCAGGTTAATAATTGTTACTGCCGCTACCGGCGCGTCCTGTGCGCGAAGGGGTGGCCGGGGAAACCGGTGACCAACACCGCACGCTTCGTTAGGCGCCCTGCGCCTATTACGCCCTGCCAAAGGACGGAAGAAGGGCGGCTATCGCCTACCATACGTTTGCAACTCGGGATATCGAGTTTTTGGTCACAGCGATTATGCCGCGCATGATTCCGCGATCGATTAAATTAATATTCGGTCGAGCTTTTGTGCTCACGATAAAACTTAACCGTGCGTATGTATGCCTGCGCGCGCGTTCAAACGATTGAAAAATCGTTCCGTTCAAAATTATACATGTTTTTTCACGTTTATAACGGTTTCAGTGATGTATAAAATAAAATAAATTCTTGACGTATTTAATAAAAAGCCCTCGTTAAAATATCACAGAATAAAATAATGATGCGGGAATAATGATGGTATTATGGTACTTTTAATCATCAGTAATAAAATGTAGAAATAAAAGATAATATTACACCGTTTACATTTTCCATACGTCGTATAAAATTGTTTGGTCTGCGTACGATATTGTACGTATCAAAATTTCTATATACCATCCGAACGGCTCGACCAATGGCAACTAACGAGGTAAAGACTCTCACAAAAGCGAGACTCAATCAGATAAGTGGTTTCGCTGGAATCGTGCACTAAAGCGTGAAAATCGTTCTTCTCGGAAATTTGCTGAGAAGCCGTTGAGAGATCCAATTCGATTTTATTTGCAGCAGTCGCGACTGATACATTTTTTGCTACGATACGGTGAAAAACAGTAGTTACTCTCAATGTAGCAAAGATAACTTTAAACCGCATACACACACACACACACACACACACACACACACACACACACACACACACACACACACACACACACACACACACACACAATTTATACAAGAAATATAAATCCAAATATTTTCTTTAATCTAATAATAATATAGAAATTAATAAATTTGTTGTAAAATGCCATTGAAATATGAAAATTTAACTTTAGTTTTCAAGTTTTCAATATTACAAAGTCAATATCTGGAAATGTGAGTAATCAAATAATGAAAATATCTGAAATACTAGATAATTGAGATTGCGGCCTAATGAAAAAGCGTTATTCAGACAGGGCAAGTAAAAAAATGTTACATGTTCTGAAATTTATGCATCTCTCACAAACGTTCTGGTTGTCTAAACTTTTTCAACATCCGTCTACACCTGCGATTTTTATAAAGTTCTAGTTGGATGTAAATTTATACGGTTGTGACGGTTAAACCATTGCACTCTTGCATTTCTCGACACATAAATCTCTGCTTTTTTCTTGTCCTCGTTCTCTTCTTCATTAACGTGTTATCAGTTGTTCGTAGTATAGAATCACAAAACAAAACATTTTTGAGTATTATATGTCAAAACTTGCGATTTTCTTTTGTTATAAAATATTTGTTAAAATCATCAAAATTTTATTCATGAATCATAAACATGGATATACTTCATTAAATACTTCATTAAACATGTAATAAACAGATACATTTTTAAATATATTTATAGAAAATATTTTTAGTAAATAATTTTAAAAATAATTGTTTCTTCTAAAATCAAGATATCAAATTTATTACTTTTCTTAATTTAACGTTTACACATTATTATGACATTTTAATGAACAAAAAATGGAAAATAAAGTCAAGAATACACTTTTTAAACATCAAGAAATTTCTATTTTTCATTTCTTTCAAATCAATGTTTAAAATGGGCATTTAAATATCTTACATGTTCACTGGGAATAAGACGTAAAATGGGTAAAATCATCCTACCATGATCTTTGTAGCTGAGTGTCGATAACCTGATGTTCTCGATGGCAAACATCGAGAATCTCGGCCAGTCTGCCGCGATCCTACATTACAATTCGTGCGATAAGTTAATGCCGGCGGCATTCGCGAAATGTTCACCGCTAACTCCGTGATCCTCGCTACGTCGCGGCCGGAATGTACACGAGGCGCATTGCCTGTAGTATAAACGGTAAAGCGCGTAATATTCCTTGACGTCGTGCTTTGGGAATAGACGCGAGGAGGATGCGGAACTTGCGGGGGAATTAGCGGAGTAGCGAGAGGGAGCGACGGTGGCGACGGGCAGAGGGTGGCCGCGGCCCGTGAAGACCGGCTTAAGGCGTGTTGAATCATAACGAGGACTTATGCCGAAAGCCTCCGACAAGAAGCCGCACGGGCTCACTCTCTCTCTCTCTCTCTTTATCTCTCGTCTCTCGCTGCCTCTCTCTCTCTCTCTCTCTCTCTCTCTCTCTCTCTATATCCCTGTTTCTCTCTCTGCGTTCGCCACCGTGCCAACCGCCATACACCCTCCGCTGCCCGACCATCCCCTTTGTTCTGTGACCTCTCTGCGTCTACCCTCGTCGTCTCGCCACCTGCATCGGTTAAGAACGCGGCTGCGAAACAACGGGACGGCATTACGAAACGACGCTGCTCCATATTCATATTACCGTCGTTCGACGACAAAGTAAGAAGAAAAAAAGAGCAAGTCGTTTTGTCGGAGATGGGAAAGAGTAAGAGGGAGGGAGAACGAAACCCGCGCGGCGAACTCGCATAGATTCTATCGACTTTCCAGTCCGATCGACGAAGGTGTTTTACTCGTTAAGCGAATCGAGAACCCATAGACGAACGTTATCATTGCGGGATTAGAGATGCTTACGCGCGAATTCGAGATACCTTGAGAATCGCGCAAACGGCGTGCAACGAAGGGGTGCGGGATGTCGTCCAAGGTTGGGATCTCATAATCGTAGAATACGATCGGCGGTCATATGTGCGGCGTTAAGGCTCGCCCCCGTTCGTATCGGGCCGCTTCTTTACGCGCATTTTAATGCTCGCGCGGATAATTGGACCAGCGTATTGTTAGCTACTTCCATTAGGAAACATCTTATTGGCCTTAAGGCGCTTATTACTGCTCTTAATTGCGTGAACGCGCGCTCTTACCCTTATTAACTGTCGACGACGGGTATATCCTAATAGGGCGCGGCGTTATAACCGGGGATAATGCGTTTTCCGCGTAGGTCTTTCCGCGCGCGCTCGTTTCTTTTTTCTCCCGTACGCGCGATATCCTATCGCGCAAATGGCGATAACGTACGATATCTTCCTTACTTGCGCGTTACCACTTCCAGAATGAGACCGCTCGAGTGCGTGGTGTGCGTTTCCCAACGTACCACCCGCGCATTCAAGTCTGGTGCAAGGTGGATTTAATCGCTCGCTCTTTAATTCAAGAATATGGCAAGGTGCAAATAGTCGGACTTGAGTATATATTAACAGATGGTTACGTTATCCATCTTTATCAGTGCATAAAATTTCCTTAGACTTTATCTATCTTTTAAAGAAAATTTTTGTCGCAATAATAGCATAAAAATTGTACAATAAAATTCTTATTTAATATTCTGGAAGATATTTAGTATAATTTTAACAAAAAAAGTATTTTTAACATTTCTAAAACAAAAGAGAATTGTCAAAGAACAACAAATTTACATTGATTGCTAATGTACTTTACTACAAATATTATTTCGGCAATACCTACATAATTCTTATAGTAGAAATTAATCAAATAATTCATAAACAGAGCAAAGAAAATCACTTTACTGGAATTTATTTTTATTTTTATTCGTATTTGAGATGAGTAATAGTTTTCCTATATAACAACGATTATCTCGGTCCATAATTAATAGTATTAATGCAAATCTAAGCTCCTAGAAGAGCAGAAGTTCACGCTTGATAAGTTTCGCGTATCACGATAGATAAATAATACCGAAGTAGGTCGTTGTTGTCTGGGACATTGCCAGAAATGCGACGTTCCGTGTATATTGCGTCACAGCGGGGAAGGAAACGAGAGAAAAGGTGGGATCGTTAGACCGCATCCATCCGTCGAATCTCGACGGATAGGACGGAGAACGACGGCGGGGAATGACCGGAGGAGCCCGGGGGGGGTGGTTGCAGTCGCTCGGATATACGGAGAGGTTCCGGACTGGTTTCGACTCCGGGCTCGTCGGGTTGTATGTACCAAGGGGGTATCCATTAGGGACAGAAGTATTCGCGCGCGAGATATATCGAC
This sequence comes from Pogonomyrmex barbatus, assembly GCF_055798465.1. NCBI lineage: Eukaryota > Metazoa > Arthropoda > Insecta > Hymenoptera > Formicidae > Pogonomyrmex > Pogonomyrmex barbatus. The sequence continues at coordinate 1,769,921 of NW_028297160.1, forward strand.
GTCGCCCCGGAGGATTTATCGTGACAGCGGCGCTTGAAGGGATTGTAAATCCCCGTTTGAGGATCGCTGATACCAAGTTTTATGTGGGACATTAGTTGGGTGGGGCGTGGCTGAATGGTGCGGAGTCGAGAATAGCGCTAGAGAGACGAAGAGACGCAGAGGGGCACAGGAGGGGCACAGGAGAGGACGGAGGGGGAGAGGAGGCTTTCGACCGTAGAAGAAAGAGGGCGAAGGGAAAGGGAGAAAGAGAGCTGCCTGGGCGCAATAAATTAGCCCGAAATGAAAGACAAATCGCCTCCGAGCTGTCCGCCCGTTCGCCCGACGTGATAGAAGCTGCTATGCTGCTGCCTCCACCGCCTCCGCTCCTTCTCCGTCTCCGTCTCCGTGTCTCGCTTTGCTTCCTTCTGTCCGTCTCGCTCACTTTCTCCTACTCTCGGGTATGTCCGATTTGATTCTCTATCTTTCTTTCTCTCTCTTTTTCGCGTTCTACACCTTCGCTCGTTCTGGACTAGTCCCCGAGGGGGTGAGAAAAGAGACCGAGCTCGTCAGGTTTCCTCTCATTTCCTCTTTCTTTCTTTCGCCGTTATTTTGTCTTCTTATTCCGCCCCTTTCTTTCGGCCTTACCGCCGACCACCTTGATGGACGCCTGTCGATCCACCAGGGACCTACCTCGCTGCCCACCGATCGACTTTGTCCACGTCATGAGAATTCGCACGACGTTGATCTTCTTCTTTCGCCAGATAGTTGCCTGGCAGGTGCCCCATTTTGTTGATTTGGAGGTTGTGTTTTTTTCCATTCTTCAATTTTTTTTTCTATTCTTCAATTTTTTTGCCATCATACCAATGTTTTTTTCTATTCTTCAATTTTTTTGCCATCATACTGTTTATATGTCGTATGATTTTCTTCAAGATATCGATGTTTGCGAGATCAATCGCTCAAAAATCTGCATTGGCACGTGTGATAACGTCTTATTTCTTTTTCTCTCATCCTTAAAAAAAAAGAATCATTTAAGTGAAATTTTAATATTTCTGAAATCGAAAGAAGGTTGATAAAATATTAGAAAGTTTTACACATTAAATCTATCTAAACACTAAAATATTTAAACGAAGTAAAGCAAAAATGTACAGAAATGCAATCAGATTAAAGCAACATTTTTCAGCTTTTGTTATATTAATATTGACATAATAAATCTTAGAAATAGATATTAGTGATAAAGAAAAAGTTTTAATTTTCCTAACAAATGATATGGATTTGCTGAATATCAAAATATCGATGATATAATAGATATTACGTTGAAGGATGAGTTTTGAAACGACGATAATAAATAGATTACAGACCATGCACCCCTAGTCGCAAATGCAATTATCACTAAATTGCCTGTGTAACTGAGTTATATCACTTTACCCTGTATGGCTTCATATAATATCTCAAAATTTTCTCTGACGCACATACGGACTTTATAGAATTATTTTAAAATCGTTTTAAAATTGTTTTAAAATTATTTTGGTCATACACATTTAATTTTAAATATAAATCGTGAGAAACACTGAAATTGGCATAATTTTAATGAAATTAGGTATCGATAAATACACACGCAAAAATAATTTTTTGTTTATTCGTAATATTAGAACCAATTTAATATTTCGATATACCTGTAATAATATCAAAAATTATAATTCATAAAAATTATAATTATAATTATAAAATTGATTCATTGTTATATGCGGCATTAAAATTCTTTAAGATTAAGGATACCGAAGGGAAACCCAACAAGATTATTATTCAGTTTCTCCAAGTTAAGTTCCAGATGTGCTTACAATGCTATACAATGAGAGTATGATCTATACGACAAAGGGAGTAAACGAGAAAGCAGACGCAAACGCGAGCCTCGCGGCGTCCGTCTTTAGTAACTGACATCTCGTCTACAAAGGCTAAGGACGTCAATTAATTAGTCGGGTAGCTCCCGTTGCGAACTAGAGAGAATAAGAAGATTCGGCAGGAAGCTTCCCAAACTCTCTCTCACTCTCTCTCTCTCTCTCTCTCTCTCTCTCTCTCTCTCTCTCTCTCTCTCTCTCTCTCTCTCTCTCTCTCTCTCTCTCTCTCTCTCTCTCTCTCTCTCTCTCTCTCTCTCTCTATCTCTCTCTCCCTCCCTCCCCCCCCCTCTCTCTCTCCCCTTTCTCAAAAATAATAATTTTACTATTTCTGAAAATTACGTACATTTTGTTGAAAAAAAAAAAAATAAATAAAATTGCATTATACGACAAATTCGTATAAATTTCAGAGAGCATACTATTTTTATCGCAACATCAAATTACAAATCGCGGTCTCGTGGCATGCCGGTAGAATAGAGAAACGGGCGAAAGAAGGATAAAAGTGGAAGAGTCAAAGACGGGGATGGATCAAGTACGCTTCGAGAATTGCGGGAGCGACAGATACGGTTATCGTCCTGCAATACAATCAGCGAAGTTTCCACGGATGGCAGGCAATAAAGCTTTATGTATATTACAAGGTCCATGCAACGATACTGCTCGTACGTGAGCCTTTCATCAAAGCGTTCCTCTTTGCTCGATCTTTTTTCAGACAAGGAGAAAGAAACTCTGCCGAGCAAAATGGATTGAATAAAACTACAACGTGTGTTTTTCTCTCCCGTGGAAACTTCAAAAACCTCTCTAATATATTTTCGCGTATCGACACAAATCGACAAACTATTCCAATATGGATTCCAATATAGAAACCTATAACTAAATTTTCAATTTCTATCTTAAATATGCAGTATACATTATGCCGTATATTTTATGCTTGACCAAACAGAAATGTCTATACCTCGTTCTGGCTTCGTTGTACAAAGGTACAACGTACAAACACGCCGAGTTCGGAATCGTATAGTCAATTGAAATCACGAGGGAATACAGATTTGCTATTCATACAGATTACATCATGTCCATCAACAGCATGTCCGATTTGACGATTTTGCCGTGGCGGATAAAAAAAGGCCGGTCGACGCGCCGGCTCGCGTTAAAAATGCAAATTCTCCGGCGTAAACGAGGCGCGCTAATTTTACAAAAAGCTCATCCCCGCCGTTCGGCCTGAAGGCTGCCGACAGAATAACTCATAGGGCCGGTACCAGCACCAGCAGGACGGTCACTGTTGGCGAGTGTCTGTGGCGAAATGAACGTTTTAATTCCCCTCCATAAAAGCCAACGACAAATCAAACGACTTTGACATGATTAACTGGCGGGCATAAATATCGGTATCAATGCACGTGCACGTGCAATGACGCGTCGCGCCATGTCCGTGACTGTCTCTCTCTCTCTCTCTCTCTCTTTCTCTCTCTCTCTCTCTCTCTCTCTCTCTCTCTCTCTCTCTCTCTCTCTCTCTCTCTCTCTCTCTCTCTCTCTCTCTCTCTCTCTCTCTCTCTCTCTCTCTCTCTCTTCTCTCTCCCTCTCTCCATCTCTCTCCGTCGTTCGCGTTCCCTCCTGCTTTAACCCTTCTCTCCCTCTTACCACCCTCGCGTTCACCCTTTTCCCCTCTGGCTCGATGCGTTGCATTTTCTCCTTTTCGTGCCTCGTCGAGCAAAAACAACCGCACCGGCGCGCCGTGCGCAGATGCCTGGATATTAAATATACAATGAATTAGCGTGCGCGTTGCCTGCCATTAAGAGGAAAAGAGAAAAAGAAAGAAAGAAAAAATGGTGAAAGAGGAGGAGGATGTATATACGCGGCCAGAGCGCGCGAGATCGAATGCAAGGGCGATTGTATGCAAATGCGAGCCATGAGTTCGATCAAGGTCCGACGTTTCCACTTCGAGAAGGGGAGGGGGGGATGATACGTACCATCGTATCATGTGGCGATACTCCCCCGTCTTGGTCTTATTTATGCGCCGAGTTATTCCAACATCGGGCAAACGTGAGAAAAGAATAGTTTATGCGACGGGGATAGCGCATAACGGTAGTTAATTGGCGTCTCGCGAGCGTAAAAATACGTTTCTTCAACATCTTCTGCATTTTTGTCACGTGGCATCTCACGGAATCGATTTCGAGTGTATCGATACTTCGAGTATACAAATTGTCAGATTGATTTCCATTAATGAACTTGATACAGTTAGCAAATGTGTGTTTTTTGGAAGAAATTAATTTTTTAATTATATTTATAACTTCTCATATTAAATTTATTGTGATTATCATATCAGTTAATATAATTTTATATTTAATTCCAAACAATTCTTTTTTATATAATTTGACACGTACATTAAAAAGATTTCTCATCAGTTATTCGTCCTTTGAAAAACAATCAAGATTTCAAGATTTATAATACATAAAACTTTTCATACTTTAGAGAATTGTTTGTTATGCTTAAATTATTTTTATAAAATTAATATTACACAATAATAGTTATACGATATATACAAGCTAATTAAACATAGAAAATTATAATAGTAATAAAAAAGCAGCGTATAATTTTACAATCTCAAATTGTCGAATAATGTTTACGATATAATATATTTTTTTTCTCTTATTTTCGCGCAATTGCAATATCGTCTGCATCGTCGCGACATCTTGGTATATAATCTAGAAACCACGTGTAACAGGGTACAAATCGATGGTACCATTTGCTAAGCACAATTTGAGACAGAATTTAATTATTAAAGTTCGACAGATATTAAAAAAGATCGCTTTTCCTTGCATTTGCAAAAACCTTAGTCTGACCTAATTTAAATATTAGATAGAATTTAAAGATAAATGTGAAATACTTTGCAGTAGAATTTTTGTTTGTTCTTAGATGACAAATGAAGAAAAGGACACGTGTAAATAATGTCTCTCTTTTATAACTGCGTACCTAGTTAATTGCGCATTCCTAAACGTCATGTAAGGGAGTTTAAAGGGATCCTTGGGAAGTTTAAAAAGTTTCCGGTGGGTGTACGTAAGAAACTAGGTTACTGCAACAGGTGGGTACTAAAGTAAATATACGCACATTACGTCCACTCCTTAGAAATGCATCTTTATGCGATTTGATCCTTCAGATGATTAATAATTAATTTACAATGCGCGGCGCCTCGATGAGCAATAGATTAAGGAATAATCGTATTAGCTGACAGTTACGAATAAATTTCCAAAATAATTCACAAAATTTAAACATATTATATTTCTAAATATAATAATTTTCTGCTTGTATTAAATTATTTTACTTTAACTTTTTGTAGAATTTTAATAATTCATTAAGTATCTATATTCTGCCTACGACACTGGTTTCTAGATTAAAACATCAATTCTTAATGACATCAAGCATCGGTAATTTTGGCGTAATAAACAATTAAAAGAGTTTTCCGCAAAATAACTTTCACGAATACAAACAATTAATACATTTCTCAGCTTTTATTTGATTTCATGTAAATTTTATTTTAATAATCTCAATTTAAAAGGCCACATTATCAAATTATAGATTAAAAGTTATTTAAAAAAATTAGATTCAAATTTTAACAAAAAAAAAAAAAAAAAAGAAAACAGCAATCGTCGAATCAATAAATGGAAGGAAGCGCAATAACTCTGGAACGTTTTGCGATTCGTATCGTACCGTATAAATTATATAAATGTGCGATATATCACTGATTATATCAGACCCATCACGCATAAAGAGTCAGAAGTCGTCTTCCGCGCGGAAAGTTGTTTAATAGAAAGGCACTATCGCGATAGAATAAGGACGATTATGCAAAACTTTGGGATCCGTTCGGCGAGCGTAATTCGAAGACATAAATTAACCGGGCGAGGCATTATCAATCTGTATTGCTACAATTTATGACTGCTAATTAAAGGGTTTAGGGAGAGAATCGCCGTTTTGATTTGCACGCTTCTGCCACCCTATGGAGCGAGCGAACTTTAAACGACAAACGGGTCTCATTAAGATATGAAGCGGCCCGAGTACGGCTTCCACGATTCGTCTCGTACTCGTGTCGCGCATATCACGCGTGCACACGTACACGCACGAGAAACACACACACACACACACACACACACACACACACACACACACACACACACACACACACACACACACACACACACAATAGTCACGAAGAGAGAAAAGGAAGAAGTCGACCGTTAATCGTTTCGAATCGGTTGTTAGAATCCGCTCTATCGCGACCACATGTACTCGTCATCGCGAAATATCGGTCGTAAATTAACGAAAGAATGATTGGCAGGAACGACGAGATTAGTTCGGCGGGGGATTAAACGGGCGATTGGGACGACCGATTTTGAATTAACCGGCTGACCTTTTAACGCACGTATGGTATGGCGAGCCGCCGATCGATGAAATATGCACGCTCGAGAGATGCTGGGATATAAAATACAAGACGGCGATAAAGCGCGGGGGAACAATTGATTGTTATTCTTCCCGGACGGTGAATACGTCAGGCGAGAAAACGAGCGTGGCCGCGGACTAATCAAAGAGCCGCGCGTATCGAATCTGTCGGAACGCGAAGGCGTCGAGGCGGCTTCAAGCGTTGCCTGCTCGCCCTGACCGGGACCGTTCATCACGCATTCGTTGCGTATTGTATCGCGCGCGACAATCACGCGTATAATTCACTCGCGCTGGACGCGGAATTACGCCGCGCGACAACGCGTTTGTTTCGACCGATAGCCTATCCAAGGCATTGACGGCTACGAGACGTTGATACACTTGATTTAAGCCGCCCCCGGATGGCACGGCCATTCGTCAAATATTCCACCGGCGTAAATGATCCGCATTTAATCTCCTGCAGCACGGTTGACGGCGACGAGATTACCTTTTTCTCTACTATTTTCAGACTTTGCGTTTAATTGATCAAAAATTTGCGGCTAAATCAGATTAAAAAACGAAGAGACCGCCTAGCTTGAAAGTTTTTAAAAAACAAACATAATAATAATAATAATAAGGAGCGTAGAAGCTAACGTAGATTCCAAGTGCGACCGGTATTTAATAAGTAACCAAGATATTTAAAAAATATAAAAAAATATATAATAAAAGTTTTGACCTCAAATTAGGTCATTTTCAATATTGCACACGTGATATTATAAATTATTTGGGAATAGATTTACAAAAATAAACATGATATGTCTAAATATTTTATTTGTGCAAATTTATTTCTAATTAATTAACAATATCTCGTACGCAATACTGAAGATGACCTAAAATCGAACGTTTATTATCTATATTTTTTATATTTTTTATATTTTAGTCTACTTATTAAATACTATTTGCACTTAGAATCTACGTTAGTTTCTTATTATTATTTTTTAAATAAGATTATTTTGTCATAATATTTTATTGTAATATGCTTTGCTTTACGTAAGTATTATCATGATTAGCATAGATATTCTCATTGAATGGTAATGTAATTTTTACATTAACAAACTTCCATGTAAAATTGAGGCAAATCTTTTTATGTTAAGTTATATATTACAAAGGATATAGTTTTTATCTTTTAAACCGTATATTCATTTATCAAAGATAAACATAGCACGAATATAAATATATTTATTTAGCAAATCTTGCTTTTGTCATATTCAATTGTGGAATTATCACGTTGATATGAATTATTACATTGTCATACGCGTCATATGATCTATACGATGCATTACCTATCTCGGTTTGACAAGTATTGGGCGAGTGGTCGCATTTAGATATGCACTGTAAGCTGCTAATGCACCAGATAAACATTCAACAAATGTTTAGAGACGGTTTGCCGAATATTGCAACACGAATCAAATAATTTGCATTCGATAAATGCGAATGTCCTGATGCTGATGTATTGTTACATACAGTTATCAATATTGATCAATATTTAGTAATTGAACGCGTCGTTTGGGTGTAATAAATATGTTATTATATGAAGATTCGGCGTGCGATTCATAAATGAAGATGTAAATGGACATAACGTTTATAATATTTTAAGATATTTAATGATTAATGTTACAGCAATATTAATTAAAATACGGCTGTCTCAGATCATCTTTCAATTTGTCGACTTTGTTATCAAATGTTTGTCGGATAACACAATTAACACAACATTAACTTGAAAAGTGTATTAGTTGCAGGAATTCTTTTTAAATATTTAATAATTAATTCAATAATTAATTTTAAAATTTAATTATGTTTGTAATTAAATGAGTATGCTTTCGTCCGAAAAGAGAGGGTGGTTTTCCGTAACGAAAAACGATTCTTGTTGAAACCATAAATCTAGAAAGCACGTAACGCTACAACAAATCGCAATGGAAAGCTTTCGCATCAATGTGCGAATCGGATAGGGCTAAGAAGAATAGGCCGAAGGAAGGGAACTTCGCCATTTCGTTGTAAGTCGTCATTAACAAATACTTAGGATGCACGAGGCGGATGGAAAGTAGATGACACGATGTACTCGCACCTGCGTGCACCATTAAAACGCACTATTAAATATTAACGGAGACCTTTATGAGGCCGTGATACGCTCAACGGCTCGTAGCTAATGTCAATATCTTTTCCTCGAACAACGCTGAGGAACTCGAAATAGCTCCCGTTCATTGACGTGAACTTCCGACACCTTCCTTGAAGCCGTCCATAAGATCCGGTTCGCTCTTGCAAATACATAAGATAAATACGACCTGCGAAAATTAATCTTTCAGTCACGAACGTTGATTATTCAAAGCATTCATTATTTAAAATGTAATCGCCCAAAATCGAAGATTTAATCTCTTTGTACAATAAATATGATTAAATCGACAAGACATTTTATTAAAATCAACTTAATTAAGTTCAGACGAAATAAATATTTAATCGAAAATAGGCAAGATATCTTCTCACAGACTTTCCAGAATGAAAATTTGTCGGAACTGTCTGTTTTGTATTAACCGAATTCAGTGAATAAAGTTTAACGAATCCGTACGCACTATCAATCCGCGAAAGAATTTGCTGCAAACGCGATTCTCTTCAAGATACGAGTACATCACGCGACGTTACGGAATCCACGATATCAGGCGCCTTAACGAAGAGAATGTAAAAGTTTTAACACATTTCACGCGGACATCGTGGTAAATAAAATTGAACAATCCTTCCAATCTGCCCTAGATTTTTATTACTCGCGGAAACTTCGGAGCCCTCCTTTCCCTCCCTCTCACCCCTTCTCACGAACTTCGGAAATCTCTTTGGAGAGGCGGGAAGAGAGCGCGAGTGAGAGTGGCCCTGTGTGTGCGGAAACTCGTCGGGAAAAGTCATTCCGTCCGTTTCTCCGCGGTGGTAAGAGAGCCGAGCCGAGCCGAGCCGAGCCACGCGTTGTCCCCGTGATGCCGACGGGGTGCGAAAGGGAAAAAGTCCGCCTCCCTCTCTCCACGCGATATAAGCCACCGGCGGCTCTCCGTATCGTTCGATAAGCCTCGAGCCCTCGGCGGATTCGGTGTGGGCTTCCACACGGCACAAAGGCCTAATTACCCATAAATTCGCTGATTTACGGCGGTCTAGAAATGTAAATATGAAATATGAAAATGAGGACGGCGGTAATAAAAGTGATGTACGGGGCTCCGTAGGGTCGTTCATGAAGGCGTCCATCATCGTGCTTGACGGGCTTCTTTGTCTGGTAGCGGCAGTCGAGAGCCATTTCGCTCTCTCGCCTCTCGCCTCCCTCCCTCCCTCCCACCCGTTTCCCCGCGACTCTCTTCCGCGATTCTCTTCACCTCGCTCTCTCTCTCTCTTTCCTACTCTCTCTCGCTTGCCTACTCAACCCGTCCCTCCCCCTAACCCCTTTCCCTCCCTCTCCCCCTCCACCGCTCTGCTTTCTCATCGGAGATGTCGACGGGAACATCCGCCCGATTCGCACGCGAATTTGGTTCTCTCACGGCGAGAAGGCACTTTGTCTTGTCTTTTGTAGCTGTCGTTTTGATTCACGGCAGCTAGTGATTCTTCTTTTCTTCTCGGCCGAAGTCGGGAATACTTGCGGCCGCGACGGATTTATCGACGCGAAAATTGTTACGGCTCTATTTACTGTCTCTAATTAATGTACCTAAGCCAAAAAATGATCACTTTTAGTGAGAGAGTAGAGTTAGATTTAGAGTTTTTAGGAGAAAGCATATTATCAAATGAACTCTCTTGCAGTAACCAATCAATGAAAACTATAATAAAAATACATGAGATCTGTATTCTTAAATACATAACTATAATTTAGTCTCGCAGAAAAATAGAATAGAAATTCTTTATTTTGTATCATTACTCTCCCTTTATTATTTACAAAAAAATTTTAAAGTGATGCGTGTTATTGCAATCCGATTGAAATTGTTAAACTATTTTCATCAAATGATAATTCAAGAAAGAGAATTATACGTTTGCGATGGCGATTTTTAATGAACACTTTTCTGAACATTGGAATGCTACATGAATCGAATCCGGTTCGAATGCGCATTTGAGTCGTTGATAGTGTTTGTTAGCAAGTACGTTTCTCTGCATAATTTGATTTTAATTAAGGCCGATGAAACGTTGTTGACTGGAAACAACGTTTCATGAATTCATCTGGATTGTAACGTTTGCATATTATTTGCTCGATTTCATTTTTGCTTTGATTCTTTTATGCCATTTACTAAAAGCAAACAATCTTTCCGAATATTTTCGAAAACTGTTATACAAATAATAAAGGAAATAACAAATAAAATAGTGAATTTTTTATTAAGCACAATAAATAAGTGTTTAGAATTTGTAAGAATCTTTTAATTAAACTACCTAAAGGCTTTAAAATTCACACACTGACGGCTTATTTACACATAAAAACACAAGCCACAAACAAAAATGTTAAGATTAAAACGCAAAAGCAATTATCAATAATTATTATATATTAATTCGTTTATTAATTAATAACGAATAATAATTTTTTATAATTTTAATTTATTAAGAAAATAACTGATAATATCAATGATATCATGTTATATAATACACTAATAAACAAATTACCGATTGTTGTATGTTAATTAAAAGCACCTTTAAATCCTTGAAAGAATTATAATTATTAGAAATTATATCATGCATTTTATATGTTATCGCATAACATTGAGATATTTTTATTTTGATTAAAACGCTACTATATATATATATATATATATATATATATATATATAATATATATAATAACTTATATAAGAAATAATTACTTAAATATTTTATTAAATTATTTTTTATTAAATGTTTTAATTTTTGATTTAGTTACTCTTAAATTTTTTTGTCCAAATGTCTATTAAATTAACTTTGAACTACTACGTCATAAATCCGTCGTAAATCGTTAAAAGTAATGGCATATAGTTCACGATATAAACAAAAATTAAATTAATCTCAAATTTATATATGTAAATTCAATAAAAGAAAAATTATTAGATTTCTAAGATCACCGAGTTCGTCGAGAGTTGCCCTCTTATTTTCCAATTATTTGATACAGTTTGGCATATTACATTGTATTGTTCGTTATTTACATCGATTGAAAAGAACTGTTGTTCTAAATTCATCAGGTTATTACATTAAATATTATCACAACGATCGAATAAGATACTTACCTGGTAAATGGATGATCCAAGTTTGATTTCTGACGGAGGTGATATTTCTCGCAATAACGAGATACCGAGGTACGTTGGGTCCACGATAGCAAATCCCTTTTACCACCGAAGATGGAAGAAAGAAGCTCGCAAGGCTCAAAATGAAGAATGAAGAAAAAAAAAAGAACGGATCTTTGCGGCGGTTCACAACTTCGAGGAGGGCGCAAGATTGCGACCTGGAATACGGCGCTCGGTATTCGTGGCAACTCGGGGTGGAGCAGAAAGCGTCGAGTGTCCTGGAGTCCTTCGCCAGAGAAGAAAAGTAAGATCTTTTCTGCGGAAAAATTTCTTGAAATTTCTTAAAATTGTTGAGACGACTATTTCGAGGGAGACAATGTCACGACCGAGCGATAATCTGCTCGTCGTTGCCCCCCCCCCCCTCCCCCCCTCCACCGAGTATTGATTTACAAGAAGAAGATTTCCCTATCGGTGCGGTGATTATTTGTGCGGACTTTGATCGTGATAGAGATGCGAAGAAGCTGCTTAAAATATGCATTTTTTAAATGCTTTCTGTTTACGGTTTTTATTAATAAAGTTCACTTTTTTTATTAAACGATCTTGTTATTTTCGCGAGAGAGCACAAGTGAATTTATGCGAGTATCTACCGCGAGTGCGACAATAATTTCAAAAAATTTGACTTGTTTAAAATTCGAATAATAAATCACAAATACATATAGTAACTTAAAATTTTTAGATATTTTATAAAACATATTTAATTACGTCGTTAACTTTGTTTTGATCTCTTTTTGACTTATTAATACGATTGAATATTTTAATAAATATTTAATAAGACATATTAAATAACAAATAATTAATTTTGTCATTATAAATTCCATCTTTAAAATAATTCGGATCGATGAAATTATTTATAATATATTTATAATTAATTAATTCCAGAGATTATTAATTCCAGAGATGAGCAATTAATGACACAAATGAACTTTGAAATTTCAATCACATTTCACTTTTACTTTTAAAGATGCGTAAAAAATCATGAATGCACGCCTTACAATCGTCAGATCGCAACACACATATAAGATAGAACTTGCTTTATTTTATTCGCATAAATTATAACTGATTATTATCACCAATCCATTAGCAATGGCGGAGAATTTCCGTGTGCAGTAAATATTTAGATCTTTGACATTGCAAAAATGATCAACCAAACTTTGCCTTCGGATATCTCAAAATCCAACACTAATTGTATCTACAATATTGTCCAATAATATTTTTGATACATCACATATCACATGTTTATTTTAACATAATATTTATTTAACGCTTAAAATCATAATTCAAATACTAAATGAATAATTCCTATAACTATTATAACAATCATAACAATCATAATATCAGTTATAGCAATTTAACTACAATCAATTATTGTATTTTATTTTGCGTAAGAAGTACATTAGAAATAAGAAAAATTCTATTATCTAATCTAAATATAGAAATGATTGATTATGAATCAAAAAATGATTGCGATTATTGATCATCACTAATTATTATTATCTTCTATTTTTATTAACTTACACACATAATCTTATACAACACAACTCATAATATTAATTAATATTAATTTTGCATTGTTAATAAAATGAGTACAAGCAGTGAGTACAGATAATTAGAAAATGATCGCAATCATTGCTAATTATTATAAGAATAGTATAAATGTGCAACAGTTCAACGTAAATGTATGTGCAATATAAATAAACTTGATACGATTGTATTATTGGACACAATATTTATATGTCAGTAAGACGAACGTACGACAGATTTGTCAAATAAATTCCGTTCGATCATAGTATTGTTGAAACACAGTACATTGCGTCAATAGTGTAAATTCTATGCGACCATAGTATTATATCCATGTGATAGATTTTTTTATATATATGGATTAAAATGTAGTGTTTATGCATGATATTAAATTACGTAGTGTTTATATAGTAAAAAATAATATTTATACTTGAATATTTAAAAATAAATACTGTTTTTTACTGAAATAATTTGACATTATGCATAAATACCACACATTTTAATTCATACATATAAAATATTTATCATACAGATATAATACATCCAAAACTCATTCACTGATATAAATATAGTATAGTATAATAATGGTATATAGTATAATAATGGTTTAGAATTTTGGTATAAATAAAAGAAATACACGATTTTTATCGTATAATAGTATATTTATAAGTTTAAGTTATAACAAATAATGTTTTTTAAATATTTTTAACAAACGCTGTCTGGTATAAATATAATACGACATAAAGCCAATAAACACAAATAAATTTATAAATACGTATATAATATACATATAAGTTTGTGAACGTGTTATATTGATTATACCATTTATTTAATATCTTTCTTATCGTATAATATTTATGAGTTTTAATATATTTTTTATATCAATCTGTGTGTTTATTAAGTACAATCACATAGAATTTACATTCGCTATTGCGTGTTGCAATATACTGGGACTCTAGCTACGAAAAACTACGATCGTATGGAGGTTACTTGACAAATCTGTCGTTTTTTGAGAGATTTTTGCTAGATCATTGCCAATATATTGCATCGATAGCGAATGTTTATATATCACATTCTTTGTTTTATATATATAAATCTAGTGCGATTTTAATATCAGTGAACGTAATATGTGTGTGTCTGTGTGTGTGTGTCTGTCTCTCTCTCTCTCTCTCTCTCTCTCTCTCTCTCTCTCTCTCTCTCTCTCTCTCTCTCTCTCTCTCTCTCTCTCTCTCTCTCTCTCTCTCTCTCTCTCTCTCTCTCTCTCTCTCTCTGTGTGTGTGTGTGTGTGTGTGTGTGTGTGTGTGTGTGTGTGTGTGTGTGTGTGTGTGTGTGTGCACAATCGCATTAAGTTTATTTACTATTACATTTATATTATTAATGTTATATTTGTTATATTTTTATCTTATTCTTTGATATATTCATTTAACGGATTTCTCACTAGACATAGAAGGCAAGCGCGATACGATTAGAATAATTTGAATCTTTAACATGTTATATTTGATAAAGAGTTACAGTCAATCTCACTTTTTTTTTAAAAGAATGTAACAATGAATTTGTCATGATCTCGAAAAGTATATTCACCGAAATTATATGGTTTTGAAACATAGAATCAATAAAATGATCAATAAAATGATGCTGAATGATGCACTAATTGCAAATATCCGTATTAATTGATGTATATATCTCGATAAGCGCTCGTTATTTCAATCAACGCTTGATAATAAAAATTCTTATTCATTGTACATTTTTAATGAACAAAATTCACAACTGCGAAGTTGCAAAATGCTCATATTCTCCATCCAAATTTATATCCTTTATCATGATGACTAAGTCTTAATGTGTACTATATCAAAATTTAGATAATTTGAAATATAAATATTATATATTTTATATTTTATTAACAATTTGACGCTTTTTGACCAACTATAGCAATCAATCGAGATTTAATCGATGGTCTTTATAAGCTGCGTTCCATTTAAGCGCACAACACTTATTTATTTTTTTTATTTATTTCTTATTTATTTCTTTTTTTTTTAAATTAGTAAATAACAAAGATAAAATTATTCTGAAAGCATTGCAAGCGTTAAGTCCCATACAACATAGACTTTCAAAGGATGTGTTAAAGATGCCTAGAGGACATCCTATGGAAGGATATCCTAAGATAATGTTTCTGAAACATTCCTCGGATAAAGTGTGCTGTATGAGGTAAAACGCAGTCATAAAAATTCGAATAGATGTGAAAAGATCTTCATGTGGAAGATGTAAGGAGATGCCGTTTTAATTACGCATTTAAATTTTAAGCATGGGGAATGCAATTTCTGATTAATCGCAACGCGAATACGAATTTAAAAGTTAAAATTATGGATACTTGTTCATAAAAAAATAGTTGTTTACAGCATTTTATATAACTATGCAACATCACGTGTTTGATTTTCCCGATCACATAAGATTTTTTTAGAGTAAATATTAGAATATTAACTGTAAATATTGATTTGATCGTAGAATAAAGCAAAAATTTATAACGTGTTAGTTCGAATAATTACTAATAGATGTCTCTATCTGTATGATATTCAGCGGAGCAAGTTTACGTCTGCGCGCGAATAATCTAACCTCAAACTGATATAATTTACTTTTTCCAGCTTTATATATAAGCGAATTATTATCAAAAAGTGTATTGTCATTCAATACCTGGATACATTTAATATTAATTTAAATTTTTTTATAAAAAAGAGTTAACTAAGGAATCAAAATCAATATGTTAAAAAATATAAATGAGTCTCGTAAGCAACAATTGGAAGAGTTGGAAAGTTTTACTAATGCAATCAATGAAAAAATCACCAATATCGTTGAAACTCTAGGTTGGACAGTGGAAAGCGTGACGAACATGGTAAATATAATGAGAAAATATTTTGGTATATTCTTTTCAATGAAATTATGTTTTATATAGGACAAGGAGTATCTTACATGTCCGTATGACCCATCTCATCGATTAACAGAGAAATCCCTTAATGATCATCTTGCTTCTTGCCAATGGAAAGCTGAAGGTTATGGAAAACTGGATGTCCCATTATCGGAACCATTTTTCCCAACGGATTCACCATTATGTATAAAGATTGGTAAGTACATTCTTCTAGGATAAGAATTTCTGCAAAAAGAAGATTATCTAATATCTTATGTTTATGTATAAAATATGTATTATAGATAAGCAACTGCAAGAACAAATTCTCAAGAAGGCCAAAGAACAGAATCCAGCAATGCAAATTGGTTAGTAAAAACTTAACAATTATGTGCATTCTTGTATTTTTTAAATGACAATAGAATTTTTTACAGCAAGTTGTGATTGTTATACTTGGTGCAGAATCAATATATCCTTTTACATATTTTTTTATTGGATATTTCATAACTATATATTATATAAGATATATTATATTTGTAATCTAACAATTCATATAATTTTCCTATCTGCTATATATAATTAAAAATAATTATATATCTACAATTTATAAAAATTAAAAAAATAGCTTTTGTTATATATTAATTGTTTTACAATTTTATAATTTTGAAAAATGTGAATTCTTAACACCATAATAGGTATGGGTGAGCGGTTAGTACCGCGTACGTCTGATAGGATTGTCATAGATTTTACTAGAGATGAAAGGAAAGCGATATATGACTATGTCATCGCTAATACTGCAAAGCCAAACATTGGAGAGGATATCACAAACATTAATAATTTGTGAGTTTGATAGACTAATATTTATAGAAAATATATTTATGATGGGCACAATAAAATATAGTTAAATAGAAACTTATTTAACAAATAAAAATATGTCGGAATTGTAGAATAAAATTTGTTCATATAATATTTTATGTTCGAGGTAATCAAATTTGAAAATTATCGAGTATACATTTAATTTTTGACTTAATAGATTTTATTACATGCAATTATGTTAATAATGTTATGAATGATTTACAACATATTTTAATTATATTTATTAATAAATTATTTGTAGGAATTGTTGCTCTCTCATGTTATATACAAATTATTAATAAATTAAAGAAATAATGTATTTTGAATATTTAGTTCGAATATACAATTCTCTCTTAGCTGGAAAAAATTTTTAATATCTGATAAATTTTAAATTCGATAATGTAATTTCTAAAACGATTACATTATATGTAAACATTTTATTCTATATTTCCAACTGATTTTTGCATGAATAATTGCATGAATAAATTTTGCATGATATTTGCATGAATAAATTTTGCATTGAATAATTTTTTGTTTGGTTATCTCTATCCTGGTTTATGGGGTTGTGTATAATATATACTAATATATTATTATCTATATTACATATATATTTTTTAAAATTTTAAACATTGCTATATCTGTTTTTAGTGAACCACAGAAAGAAGATAAAGAATTATCTTTTCTCGAATTATTAATACAAGAGCGTAACTTGAAAAGACGCAGAGCAAAGCATAAAGGCGTTCATACAAACAAAAAATCTCATGTCGAAGTGCTTAGAGAAGTAATTAGTCAACAAATGGAGGTATACCTAGATTATATTTCTGGAAAGGACAATTCTGAACATGTTACAGATGTTCAAAATATCCAAACAGATGAATTAAGTTATGAAACAATGCAAAATAGAACTGATCATTTATATAAAGTATTTCATACTTCATCACGAAACCATGATGATTATAATTCTGGAGAAAAGAACGATTATTATAAGAAAAAAAGAAGTAATCAAAAGAGAAAACATTCAGAAGAAAGAAATTATCATCAATCCAGAGATCGAGACAAACGGGAAAGATATTCAGATGAAATCGACAGAAAGCATAGACATGAACATAAAAAGTCGCGTTCAAAAGAGCGAAAATCACATAAAAAAGATAAACATCGGAACAAAGACAAACATAACGATAAATATAAAAATAAAGATAAATATGAAAAGAAACATAAATCTCGAGACCGCAATAAATCATCAGAGAGACATGCAAAGCATAATGATCATAAACGAAAAGAAAAAAATAGTATTGACAAATTATAGATTAATTATAAGAAAATTATTTATTTATGGATTTCATGTAAAATTGATTATAATTATGATTGTAATACAAATCTAATATTAAAATTCATTTTTTATAAAATATTATAAATATATTTTTCATTAGCATCAATTAAATTCATTTTATTTTGCTAAAATTTATTTTGGCAAAGTAAAAATTTTATTTTGCCAAATATAATTGATTATTCATTTCTTACGCAAATAAAAGGGAAAATTTATGTATGGATATATTGGATTTAGAGGTATAGGATGATAATTGGGCTGTACAGAATACATAGATTTGTAAAAAGTTGTTTGAAGTTCATTCATTGATCTTATTAGATCAATATACTTGTCTAAATTATGTGGTATTGAATTATGTATAATGATAAATGGAGTTTGTGATTTCACTTTTGGTTCAGTGATAATTTTATTTTGTTGCGGCAAGCTTCTACGCGTAGACTTGAATTTCACTAAATAGCGTTTTTTTTTAGTATTCACTTTGATGGTACTGCAATTATAAGAAATTAGTAATTTTAATGTATCATGATATGATAAATGACTTCTTTGGCCAATCTCCACATAAGGTGTCTGTAAAAAATAAATTTTATTATCAATTTAATCAATAAAATTGTTTAATACTAATAAGAGATACTACCTAATTGTTACACATTTCCAAGTTTTATGAAACTTGCGCTAGTAAAAATATTTTCAAAGTAAAAAAATAATATCAATTTTGATTACATTTGTCAATATTAAGGTCGTCAAAAACTATAAAAATATGAACATCCCCTTTCTCCTCAAACAGCAAACCGCAACTTATTATATATTATTTAATTATATTTTAATTATGAATGAGTATAACTATTGTTGTAAAGTTATGTGACCCAATTTGGAAAAGATAGTGATGAATAGTCATGAATAATAGATAAATAGAAATATCAACTTTTTTATGTTAAATGTAAATAAAAATATTCTGATGTTATTGTTGTAAATACCCGCTATTATTAACAAAAAAATATCCAAATTATAAAACATCTAACAGATCGTATTTAATAAACAGTGCGGATTATCTGATAGGCACTATTAATATTTTCATATTGTTTTTAACTTTAATATTGATAATTGTTGAAATTGATATTATTATTTTTAATTATAAGAATATTTTTATTAGTGCAAAATGTTTTTTAGTAAAATTGACATGTAAGAATTATGTAGTGTTTTTTGATTAAATATAATCAATAAGATCAAAAAATTTAAGTCATCAAAAGTTTATTTCTTTTTTTTTTTGAATCGTGAATTATTATCTTTGATATTTAAAAATTTATATTACCCTAGGTATTATCGTAGGAAGTGACTTATCAGTAGAAAACGCCGTCATCGAATAGTGCATTACACTGTCATAGTCGTACGGTAATCCATAATCAGTTACGATGCTATTATTTAATATATGGAAATTGAATGTAACTTCTGAAAAGATCGTTGTCAATTTTTTTTCAGTTTGGTATTAATTTATATGCTGCATTAATTACCCTTTCTTATATTTTCCCATATTATAGTGATATATTTGTCGCGATCTGGTCTCATATGCTCATGATATACACCTAGGGTGTGCATTATCTCATGCATCGAATGGCCAACCGTTCGGAAACATGCGTTTACATCTAGATTTAGCGTAGTATATCCGTATGCATTACGTCCTAAATCGGAGAAGCAACCTTTTTGATGGCCTGTGATATTGATCCAATTATTTGCTGGTAGGTTTTCATATTTTTTAATACGTATGAATTTGATACAAGTCCTCGACATTATAGTATGTAACGCATCTTTCAGCATAGCTAATTTCGACGGCTCGTTTACTAAAACGGATAAGATCCTTAAATATCAGTAATTTAAATAGTTCTTGAATATGATTTGATTTTTAATAGAATATATATGTAAATGCTTTATCTCCAAATTTATCTTGATTGTATAGATCAGATATTTTGACTTAAATTGCTGAGAAACATCTCACCTATGGACGAATCAACGTAGTAATTCACTATACCATTGGGCCATAATAAAGTTTTATCCGCCGTAATGGTTTTTCTCGATTTCGACGACAAATGTATATCTCCTTCTCGTTTTATACCTTCTTCAGGATTATCATATTGTGACCACGAATTAACTGCCAATACATAAAATATCGAGGTATTTTTTAAATGATTTTTTATTTCTACTTCTTCTACTTTTTGTTCTTCAAGCATAATCAGTGAATGAACTTTATTTCTTCACTCACGTCTATAACTAATGGATATCCCAGAAGAAGTCTTTCTTGAAGTCTTTCTTAGTAATTTCGATATCGGTGGTGGTTCTGTCTTATTTTTCCAAGGATTTATAAGTTGCGTCGGATATGCATTAATATTTGTAATAAGCCAGTTACTTAATAATAAAAGCACTACTAACGAGAATAAGCCACAAAGGCATCGAACTTTCTGCATCTTTCTTCGGCAAACTACAAACATGAACTGAATTGCATTAAAACTGATCCGATATAAAATACGATTAATGTATTAGAATTCTTCTTGTTGGTGATCCAGTGGTTCATGAGTAGCGTGTTCAAGACAACTTGGTGAGTAGATTAAATTGGGGAACCATTGTTAGAAAATGGATTATTAGAGTCAGTTGCAATTGCTAGTAAAACTTTGATCAATTAAGTCATATCGCTATACAACTTTTATTGCAATGGTTTCGATCCTTAAAAAATTAAATTCAAATAGTATGTTTATATCGCGTATTAATATTGTGAGGATTACGTTTGTAAAAAATAATCCCTTAAATCTTAGAAATATTTTTATGTATCTTACACTGAAAAAAATGCTATTGAATCAACAGCATGGTCTAACAATATTTTGAAAATAATTTTGTTAATTCAATGACATTATTAATGGAACAATGTGTAAAACAATATCATGCTCTTGTTTTAAAGATCTTTGTTTCATTAATAATGTCATTGAATTAATAAAATTATTTCCAATTAGACTAATGCTGTTGATTCAATAGCATTTTTTTTTTCAGTGTAGATTTAATTGTGTATATAAAGATAATAATCCTAGATCAATTTTTGTTATATCGATTTATTAATTTACAAACAAGAATATGTTTTATCAGAAGAAAAGTTACGGTACACTGCGTGTAATAAAGGTGCTATTCCATTACGATTCTATTTTTTATTTTTATCAACTTTTTAATACCGTATAATTAATTTGTAACGGTGATAGGGATTATAGTATAGAAACTAACAAGCAAAAACAAGTGTGTCTTATTGGAAAAAATTCTTCTAATACAAATCAAGTGTCATACATAAAGTGTTTATGATGTATATTTTTTAAATCAGTTTTATTTTTATAGAAAAAAATTTATTCAAAAATTTATTCTAAAAGAATTGAATTAAGATATAAAAAGAAATAAAAGAATTGAATAAAAGAATAAAAGAATTGAAGTAAAATTTAAGAATAAGAAATAAAAAATGATTTCCAATTTCATACAAATATGTGATATATTTTTTATTTTTTATTTTTTTAATTATAACGACACTTGTTATTGTCATATTAATTAGTATTAAAAAAATAGTGACATATTTTTTTATAGATAAAAAATTTTTGTACAGATATTGATTAATAATTGATTAATAATTATATAATTATTGATTAATAATTATATAATTATTATCTATATTTATTATAATAATGTGTTTTATTTCAATTCTATATAAAAAGATAATATTTTCTGATATAAAATTAAAATGAAAAATATTTTTGAAGTAATACAATATAATACAATATAAAGCAATACAATATAATATAAATTTTAACTTTTATATTGATATTCCAAAAACAAATGTTAAATAACAACAATGTAGAAATGTAATATTTATAATTAATATTTATTTCTTACAATTAAAATTATTTTCTAAAATTATCTAAATAATCCTGTGATAGAAATTAAAATCGATTAATTAAAAAAAGTTTGAGAGAAATGTTGGCTATATATTTTAATATCTTAGGAATATTTTTTTTCGTTATATTTCTTCATTATCATCAAATATTCTACTGTTTTGAGTTACTACTTCTTACTTCAATCAGAATATTCGCTAAGAGGGCGCTAGTGTATAGTGAATTTCTTTATGTTGTTTATTATATCTCGCAGACTTAGCAATCAAGTTTCATTTCGTTTTTATTTATGTTTTTGCTGTAGCTAATTGATACATTTATATTTTTAATTATATATTTAATTCATGCAATCTCAATACGTCGTGGGATTGTGTTGCACGTGGATATTGTGTCAGTACAAAAAGCACATTTTTTGACATTTGTTTTCAATATCAATAAAATGAAGAAATACGAAAGTTTCAAAATGAAGAAATATGAGATTTTAAAGCATATTGGAGAAGGATCTTTTGGACAGGTGTACAAAGCTAGGAAGCGTTCAGATGGTGAAGTTGTGGCTTTTAAAATGATAAGAAAGGTATAGCAACTTTGAAATAAGAGAGATAAATAACATCTTAGTTTACGAGTAATGCATTGAAATGTTTTTACCTTATAGTGTGGCAGATCGTACAAGGAACTCAAAAGTCTGCGTCAAGAATGCGAGATTCAACGTTACTTGCAGCATCCAAATATCGTACAAATGATAGATTCATTTGAAACAGAAAATGAGGTATGTCAGATCTAAACAGAAATATGTAAATAAAATATATTTCTAGATATTCTGTAGAATATCTGATCTAGATCGTAGTTGTAACAGAATACGCAGACAAGGAATTATATGATATACTAGCCAAAGAAGGTAGATTATCTGAAGAAAGGGCACAAGTAATAGCCTGTGATCTCGTATCTGCACTTTATTATTTGCATTCAAATCGAGTGATGCACAGGTTTGTATTTAATTATAGAGACAAAACAATATATGATACAATTAATATAATGATTATGTTTCGTTATTAGAGATCTTAAGCCACAGAATGTCCTTTTGGAAGCAAATGGTATAG
The DNA here is from genome assembly GCF_055798465.1 of Pogonomyrmex barbatus. Taxonomy (NCBI): domain Eukaryota; kingdom Metazoa; phylum Arthropoda; class Insecta; order Hymenoptera; family Formicidae; genus Pogonomyrmex; species Pogonomyrmex barbatus. Next base: position 1,793,115 of record NW_028297160.1, read on the forward strand.
CTAAGTTATGCGACTTTGGATTTGCTCGTAGTATGAGTACTGGTACTCATGTGCTTACGTCAATCAAAGGCACACCACTATATATGGCACCAGAACTTATAGAGGAATATCCATATGATCATAATGCTGATTTGTGGTATGTGAATAGAACCATATAATTTATTTCATATAAACAATCTTTATAATTTACTTATGTTAGAAATATATTTTATAATTAATTTTATTTTTAGGTCTTTAGGCTGTATTGTTTATGAATTAGTAGTTGGTGCTCCTCCATTTCAAACTAATTCAATATTACATCTGGTCAAATTGATTAGATTTGAAGCAATAAAATGGCCAGATTTTATTTCGCCAATTTGCAAAAGTTTCTTACAGGTAATTTATCCAGATATATCTTATTTATCTAAATATTTATTATACATATTAAGACTTCTGTAATTGTATTATATATGTGTAGATTTTATCTCTTTTCCTATTCTTGTTGTATCAGGAAAAAGTAACTTTCTGAAAGGTTCTCATAAACTTTTTTATTTTTTATTAAGAATTGCCATTTACACAAGTTTAAAATTAGTAGAAGTTAGTTAGTTTGTTAAAGTATAAAGACAATCCCCTTTTTATCTCATGTATATTTCATGTTTTCTCATTAATGTTGTATATAAAATTAATTGTAATAATTGTGATCCTTATATTGGTTAAATTGGTAAACTATTAAAAACAAGATTATCTAGAACATAGAAGTTACATAAATAAAAATACAACTTGGATTTCAATTATTACGATTATAGAATTAACTTAGAACACGATTTTGATTGAGATAATGCTATAATACTTAACGAAGAAAGAATCTTAAATGAATACCTGATTTCTGAAATGATCCATATACGCAAACAAAAGCATGGCTTGAACGTGCAGAATAATATGAAATTATTTAATTCTACTTCGATTGATTTAGTTACTTTAAGAATACATGCTTCCTTTTTTTTAGATAAATTTGTTCTTGTAGGAATTGTTATTTTTATTTCTCTGTCATTCAATATATTTTCAAAGTTTTTATTACCAAAAATTTATATATATATACATATATATATATATATATATATATATATATGTTTCCAATTATCTAATTACTAATAATTATAAGTTTTAATCATTTTATAATAATTTACTGTCTTTCATAGTTATAATGCGTTTAAGTCAGAATTTTGCTTTTTTTTTATTCCATTACAATTAGATTCTATATAATGAATTTGGACAATAACTTATATATAATTGACAAATTTCATTATTCTTATATACTTCACATTGTTTTACTTGTATACTTCACATTTGTATACTTCATTTTGACTACACAATTTACAGATTACTAATATTTATCTCCTCTTTTTAATTTTTTAATTTTAATTTTTAATCTTTAATTTTTTTAATTTATTGTATTCTTTAATTTATATTAAATAATTTATATAAAATTAAGGCTATGTATTAATTCGATTTTTTATCAAAAAAGATACAAAAATATGATTGAGAATCAAAAATTACTACTTTACTCTATATTATTATTAAATATGTATAAAAATTTACACATATACATATATATATAATCTTGGCTTATTAGTATTATTGTAATTTACTGGTTTTATTTATATGATATTTTTATAATATTTAAAATTTTTTTATATTTAATACTTTTTAAATCGATATTTATATATTAACAAGTTTATTATCATTCCTTTTTGTATACCTTTATACAATTTAGTATTTAAAAGTATTTGTATTTTATTCTAAATAAAAAATGTATTAAATTTAACTTATGGATAGATTAGATAATAGTACATTATCAATTATCATTAATTTGTAAAGGGATATTAAATATGTTATTTAAGCAATTATAATTTCAATTTCAGGGTTTGCTTCAAAAAGATCCTTCTCAGCGATTAACATGGCCTGCACTTCTTGAACATCCATTTGTCAAGGATCGAATTATAATAGTAGCTGGTGCTGTACCTACTCCATTCACAAATCCATTATCTGCGAGTCAAGCAAGAGCAAAGCAGCAACAATTACAGAGCTTAGCGATGCGTACTGCAAATCAAACTAAGTAATATTAATATTTATTATATTAATTCTTTTGAAAAAATTATTTGTTAATATATGTTAATATACGTTCTATATAATCAATATTTTCTTATGCAGAGTTGTGGAGAAAGCAATAAAAAAACTACAAGAGCAGGAGAGAAGACATTATGAATATCGACAACGAACGTGTATCTCACAACCCGGTTATCTGATATCTCCTGCTTATTGTCATCATATGATAAATCATTGTCAAGCATTACGGCGAAGCGAACCAAGTGGCACTGATTCCAGCGCTAGTATTGATGTCCTCTTAGGAAATCTTAGTCTCAGAGCATCCCTGAAAAGTGATCTTTTAGCTGCAGATCATGTTTTATGTCAGAGCGACTGTCCACATAGTACAAACATGCAACACAACTTTCCAATATTAAATGATCATTTGAAACCTGTTCAAACGCAAACGGACGATTCTTTACGACCGTTGAATAAGGAAATGTATCATACTAATGCTCAAGGTGATGGAATCAATGTAGGTCAACAGATTGAAAAATCTTCACATATTGATCAAATTATGCATGGCGATGGTGATTGCAAGCAAAGTTGCTTGAGCATTGATTACGAACAGGAATTTGGTGAGAGAAACTTGACTGAAAAACACGCAAGATTGCCAGATTGGGATCCGAGAGCAGTGGAAAGGCCCATTGAAAATGAAGAATGGATTGTATTTTTACAAAGGTCAATGGAAGAAGTTATGGAGGGTGAGATTGACTCATTGTTGCAACAGAATTGCGTTTCAGTATTTGTTTCTCCTTTGCGAAATCCGGCGGCCGGTTGTCGAGTTGTCGAATATGTAACTTGTTTATTATCATTACCATTTACCGTGTCAATAAGTAAAGAGAATCTCAAAAAGATCGAACAAGTTTATTTAGATGTGAGAGTAGTACCAAATCTCGTTTACGCCATAAAATTATTAATGTCGGAACGTTCCGATAACGAATTAAATACAATAAATACAGTCAACGTGGAAACAAGATCAGCATCTTCTTTATCCGCCGATGAGCTTCAAGCACTCGAATGTGCTATGCTAATTCTTTGTAGATTGATTTATATTGAAGATCAATTTCTCATGCAATTTTGTGATGCCATTTATATCGTAAATGGAATGCTACTTTTACAGCAACTACTAACTTTGGAAAAAAGAAAGGCAAGAGTCGTGGCAGATCTTGTTGCAATCTTAAATAACGTTCTGCGATCTCAACCTGAAAACGCTGAGCTTGTAGAACAAGTTGTGCTGCGTACAAAAACTCCTGGTGAGCTGATTATAAATTATTTTCTGCTTTATATCATAATTTTAATGAATTTGTATACTTGAAATCATATTTTTTTATGAAGGAGCTTCGGTGGAACAGTTGAACAAACTTCTTAATCATCGACAAGCTGTTTTACGAGCAAGGACATGTACTATGATTAGATTGTTGGGTAGATTTTGTTGTAGAGCTTTACAACAGATCTGGAATAAGTCATTAAGGGATCTTATGGAAAGTTTAATTGAGGACGAAGACGAGCATGTCCGACATGTAAGTTAGTCTTGAATGAGCTAACATATTATTTTTACATACAAACTTTTTATAATGTATCATAAATGTTATTTTAGGCAGCAAAAGATGCTATAAATGAATTGAAACAATTAACATATTATAATTAGGAAAACTTCAAGTGTCTTAAGTATCTTAGAATGAAATAAGCATATCATTATGATTTTCATATACAGTGCTATTAAGCTTGATAAATCTTACGATGCCTTAAAATAAAGTTCTTTATTTTTGGACAAACTGATAATTATACTTAAGAAATATTTGTGATATTTTTATAAATTGTACTAAAATAATAAATGTATTTTAATTTAAAAGCATGAAAATATACAGATACTTTGCAGACAGATATATGTACGCTTTATTATATCTTCTAAAATCTGATTGTTTGAAAGTAAATTTAATCGAATATCCATCCTATAGAAATCTCTTCGAAAGAACCTTCGGAAGAATTACCATCACTTCCTTCTGGTTTACGATCATCACATTGCTCTTTATACATTGCTTGCACCTTGGCCACATCCTTTTCGCTGAGTCCGTCTCGCTGACCAAGTTTTACCTTCTCTTTCTGCGAAGTAGCATAAACATTGAAAGCAAACCGAAATCAATATTACAAGTGCCGCGCAATTATTACCTTCGGCGTAATAGTAGGTTCTCCATTCCTGGAGAACGCGTGGGAGCTGTAGTGCATGACACTTTTGTAATCATAGCCGACACCATAATCGGTAACAGTGCGATTATCATACTTATTGAAGTTATGCTCCTTACCTGAAAAAAAGTTTATAAAAATTTTATTTATGCATTATGCGAGAACATCTGTTCTAAAATCAGTTGACACCGTTTTGTCTTGGATACGAAAGTAGTCAAGTGGCATTCAAGATCTCTTTAAATCTATGCTCTATCTCCATGAAAAACATAAATAAATACACGATCTTATGAAGAAACGCGAAATCAATATAAATGATATGAAATGAGTTTAACAAACACGCTATTATTGATTGTACCCAATTTAATATTTTCCCAATGTATGGTGACCCACTCGTCTCGATCCGTGGCGCTCTGCTGATGGTAAAAGCCTAAGGCATGCATGAGCTCGTGCACGACAACACCATGATGAACGCATCCCGGATTCTGTAGATTCAATACCTGTCCATGACCGTGACGACCCACCAAGGACCAGCATCCGGACTTTTTCGCTTGTATTGTCACGTAATCGTCGTCGGTATCTTTGTAAGATCGAAAACGCAAGCAAGTTTTTTCATGGTACTCTTGCATAGCTCCTTTGATTAATTCGATTTGATCTCTGTCTATAAATGATAATTAATAATTATTACAAAAAATTGAAATAAATTAAAAATCGGTTTTTAAATGTAAGTATATGTATAATGAATTACTGACAATCGATTTCAACAACATAATTTAACATTAATCTGAATTTAAATAATTTCTTATCTTTTTCCGTTTCTGTAAAAAGATAACGATGTAATCTATCTAATAAAATATAAATTGAATAAAATCGACTGTAAATTTGTATTTAATGGAATTTGTTATATTAATTAGTGATACTTATAGTGATACTATTTGTTATCGTTATATAAAATAAGATAAAAAAATCACCAAAATCATCTTCTTGTATAAAATAGGGGACGATACCGCCGGGCCATCGTGCTGTAGCGTCTAGAAGACCGTTCTTCCCTGATGGACTATCTGGATGGACCATTATATCACCTTCATGTAAACCGCTCAGTTCCCAAACATTTTGTAGATCATTTGGATTCCAAGATTTTATGTTACTGGCTGTAAGAAAAAAAAAAAAAGAATAATAACAACTGATTTTTTATACGAAGTGCTCTTTAGCAATTGCGAGTGAAACGATATCATCGAGTCGAGGATTTTTATTTCAATTGCTCAAAACTTTAAGTAATTACAAATCCGTCAAAATTGCAAGTGTTCCAGAAATTTGATTACCAATTTCATCGTGATTGTAACCATCATCAAAAATTCCATTGAATCGTGGCTCAGGCGGTATAGGATGACCATGGGAACCACGATGACTTTTGAGTGGCAATTCCAAGCTGACATTGATCATTACGAACAATAAGATTATTCGCATCGGAGCCATTGTCTTCTTTTGTTCTGAACTAGAGCACCACTTACTCTGACACTGCAAGGTAGCGTTCCTTTCCTTATATACGAAACCCTTATCCATCACAGCACGCTCGCTAGCGGAACTTTTTTAAACACCAGATATGCAAATACAGAATTTATCTCAGGGGGTTTGTGATGTAAAAAACGTTTAATTCCAGAATGTGACATCTTTCTTCGGTTTTTCTTCAATTTAGTCTCTTCCTGTACTGTATTAATGTTATCTTCTGAAAGTTAATCAGCAATAGCAGTTATTATTGTCATGTTTTACTCGTGCTGCTTGTTGCTTCAAAAATTATTTAGGTCAAAAATACAAATTATAATCGCGGACATAGTCTGAATATAAATCGCGCTTATCTTCCTGCTGACTGTTGCGACCCAAAAACGCTAGAAAATAGGTCCCATGACAAACTCCAATAGAATTATCACTACATTATTATTGTAGCGTCGAGACGATACATTTACATTAAGGAAGCTATGTATGTACATGAGGCAAATACAAATTAAGTATTATCACATTAATTATTTTGTTACATACAAAAATTTTAACATATCTTTTCTTATACTTTTCTCATATTTATATAATATTTATATAATATATATAAATGTAAATATATATAAATATATATATATATTTACATAAAAAAAAATATATATATATATATATTTTTTTTTTCATTTAATGTTAAATATTTCGAATATAGTAAAAATTTGAATGAATAATTCTCATGGAAACATTTTATAATTGATTTAATACCTAAATACATATTGTAATAAACAGTAATGTGATACTGTAATAAATATTAGATAACAATTAATTTTTTTAAGAAAGCATTCTTTTAGAATAATTTTCATAAAAAGAAATTAATCTTAACAATTTTTAAAAATATACAAATAGTTTTAGCTTTTATTGCATCCAAATTTTCTGTACTGACTTTTACTCTTCGCATAGATACATCTGTTTAGAATATTCTTCATCTCTGACTTGATTACGAAAAATATAGTATGATGTTTCTTCTTTGATTCGCGCGCGCGAATCGAGAGGATTATTTATCGCCGTTCTGAAAACGAGCAGCACGGCAGATTCGATGAAGCAGCGCCGAGAAGAAGGCGCCTGATCGGATCTCCGGCATCCCGACGCCTCGAGGCGACGACGTCTACGGATGTGGGTCAAAATGATTCGGTAGCCGGCCGCGTAATTCAGTACATCGGTATATTATCTCCGAATCGTTCTGTACCTTTCCCTCCGGACCCCTCTGTCTCCGCCGGCGTCCGGGACCTGTCTCAGGCCCAACCGAGGCGAGAAAAAAGGCATGCAATTATAACAGCGTGAAATTAACGGTAGCGACTTTGTACTCGCGTACATCAAATGCCGATTCACAAAAACAACGTTGGTAATTGATCACGTAGATACACGTAGACATACACACCTAATAGCCACACTACATCACAAGGTAGAATTAAAGAATTAAAAGAGAATTAAAGTGTTAAATATGTTGTATGAAAAAATGAAGAATATATATTACATACACACACACACGTATGTATATACAATATGTATAATATTTTGGCTCTATTTTGAGTAGATAATTATGAAAAATTAAATACTATTTACATGAATGCTGTCTCTATGAATAATTTATATTCAGATCACAATCATCAGTTTCAATTTAAAAAATTATTAATTTGAATTTGAAGAATTGTTGTTGAAAAAAATATTATTAATTCTCTTCATTATTGCTAGTGAGAAATAAAATTTGAACTTGAATAATATTATATTTATTGTCACACATTACCATACTCAATTTAATAACATTTAATAATATTTTTTTTATTTTTGATTCTATTATATTGGATTCTAAACCTTATTTATCATTAAAAGATAAATCTTTACAGTTTGAAATCAGATTCATTGAATATTAAATATAAAGCAAATATTCGTACGTGCACTTTTTATTCTTCATTTTTATTAGTTGTTTTAAAAATCTTCTAAGTATTTTACTATTAAATTGTTTTTTAAATTTATTTGGTCTTTTTTGACAATGATTTTGTTTTAAAAAGAAATTAAATATATACTGGCAATGTATTATATACCAATTTATAGCTTTTTACATTTTGTCAAAATAATTTGACTATCTTTTACATTTAAATTATAAAAATCCCTTTCGGATTGAAACTATTCTTATAGAAATTTAATACTGATGAACTAATGATTACTTATTTTGAATGTTAAAATCAATGTTGTTAATAATTCCTAGTTATAAACTCAGTTATACAACTCATAATAATCACATGTATTTCAGTGTTTAAAATTACTGATAAAATATTATCTTACAATTCATATAAATATATACTGATGTAAAATACTGTATTAATACTACGCAAAGCAGTACACTGAATTACTATGAAATCAATTGTCTCAAGTAATACAATATAGATTGCTCAACTATTTTTATAAAAATCTCAATGTTTTGTCAATTATTTTTTCTATATGTAAATAGTTTAAAACTCAATATCTTATTCATACTTTCTTTCAAAAATAAAAATAGTAGCTTAGAAAACAGGTAGCAATTTTTGAATTTACACAAATGCAAATATCTCAGAACTAAAAGTAATAATCTTGAAATACAAAAACTGTTATTTTCAATTAAAATATTTTTAATATATCATAAATATTTTTATAATTCTATATATCAGTAGTTTAAAATTATCAATATCTCTCGTATTTGTATTTATACTTCCTTTTAAAAATAGTGACTATTTAGAAATATAATAGGCAGTAATTTTCGAATTTACGTAAATGCAAATATCTCTAAACTAAACTAAACTAAACTAAACTAAAAAAATAATGGTTTTGAAATATAAAAATTGTTGTTTTCAATTCAGGTATTTTTAGCATAATATATATTCAATTTTACTTTTTAATGAAAAGAGTTAGCTAAAATCTTAGATGGTATCATGTCATCTAAAACATAATCAAAAGATGTTTACATTTTTATAAAAATATTTTTTAGCAAGAGAAAAGCCGATGAAAAAATAAATAATAACTGATAGATATCCGACAGCTAATTATCTTATAATCTTATTCATATAATAAAAAATAACTTAATGTAGACATTTTTTAGGATATGTTAACTTTTAGGATATGTTTCAGTTATCCTTTCAATTGTCTTTAATATTTTTTAGATATATTTTCATTGTCTTAATTAATAATTAATTATCTAATTAATAATTGTGCTATCAATATAATTCTACTATCAAAATAATATTTAATTTTTATGTTATTATTTACTTCTATCTTAGAACTTCCCATTAAGAAAGATTCTACATTTGGGTGGAACCTCATTTTGAGGCTCATCTTCAAAAAATCATTTTATTAGAAATTATAAATTATAAATTATTTTATTAGAATAACTATCTCTTATTCTATCGTATCCTTTTATTCTATCTAGTTTTATTCTTCTATAGTTTTTATTTACAAAAAATAGAACGTCGCATCTATCAAGCTGCGATGTCATATGCTACTACTTACGGATGAATGAAAGATATTTCTTTTATTTTATCTTTTTAATAAAATAAAAAGGTATTTAGACTTTTCGCTTTATAAAAGGCAACTATAAAAAACTGACGAAAAGATTCCTTCTTTAATTTTTCGACAAAATTAAAAGATATCTTATAGACAACTTCGTTTTGCCGAAGAAACAACATAAAAAAGATATCTATAAGTAAAGTATAATTTTTCATGGTACCTTTCTCTTAGCTTGAAAAGAAATATTATATGCTATTTTTTTTTTAAAAGTATATTATATGTACTTTATTGCAAAAAAGCTAGAAATTTTGATTCGCTTTTAAAATTTGACTCGTATTTTTTTAAAATACTTTGAAAATTGCTTTTTTTCTAAGAATCACTTGTAAGAAAATAATCTATAAAAATGATTCTCTAATTTCTTTAAAAGAAAAATATGCCGAAAATTTTTTTCCAACAGAACATTATATTTCTTTAGAGAAATTTAAGATTAAGAATTATCTTAAGATTTAGACAACACAAAGTCCAAAATTGAAATATAAGACGTTTTAAGGACATCTTTGCGAAAGATATCCAAGGAATATCTTAAAAATATCCTAATTTTGAATTTTATATTGTCTGGATATTAATAAATTTATAATATTTAAGTATATTAGCAATATTTTAATAATTATTTGACCAGTGCTTAATTATTGGTGGAATACAATTAGTAAAATGTTATTAATAATATTTAGAAATATTTATTTATTAATAATAAGAAAGAAATATTTATTATATAACAATATTTAGAAATTTGAGAATTTAATTAATAGCAAGAAATTTATAATGACTAAACATTAATATTTAGTTAATAGTTTTTTAGTAATTTTTGATTAGTTTTATATTAAAATGGTATTAATAAAAAAAATTGTTATCCATCCAAGTACTAATCTAAAAAAAAATGTTTCTTAGTTTCTAAGCTTGAACAAAAATTAATATGTATTGAAATGACGTTACACGATTGATTTCATGTAAATATATGAACAAATTTATTAAGCCTTATTATATTATAAACCTCCAAAAATTCCAAAAATTTCAACTTAATTATCAATTTTAATATCAATTTTTTTATTAAATTTCTCTGAGATATAGACATTCGCTGAGAAAAACAAGTATTTTTGATACTTTTTTCTAAAATTAAAAGAAAAGAAGAGCTTTAATACACAATGTAATACACAACACATTACTAGTAAATAATAATAATAATAATGTTTTTTTTTAACAAGATTATTTTCAGAAAAAAACTGAATAAACTCATAAGATATATGTCATATGCATATGCATATGTCACATGCATATTATATTTTATTTTTGATAATTCTATTTTGTTTATTTCTAATAATTCTTGTCGTTCTTATTCACCTACATGTAGAAAGCAAATGAAAAATAATGCTAGATATTTTAAAACCATCAGAGTAATCAATTTCCATTTGTGTATATTTCCAAAGCGTATTTTCTTCGTCTTGTCTTTTTCTTCCGTACATTTCACAAATGCGAGACAAAATTGTCCAATGATTTACAATAATAAGATGTTATTATAAGCTAATATCGCTAGATCTTAAAAGCTATATATCTTTTAGAGTATTACAAAAATTTCTACTGATGTCTTGGGTTGTACACTTCCAAAGTGAATTTTAATTTTGATCTTCTTACAATCGGCTTTTGTGAACTTTCTAAAAGTTCGTTAGATAAAAGCTCCGCTTTAATACGCGAATACATAAGAACCTAACGCAGAGTTGCGGCCGAAAATTTTTTAGGTAGGATATTGAAGGCAAGGCCAATGACCGTTCCAGATTCGTTAGTTCGTCCTAAATTCTAACCGGAATTCTTTGAAACGCCGCAAGAATGATTCTTTCACATTCGTTACGGGGCGCTCACGTTTTATGAGCATCTAACGATAGGAATTTTATTGGTTCTTGTTTTCTTTTCTACTTCTTCTCGCGAATGTTTCTTCCTTGCAAATAAGATTATCGGATGTTTTTTTCTCTTTGTCCTAAGTCTATTATGTTTTAAAAGTTTCTTTTCGCAAGACATTATTTTCTGCAAAAACCCTCAAGGAAAAGAAACCTTTGGTTGGTTTACTCGTGTGCCAAGGTATTAATCTAGACGTTACAATGTCTAAAATTGAAATATAAAATGTCAAAGACGTGTTTTATGTTTTTATATTGATTACAGATGTTTATTAAAGATGTTTTTATCAATTAGAATCTATCGGGAAAGCTTAATATATTGTAGAGAATATAAGAAATATATTTAATTAGCTAATTAATTAGAAAGTATTTCAAAATGGTATACTATCAATATCGTAATAAAAATTGTATAAGAAAAGCGTTTATAATATTATGATAATCAGAGATTTATAGTAGAATTTGAATTTTTATGTTTCGACTTCTTATCCTTCGATTTTATAATGTCTGACTTAACATCTAGATTATCATCTTGGTTAGCGCGTAAACTAATTAAAGGATTTTACATTTAAAAATTTTCGCGGATAATTATTTTATAAGATTTCATTGATCAGATCATTCCTGAAATCTCACTCATTGATTTTATTACAGTTTTTCTTGTCAGAAAAGAAGACACAGTTAATCCAAAGATAGATTAATTCAATAGATGGTGTTTCTTGACAGTTGTGACTTTTATTTAAAAAATTAGATATATCTCATTGGATATATCTCAATTGAATATATTTATAACATCTCCGACATAATGTGTCGACCACATTTCACGAAGTCACGAAGAACACAAGTATGCTTTGAAATCTTTTGTACATTATTTTTTTCAAATAATGATTAAACAAGTCAAAATAAAATAAAATATTGATAATATTATATTATATTGATATCTAATTGAAATTATCTTTGTTGCTAAAAAATTTCATGCATCTAGATGTTAAATATGGAAATTTAGTTATCACAGATTCTTGCTGTAACTAATTCTTTTTCTATAAAAATACAAGTTCTTATTCATCGACTATACATTTTTGTTAAGATTTAATAAAGTTTATAGTAAATCTAGTGTGAAGCTGATGAGGAATCTTAATGAAGCCATGATTACCGTGATGCGTGATTACATGATTGATTACGAGCCTAGGATTATCTTGAAAGAACTTGATAAAAATTTGAAGTCAATATAATCAGGAGACAAAATTTCTATCTCCCAATTTTCACATATTGATTGAGATTATTCTCGATTTAAATAATATTTGGAGACAATTGTTGACAATCTAATAATTATTGAGATGCAAATAATTTTTTTCGATTTCTCGATATTAGCTGGAACTTTTTCTCTACTTTTTATTTTGATGAAAACAATAAAATACCTCCGTATTTTACTTGCATATTAATAATATTTTTGGCGCGCCTATACTCAGCTGAAATTTCTCTGTAATATTTATGAAAAATACCTTTTTTTATTTATTTTATCGCAATTCATTACATAATGAAAAATATGTTTTATTAAAAGACTAAGTTTAAATCTGTTCGTCTTTTCAGAAATTATTTACTTTTTTCAATGTTGCAGTGATCTCGAATAAAACATCATTATCAATAATGGAGGATAAAAGAAAAGGTATTAAAATTCTGTCTCCTTAAATAGCATGCTCTTTTTCTCGTTAAAATTTGAGAAGGAAAATTTTATTTCAAATAAATCTAAAGTATCTAAAAAATATTTAAAGCTAACTAAAGTTAGTAAACACTTCTTTATATTTTCGAGGATTATTAAAATTTATTATAGTGGCGTTAGTATTGTAGACTTATTTTTTGTCAAATAATGTAAAGCGAGCAAACAATGCCACAAAAGAATCGTAACAACGTAAGGGTCAGAATATTCGTGTAGGTGCATACGAATTTCGAGAATATCACGCAGCACGACATCGTTGTATTATTGTCGGGCTCATTGTGTGGGACGATTCAGCTTTGCGTATGCGGCAAGTGACTTGTCTAACGAGCGGTTAAGTCAGGCGAATGCCTGGTGGCGCAAGAAATGTGAGAGATTTCTAACGATCGTCGATCGCATTAGCAGTTCCTTGCTCCCAGCGCACGAGCTTGGCCAAGGCAATAGCCACTTAACGATCGTTCGCCGCGCGCGAAATCTCTCGCGAAACGTGCACGTGCTACTCCACGTGGTCGCGGGTCAACGAACCGTGGTTTCTCCTTCCCGACGTGGGAGCACTCGGCGTGCTTTTACCCCGTGCCATTTCTAATATGCTCGATGACGTGAATGCATGACACGAGACACGGTTTCTGGCAAGACAAACGTAATGACGCTACCGAACTCCCCTCTCCTCCCTCCTCCCCCCCCCGTCGAACAAAACCCCCTTAAAGATCATATGTCGAATACCATAAATAAACTGTACGATTAATTGAGTAGTCAGGAAAATGAGATATAATCTTATATTCATTTGTACTTAGGCTAGAAGTATTTACGAGTCTTCGACTGTAACAGACTACTATTTTATTTGCCATATTTTTTTTCCAGCATTACACAAACATATCCTTCGCAATTCGTCACGAAATGTCATGATTATTAGCATTTATCGAATTTAAAGATGATTCCATATGTGATTGTAGTATGTGATTGTAGATCATATTTGACTTCTATAAAAAATGTTATCGTCCACTCATCGAAGTTACTGTGTACGTAACCGGTCTTTATATCGTGGGGAAGTTCTTCTCGTGAAGTTTCACTTGTACAACATTCATTTAGTACTTCTTTTTCGTTTTTCTTTTTTTTTTTGCGAAAGTTTCGGCTTGCTTGAATTATGCCGGTTTAACAACATAAGTATATGTTTCATCTTTGTACCAGCAAAATAAAAGTGACTCTTTCTTAAGAAATGATAAAGATAGCAGAAATACGCAACATTAACATTATGACTTATGCGATCAACATACATTTTTTATTTTAATATAATTGTCTTTTATTTATCAATATATATTTCGTTCATATGTACCGTTTATGCTAAGTTTGGAAAAATTTAAGAAATTTATCTTTCATAAATCATTTATATGTAATTTAAATAAATAAATAAAAATATGAAAGATACATTTCAAATTATTTAATTATCAAATTATTATTATTATTATCAAATTATTTTTATAACATCAATATCTTAATCATTAGATTATATTTTTTAGAACGTGTTACGCCGAATTTCTACGCTGATAGATACGGAAGCAATATTTTCTGTTATTCTGACAACTTTCATGTGGTGATTCTATTATATCCATTGTCAAATGTCCTGATAAATGTGAAAGATAGAAATCTGAGATACAGCATGGAAACGTGGTGTAAAGGTGAGATGGAGATATTTTTAGGTGCAACAGTTAACCTCTTTATTCATCTTTACGATTTTCGACAGGCGTATTATTTCGACAACATAATTTCCTTTTTTCTTTTCAGGTCTGATTGCCAAATTAAGTAATGACTCTAAACAAGAGGCGGTATCAATTATTTGTCGATCAATCATTTAACGTCTATCCAACGCATTTCTATCGAACAATAGCTAGCGAAGTAGATTTATAAAATTGAAAATCTCCATATAAAAATTAGGCTTCCTACAAGAAATAAATTATTTACTTATTATTTACTTATTCAGTATCTTCAATTCAGACAGTGATCCATTGATTGATATACAGCATAAAAATATTTTTTTGATAAAATAAATATACAATGATACAAAAAGAATAAAAATTTTTAAAATATCAATTAAATTTCCACAAGAAATTTTTAGTAATATATAAAAATATTTTGCAAAATTTTTTTTGCAGTATCTTAATTGATATTTATGAACATAGTTTTCGATTATTATGTTTTAAAGATTGCAAATAAACGACAATTAAATTAGTTAACAAATAAATTACATATTTTCTTGAATTTTTAAAATAAATTTAGAAATTAAAAAATTAATAAGTGCTAAAAATCCTGCTTGACCGTAAATGTTTTATTTTTTAATACTAGTCGTATATACTGAAAAAAATAAAAATCAAAATGGATTTAATAGTTTCAAGTTTTTTTGTTCGCAAAGAAGTTGTCAAATTCTAAACAAAATATTTATAACAATAAACATATATGAACAGAACTAATAAAAAAAATATTTCATTTTTCAATGAAATAAATCGAAAAATTTAATGATACCTTTTCTTTTTAACTTGAAACAAAAAATAGTCGAATAATCCTAATTACAAATTGATTTTTGCGCATTCCTCAGTTATAATCGATTTGTTTAAAGAAATATTTAATTATTATAAATTGGCATGAAAAATATTTATATTTATTTTATATTCTATTCTAATAACTGCTACATCTGCTTATTTAATTTGTGCATGTTTACAATTTATCAATTTATAAATTATATATTCGTTTTAATCTCAAAGTTGTAGCTAATGCAACTGCAATGAATGTTGTTATGAGATTCCGATATATACTTAATAATTAATCATCTGCGGTCATTACGATCGTGTCGTAAATGCGAATGCGAGCGGAAACGGCACTTATAATTTTACGTTTCCTATAATCATTGTTTGTCGATTTCGGCAAATGGTACCACCTTGTTGATCTCCTCGGTGGTCTCCAGGCACAGATGAAAGCTGAAATCATAAATGCGCTGATACCTGCGACGGGCTTGGTTCTGGGTCCCTCATGAACCACTGACCCACTGGAACCACTCCGGACCATCGGGATTAACAATGTATTTCGGTAGTGAATAAACTTGGCACAAACGTACTCGGTTCATCGACCTGCTCGCCATCTTTCTCTCTTTCTTTTTACGTTCTCCTCCTTTGCGTTTCGCCCCCGTTCGTTCTTTGCCTCCCTCTTTCTCTTTCTCTTTTTTTTTTCTCTCGCCCCCCTGCCGAGTCCTTTCTATCCCTCCTCTCATGGTCGCCAATGGTGCCCGCGGCTTTTAATGCGATCATATCCGCTATCGAGATGGACGATCATATTCATCGTTTCGCTACGTGTATTCGCTCCGCCATCGTTGAAGAACAAGAAGCAAGTCAACCGAATTGACTCGCAAGCTGATTTTATCATGAATATTGGATAATAATCGTAACATAATTCTCGATCAAGAATCGTACTAGACATGATCTATATCTCAGTTTCATTAATTCATTCCTTAATCGTGAGATATAAATATAAGTCTACTTTTTTTAAAAAGTCGGTAAACGTATAATATCTTACGAAAACTTGTAAAAGTACAAAGGAAATTTCAAGTTTGAGAGACAAGTGTTCAAGAGATGTCAGCCTTCATTATAATTGTATTATATAGCTCCTACTGATTCATTGCAGTCATCTTAAATTAAAATGTTAGAAGCGAGAAAAATTAATAAAATAAAAATAAAATTAACGAATGAATTAATTAAAAAATATAATTATGAAATTCATAAAAATAGAAATGTTTTTTGATAAAATAGCGTTTGCAATCGATAAAACAAACTTGTAAAATGAAGCTCTTTTTTGCTCCAATCAATAAATAATTATATATATATTTAGAAATAAATTGTAATTCTATCTTTAATTAGACGAGTAATTAAAAATAGAGCTATAATTCATTTCTAAATTTATGATTATTTATTTTTTAATAGGTGATTATTTATTGATTAAGGAAATGAGTGGAGAGTTATCCAATATATTTTACAAGTTTATTCCATCGAGTACGATTGTTATTTTAACAAAAAACGTTTTTATTTTAATTTTTTACAAGTTTTTACAATTTTTTTACAAGTCATTTTCATTATGTGTTTTCCTCTTCTTCATGATTCAAAATGACTATAGTCAACAGAAGCTGTAATCGCATCATATATTAATGCTACGAAAGTGTATAATCCTTTTTTTTATTTTGATAACAGTTGAATAAACAAAATATTAACACATTAGGCATTGCTTAATAATGAATTTTTGGCATATAGAATTTCTAATAATTTAAATGCATTTTTCGTCCCCTTAAATTTTTAACTGAGAGTTTAATTGTCTTATGCTCGATTCTACCAACGTAGATTTATTTTAATCTTGATTTATCTTACTCTTCATCTTTTTTTAATTCTTACTTAACCAGAGATACATTAATCTACGTTGATAGAATCATGCATTAGGCCCATTTTCACAATATACGATAACCAAAAGATTAAATTAACTATTAACTTGAAAATTAATTAATATACACTTTTTTGTGACCTTATGATTAAATAAACTAAAGATTGTATGTATATATATGTGTAAGTTTCAGTTTATCTAATTATGAGCTTATGAAAATCTGTAATTTTCTGTATTAATTAATTTTCAAGTTATAATTAACCTAACCTTTTGGTTAATTCATATATTATGAAAAGGGCCCCTTAGGGGGAGACCAATATTTAATGACAAATATTAAGAACAAACAGGTACAATGCGTTTCGTATTAGCCCAACGAGAGGAGGAGGTGGATGTTAATACTTCGCGAGCACGTGGCCGAGATGGGCCGTTATCTAGCGGACCGCGTGAGGCCCTCCACTTTGTGGAACGGCCCGAGAGATCATCACGGCATTAAACCTTCCTTCTTTCCTTCTCCTCTTTGCTCACGGTTCTCTTTACCTCCGTTTTACGTGTCTTCTTCCCTCCTGTCCTATCATCCTATCATCCTCTCTCTCCTTCTCCCTCTCTCTCTCTCTCTCTCTCTCTCTCTCTCTCTCTCTCTCTCTCTCTTCACTTCTCATCCTTCTCATCTAGCTCTTGTCCTCTCTCGCTCATTCGAGCAACAAGCTTCGCGTTCTCGAGTCGGTCATGCACCTGTGAGAGTGAAAGTGTCCTCCGTTCTGCGCCGCGCGTTCCTCCCCCCGCGTTCATCAAACCACCACCTTCGACGACCACTACCTTCCGCGACACCTTCGACGACGCACACTGTCCATCCTCCACCACACGTGATCGCCAAGCTCTTCGACCAACGTGACAGGCAACTCGTCCCGTCGCCTGTCACGTCAGTCCCTCAAGCAGCGAGATAATTTCTTTCCGTGGATTTCTTCTTTTTACGAAACGAGGAACGGTCTCGCCCGCGGCAAACTTTTCCGATTGTGAATGATTACCCTTTAAGATTACTTGTTTCAGCTCATTGTAATTTGTTCAAAAAATTTATTTATATATTGCGCCATGTGTCTATGATTCAAGTTCTATCTGGATTTATAAATTGCGCAATTAATACTTTTGTTAGTAAATAATCTTCTTTCATAAATACTTTAGTGCTAGTTTTTATACGTAGTCACGATAAAATTATGTAACTTTATGCGAAAAAAGGGAAACTTATGAAATAATGATGAAATAATGATTTTAAAATTATATACATTTAATGCATTATTACATATTTCTATCTTTTTTATATAATCTATTTGTTCAAAATGCTGATATATACATATACCAAAAGTAAAGAAATGGGCAAATAATGAACTTGTTTAATTAATATCAACATTACTGAATCTAGATACATTAAATTAAAAATAAATTTACATATATTGGCAAACATCGGGTTAGTTTTTTAAAACGCTATAATTATGCAAAAAATTATAATCATAAATTTCCATTTAATGCGCGATGTATTAATTAAAAAGCTGGAGTCATCGTGAGTTAATTCATCGTCACTGATCGCAAAGAAATGATGAATCAATTAACTCTCATTTTTTCACAACGTTATCTTTCTTCTAGGCTTGATCATTTGTGACTTGTAGAACCTTTCAAAGGATATTTTGGAAGAAGGAAGTTTTTTTTCTTCCAATAACTGTAAAACTTGTCTTAATGCATGATTTTTTTAGACTTCTTTTTTTCTTCTTGCAATAGCAGTATCATTCACTAACGGGTTAGAGAATATTTATCGCATAAATTTCGTTCTCTCCAAAGATACTGCTAGGCAATAAAAGACATGAAAATTTTGAAAAATGAATTTAACTAGAAACATATTATTTTAGCAATATATATTATTTTTTCCTATTGCGAATATTTAAACAATTAATATAAAAAAACCATCTATAAAACGTATTCTATAAAAACATATTAAGATATTAAAATATTATAATTATTAAGATATTACATATATTACATATAAATAATTCAGAATGTTAAAAAAATATTATATTACTTCGATAAAAAACATGCAATGTTTCTGATTAAAATATTGTTTCCAATTTTTTTATAATATAGCTTTACATAATATAGCTTTTACGTTATATGTAAAAATATTTTGCAGTAAATTTTGCAGTAAAGTAGTTTCTATAAATATCACTCTTTCAAATCTCTAAAAATGCTATATTAAATATATAGCCAGACAGATATGAATTTAAAAATTCGTTTGGTTTTTTCACAATAATCTTAGAAAAATTATTTTAAAAAAATTACATATAATAATATATTAATTTTTAATTCTTGGTTTTTTCTATCAAAATGATTTTTATTTAAATTAATCGTAAAAATGTTTTAGGAATGAAATTATATGAAATGTCAAGTTGAGGAAAATGATTATTTCAGATATAATTTTTAATTTGACTGTAGATTCCAAAACAACAAAGACGATTCTCTCTGTTTGTATAAGCATAAATGAGGAGAATTCTATTGTTGAATGGCCGAAAAAAATCATTCAACTGAAAAGAAAGCATGTGCCGAAAATTCATTTATTTATTTTTCTCAACTTTACATCACATAGTTTCTTAAAAATTTTTACAATTAATTTATATAAAAAAATGGATAAATTATTTTGATAAAAAAAAGAATTATAAATTCGTATATAATTGTTGACAATATGTATAATTCTTTTGAAGATAAAATTATTGCCAAAAAACCGAAATAATTTGTCCAAATCAAAGACTTTATATCGACTTATATCGACTTTATATTTTTCTAAGTTAAACAATATAAAATTAAACTGTGAGAGTATTCATTAATTAGTTTATTCGATTTTTTTGGCAATAATTTGGTTATAGTATATTTCAAATTAAAGAGAAAGAAAATATAAAAACCTCTATCTCGATCTCTACCTCTCGACCTCTATCCGATCTATTCCGCGATAGATCGGATGGCCACAAGGCAATAAATCTTCGATTGGCCATTCATTATCATAAATTCGCATTAGAAATTTCGTTAATAGACAATATCACGAGACCCGCATGCCAATGAGTCGGGAAAGCTTCAACTTTCGAGTACGTCGACCCCTGATGACCCGAAGCAATCGGCCAAACGTCTCGCTCATCCTTTCTACTGAGATCCAAATCATGATTTTATAAAGTTGTGCAAAATTGTATTTTTTAAAGTATTTTCGATGGTTAAACTGAGACGTAGCGAACATTGACTATAACTTACATTTTACAAACTGTAAATTAATATCAGAATCTATCTCGTGAAATAAAGTTTAGAATAAAATAATAAGCAACATATTTTTTATACGCCCATAAGTCAATTTGTTTCTATTCACATTTGTCTTTATCTTCCAAAAAATTATCTCAAAAACTAAATAAAAATCCTATTAATCAATCAATTAATCATTCAAGTAATTACATATTAATACTTGATATTTTACATATATAATATTATATATATATATAAATGTAATATACATATAAGTTAATAAAGAAATGTATATATATATATATATATATATATATGTATAATCAAATATGTGTGCAAATAATGTTATTCAACCATTAGACCATTCAACACATTTTTTTCAAGCTCTCTCAATTGTATATGATGCAGTTGAATGCAGCGTACAGTTAAATTAAATTCTCTGTGCGTCTTTTTTTTGTCTTGACAATGTGTCTGACCATGAAAAATTGATTTCTTTTCATTTTCTTTTTATTCCGCTTTTTTCTTGCCGTTTACTTCTTGCCACTCAATCCAATCTGCAATTTTGAGCATCGCTGCTTTCGACAATCCGGTATTCTTTCACGGTCGATTTCACGCGTTCGTCGCACCTCTCGATTCGAGATTCAAGATTCCAGATGGCACAATGGAGAAACTTTCTTTCCGTGGTTAATATGTGCTGTATCCTATACAAAAATGTTTTTAAATTATTGAAATACATCTTTCACAAGACATTATCCATGATCATCTTACATCTTCTTCTATTCTTTATATTTTTTTACACACACACACACACACGAGTAGTTTTAACCCTTACTATTAACTTAATGAATAGTTAAATAGTTAAATTATGTAACTATCGCAAAAATGCGATATTGTTTCTATCTATAAAAAAGCAATTTTAAGTAAAATTTTATTTATTAAAAGCTTGTTTTATTTTCACATAAATTATAAATTCGCAAACGCATTTCAAAAGCTGTCGACTTTTTGCACGTTATGACTCAGCTGCCGAACTAATCAATACAGTATTCACAGATAAAACTAGCTAAGGCCCGATTGCACTAACGTTATTTTGGCTTTAAACGAAACTTAAATATGTATCTGTTTTTTTTTTCTAAATAAATAAAAGCAGATATATATTTAAGTCTCGCTTAAAGCCAAAATAATGTTCATGAAATCGTGCCTAAGGGAATTAATATTTTCCAAAATGCGGACACTTAAGCGCAAGAAAGTCTAACAAAAGTCGCTCTCGCAGATGTTTTCATAACGTCGCGAGAAAACGGCATATAAATGGGGTGCACACAACGGTTGCAGCCGCGGCGGCTGGTAGCGTTGCGTGGCTTCGCGAGGAGGAGGGGGGGGGGGGGGTAGTCCGAGTGCGTCGCGCGCGCGTTTTGGGTGTCGTAACACAATTTTATAATTCTGCCGCGCTGCTTTGCCTACCGTGGGGTCAGGTCGACGACCGACCCGCTGTGTTCCAAA